>NC_133659.1:122408702-122728702 GCF_037893015.1 Macrotis lagotis
CCTTATCCTTCTTTCTCCCATAATATAATTCCTCTTGCTTTCTTTTCACATCCTTCTAAAATCAAGTCATAACAGAACCATACTTAGACTTTGTCGAATTAGATTCTATGATCTCCGATGATAGGAATCAGAGGGGACATTTCCTCACATTATAAGGTAGGTAATTTTTCCATATTTAATGCTATATAATTCTTCATTTATGTTTTCCTTAGCTCCCATGTTTTAATTTTAAAATTTCAAAAGAGCTCTGGTCATTTTCATCAGGAATGCTTGGAAACTTTCTATTCATTAAAGATCTATTTCTCTCCCAGATAGGATTATACACAGTATCACTGGGTAAGTAATTCTTGACTGTAAGACTATATCCTTTACCTTGAATCCATTTTGTTGCTTTGCCACTTCATTACATAGTCTTGGAGAGTTTTCAAGAGACTAAGAGAGTAAATGACCTGCCCAGGGACACACATTCAAAAGGTGTTAGAAATCAGACCTGAGTCTAGAATTTGTTTTGTCCTTGACTGCCAGATAACCTCTACTTGGCAAGAAGAAAAATGTTTTCTGACTGAGTCTATTTCTGAGATCTAATTTCTTTGTTCCATTAATCAAAGGCTTAGTTTAACTTCCTTATGGTATGACAATATCAATGTCTTTGCTGTTATCCCTTTTCAATTTTTCTGCACCAACAGCTTGCTTCAAATATCTTTTTAACTTTCTTCTCCAGTTTATCTTCTTTTTTTAATTTAGGGGTGACCTGGACTTTTAATCAAATAGTTAACAGTCTACCAATACATAGATGATTGATTTGTAAAACACACATCAGGGCAGCTAGGTGGCATGGTGGATAGAGCACCAGCCCTGGAGTCAGAAAGACCTGAATTCAAATTTGACCTCGGACACTTAATAATCACCTAGCTGTGTGATCTTGGGCAAGTCACTTAACCCCATTACCTTACAAAAAATTTAGAAAAGAGTACTAAAAAATCACACATCAGTAAATATTTATATCAATTTGGTTATGATATATTCAAAATTATATTCACAACATACAATTGTATGGTTGCTTAGTTTTCTATAACCTTTGACATCTTTCTTCAATCCAGACCATACTTTCTGATATATTTATTTTTCTATCTTTCCTGTGACAAACATTTGCACTGAAAGAACTCAAAAATTAGGCAAAGTGGTACTCTCAGAAAGTATAATCAGGTGCATATTTTTGTTGTGGTTGTTGAATCTAAGGCAAGATAAAATCACAGACTCGGTGTTGCAATATTTGAAGTTTGATAATAGAATCACAGACAATAATGATATCTAGGAGGCATGAATAAGGGGAATCATTTTTGAGTTATCTTCTAAATATTAGCACTATATAGGGAACACTATAGACATAAAGAAGGGGAGGAACCCCCAAATCCATTGCAACAAATTC
Organism: Macrotis lagotis; assembly: GCF_037893015.1. Lineage (NCBI taxonomy): Eukaryota > Metazoa > Chordata > Mammalia > Peramelemorphia > Peramelidae > Macrotis > Macrotis lagotis. Next base: position 122,410,132 of record NC_133659.1, read on the forward strand.
CCTTACTGCTACAAAGTCCTATCTAGGTCTTTTCCTGTCTCCTCTGGCCACATCTGCTCCCTCCCCACCCCTGGAGTTCAGCTGCAGTGCTCTCCTTGTAGTAAGCCACAAACTGTTTGCAGCTTAAACCTCAGTAAGCCATTAAATTAAACTAATGAAACACTTCATTCCCTCAGCATCCTGTTTAATTGAGATTTACTGAGATTCTACTGTCACAGTGTTTACCACTTCCTCTTCCAATCACGTCTCACTTCAGTTTAACACTGAAATCCAAGTGGAGAAGAACAAGTTTATTTTTAAAATGATCACTTGGTTGAGCTTTGTAGCAATTCATACTTCAGATTTCTCCCCTAAAAACAAACTCCAACTATGTAAAAGGAGATTTCAAACTTTATGTACAAGATAACAAAATTTACAGCACTGAGTGCCTAAAATAGCAAAAAGAGACAACCCATACTATATAGTGATGACAGATGCTTTTTCTGTTAAATAAATAGCACTTGCCTGGAGACCCTTCAGTTCTTTGCATCAGTCTTTTAAAGGGGAAACAGTTATCCATTGTGTTACTAATAAGGTTGAGCTGTAATGTGATTACCTAGAACATGGGAAAGAGAGGAACTGGTGTTTTCTTCATGTTTTTTTCTTTTAAAGTAGAGCATAGTTGTTGGATAATACATTCCTATGTGTTCTGGGACATGAAGGATAGCATTGTTCTGTGCATTCACTGTATTTTGGATCATAATTGACTCCAGGGTAGGCAGTAGAAAAAGGCTCAGGGGATAGCTACATATCTAGATGCCAGAACTACAGTATCTAGTATCTTTGGAAATAGAATTGGAATCTCAGCAAGGAGTCCTAAGCCTTTCTTTCCTCCTAAGATGTGAATCTTTTAACTACCAAGAAATACAGGTCTTTGTGTTATTATGCTTGATATTCAGGGTTCACAATTTGATTAGATTAGACCTTACAACCATTCAAGGGTCTTGCTGCTGTGTAGCTTTTGTATTGTTTACTCATAGACTTAAGATTTGGAACTGGAAAAGATATATCTAGTTCAAACCCTTTATTATTAAACTATAAGGAATCTAAGACCCGGAGAAAGCTTGACCAAGGTTAGAGAATCAGATTTGGGGCAGCAAGGTGGCACAGTGGATAGAGCGCTGGCCCTGGAGTCAGGGGTACCTGAGTTCAAATCTGACCTCAGACACTTAATGATTACCTAGCTGTGTGGCCTTGGGCAAGCCACTTAACCCCATTGCCTTGCAAAAACTAAAAACAAACAAACAAAAAAACCCCCCAGAGAATCAGATTTGGGAGAGACCTCCATTTCATATGTGATTAAGCAAACCTCTACAATGCATCTAATAAATGACTGTCAAACTTTGTTTGAAGTTAGGCAGTGAGAGAGAACTCACTGCTTCCTAACAACAGTCCATTACACTTTTGAATACATCTTATTTTTAAATTGATATTTTATTTTTCACATATATTTTATAAAAGTTTTTCAGCATTCATCTATATACATATACCTATTTTTAAGTTACATATTTTCCTTCCACCTTCCCTTCCCACCCCCCTCCCCTCAGTGGCAAATAGTCAGCTGAATATTGTACATACATGTTTATAGATGGTCATTTTCGGTATGAGGAATTAGGATAAAGGGAAAGAAATACATACATGAGAGAAATTTTTTAAAAGATGAATGTAACATTCAACAGATCTATAGGGTTTTTTTGTTTTATTTTGTTTTTGTACCTCCGAATGGGGATAGTGTTGTTCATTACTGATTTCATAGGGTTGTTCTAGCTCTCAACTGCTAAAAGGAGCTGAATCCATCAAGGTTGATCAAAATGTTGTGAAATAGATTTAACTTATTTGAAGTTTATTTTTCTCCCTCATATCAAGTATTAATCTGCCTTTTTGAAAGGCCTGGTTTATGGCTAGTAAGTAGAAGAACAGATCTAAAGGCAGGTTTTCTGATTCCAAATGTTCATAGATAGTTATGTTAAAAACAGGACATAGCATTACAGAATTAGTGCTGAAAGATACCTCAGAGGTCATCTAATCCAACTTCTTCATTTTACAAATAAGGAATCTAAGACCCAGAAAGAGATCATCCTAAAGTCAATACCAATGACAAAGCTGGGATTTGAATCATAGCTCTTAGATTCCAAATTTAGCATTTTTCCTGCTGTATACTATGTTATGCTCTTTTGATTATATAATCCTGGAACATTTGCACCAAAGGATTTGTGGTTGTCTCATTTGAATATGACATACTAGATTAAGTTGGAAATATTGTCCTAATTTGTTCAATCTTTCTGCATTCTTAGATTAAGAGCAGTCATCTTGATTATTTTCTCCCCTTTCCTCTCCTCCTCTCTTATAAGCTCCTTGAGGACCGACTGTGTATCTTACCTCTGGGTCTGCCCAAGTGCTTCAGGATAGTGTTTTATACATAGTAATTTCTAAAACTGGGATTAAATATACCACAAGAGACAGTAGAACTCTCAATTTTTTCCATGGCTATTCTGCACAAGAGGTAGTTAGTTTAGACACTAGAAGGAATAATAACACTTTATGTCATCAAAGCTCTTTCCCAGACTGATTCCCATTAAAAACAAAACAAAACAAAACTTATTCATAACCTTTGTACTGGTGAAGAAACAGGCTCAAAGAGTAAGTAATTTTCTGAGGATTATATGGTGTCTATGCTTTTTACATTATATATTAGTTCTAAATTCTCCACTTAATTTCCTGACTATAAGGAATTTGGAAAATGTTGGAAGGAAAGTATAGCTAGGTCTTTTGGAGATTTTTATGCAAAAATTTTTTTATTTGATGGAAAAATCTTTTTCATAACTTCAGTTATTATTAAAGTCCTGCCAATAAAGGTATGTATCATAGAATTTTCATTCCTTCACTTTTATAGATGAGACAATATGATACAAAGTTCTGGATATGAACTCAAAGGATTTAAATTCCTGTTCTAATTCTGCCTCTTACTATCCATGTTACATTGGGCAACCATTTAACCATTTGGGACTTCAGTTTCCTCTTCTATAAAATAAAATGGTTAGATTAACACTAAGGTGTCTTTTGCATCTAATTTGATGATCCTATTAAACCAAGATCATACAGTTAGTCATAGCAAAGACAAGAGTTGACCTCATCTGTATTTATTCCTGGGTCACTATTCTTTCCATTATAACACTTTCCTTAGGTTAGAATATATTTGGTCTGTGTGTGTGTGTGTGTGTGTGTGTGTGTGTGTGTGTGTGCATTTACACACATTATTTTGGCCTCTGCTTTCAAAAACATTTTTTCCTTTTTCTTTTTAATAGGGAACAATGATCTAAAACTGTACAGGAACTCAAAAGTCAGCTGCACAATTTCTTCATTTTACAGATTAGGAAACTGAGGGCCAGGAATGTTAAGTGGTTGGTTCAACATCTTTTGTTCTTGTTCTTTGTTGTTGCTGCTATTGTTGTTCATCGCCTTAGAGACAGAATTTGAACCCAAGTTCTTGAACTTCTGAACCTGAGACATTTTTCCTTGTACCATACTATTTGCATATAGTCAGCACAACTAAAAAGCTTCATTTACTTTCTCCTTTCTCCATCAAGTTGATTTCCCATTTCCCTTCCCCTTCCATTAACCTCATGGTTCATCTGCTTCTTGTGTCTGTCATCAGTTTCAGGAAAGACTGATTATGTTGGGAGCCTTTGCAAAAGGGAATGAGACAGAGAAGCACTAGAAGATAAGGAGATGGACAAGAGAGAGATTAAAAACCTCTCAGCACCAAACAGTGTTAGGGTCTAGTATTGCTGCAATTCTTTGCAACTGCTGGCTTTTGGCTAAGGGAGGGTGAACCAGTTGAGATAACTCAGGAATGGGCTTGAACCTTTGCCCAGACCTCAAAGTGAACCACTGAAAGCCTCTGAGTTTCCCCCAAACTAAAACACTGGAAAAAATATGAATGTGTTTCAATTTTTTCCCCCAGCTCTCTATCTCCCGGGAGTAGTCAGGACCACAAGCAATTTATTAATAATAATGGGTTGGATTCTCAGCACAAATTCCCATCTGGCCATTTTGATGTGTCAGAAATACTTTACAAATGTTAAGTACTATAATTAATCTCCCAGAAAAGGGAGGAGAAGAAACTAACCAGCTGTGGGCCATTGTGATTTCATTTATTTACCATTTTGCTATCATTTTCAACAATGCTCTCAGGGGACTGCTGATGTTTGTTCTATTTGTGATGCAAATGTACCTTCATTTACCTTGTTTGCTTTATCTAAATTAAAAAAAATATTTAGTGACATTTTAAAATAATTAAAAAAAAAACACTTCCAAAGGGCTTTACAGACAATTTTCAATGGAGTCTCACAACAACTCTTTTTGTACGGTCTACAGTTATTATGATACCATTTTACAGGTAAGGAAGCCAAAGTTTAGAGGAATTGCATAACTTTCTCATAATTACAGAAGTCATAAACAGCCAGGCTGAGTTTTCAACCCAGACCTCATGATTCTGAGGCACAACTCTATGAAATAACAGACAGATAATAGCAGAATGAAATGTGAACCCAGATCTTCTAAGTAAGATATCAGTTTCCCTGTCCCACTACCCAATGTTAACCCATGTCAACCCATGCTTGAGCATGAAGTACTGAAGTGTAATCTCAACAGCATCTCTCCACTGTTTCAGGATGCCTACTTAGAAGAGGAGATAGATCTTGACAGTGTGTCTTGACAGTGTATGTATAGTTTTCTGACAACAGGCACCAGAGATAATTGTTTGGGGGAAGAGGAGGAGAATGAAACTCTCCCAGCTCTGTGTGAGAGAACTGTCTAAAAAATGTGGCTCTTGTAGACAGCCCATACAAATCTTTCGAGGTCAAGTCCATATTTTTCTTTTTCACCCATGAAGCACATGTTTATTATTGTTGTCATTTTTGTTGTTGCTGCTGTTAAGCTAATAGAATCACTGTCCTGAACACCCATTTTCATTGAACTTAAGGAGAGAGTTTATGCATCAAATGATATCCATCTTGACCTTCTTGGTAACTGGGCAGAAATAGCTGTGGAAGATAACCGAAGGAGCTTGATAACGTTCCAACCTCCAGTTAATAGCTTTTGGCAGTTAGTGCTAACACCTCTCCTTCTTCTCTTCCAAATGTTGCCTACAAACAACTATCTTTTGTTGGGAAGAAATCCAACAGCACGCATTCTTCTTCCCTCTGCTCAGTAGCTATCACCATCACCACCTATCTCATCTCATTCAGGAAGGGAAATGTCTTTATAAACTGCTACCAAATGTTAGGAACCTTGTAAATTCCTAACATGAAATGCTATTTTCAGCCCCATTGCTTCTTCTTCAAGGGAAATTTTGAATCATAGACTCACAGGACTGGAAGAGGCTTTGAGATGTCATCTAATCAATCACCTAGCACTTTAACCATGCCAGAAGGATGTCTTTCCTTTTCTTCAGGAAATTCTACCCTGCTCTCAGAACTCTTGGAGCCAGAATTAAGGTCAGCACTATCTGTTCAATTTTTGCTGAAGTGTTCAAAAACTTCCCACAAAGCGCCAAGGTTTAATCTAGTTCAAGGACAGAAAAACAAAAGTAGGAAGCATATTGATATGGGCATAATATTGATAGTTCACTAAAACCCCCTATAAACTTGGTTCTACATTTTTATTATCCTCCCCATGAATAGAATGAATTGACTTAGAGAAATTAAGTGGCTTGTCCATAGAAACACTTCTAACTCAAAGTCATGAGTGCTTTCTACTATAAGTTAACTTTCTAGGAGGAATAATTGAGACTCAAACAAGCAGGACCTGTTAAAGAAAATCTACCTCCCTGAATTGGATTTTTAAAATTTGTGTTAAATTTTTGACAGGAAGTGAAACAGATGATTTCACTGTGTATAAGATATCAAAAATTAATTTGTAAGCAAATTAGAACATATTTCCAAGGCTGGAATTTGAAAGTTGAAAGAATATTTATTTGATATTTGCTATTTGCTGATGAGTGACCACATTACTGGGATGATTAAATTAATTATATTTACAACTGAAAACAAAATCATCATATCCAAATCTCTCTTATTCAAAGAGTTGTATTAGCTAGCATTCCAGATATTCCTTAATATAAATCTCTAATCTAACACCCTTAATACTGAAGCCAGGGGAATAGTTATGCCAACTTTCGTGCATAAATACATGCCTATGCTTTTCATTTGTAGCCAGTCTATCAACCAGCGAGCCTTTATATCAGAAGGAAAAGCTGTGAACGGTTATATAGGCCAACTGACTTCAATATTTGATGGATATGTAATTGAGGAAGCTAGATGGATCAATGAATAGAGCACTAGATCTGAAGTCAGGAAGACTGAGTTCAAATTCAATCTTAGACACTTTATAATAATAGTTATCACTTATATAGCACTTTACAAATATTGTGATTCTCACACTAAAACCTAGGAGGTAGATGCTGGGTCACCCCAGACAAATCTTTTAATTTTTATCTGTCTTCTTACCTACTAAAATAGAGATAAGGATAGCACTTTCCAGGATTTTTGTGAGGATAAAAATATTAATATTTATAAAGTGCTTTGTAAATTTTAAAGTGCCATGTACATTTTAGCTATTCTTATATCATTGCTATGGGAACTGCTCCATGCGGGTGTCTGCTTATCCTGGATAACTATTATTCCTTTCTTCCCTTAAATTCTCTGCAAGAAATTAGGGGAATTTTTCTAGTGTTCATGATATAACATTGACTCTAAAGGAACACCCTGGTTGGTTTCAGCAATCTCTTACTCTCTCTTCATTATCAGCTCATCTCTTTGTTCTGATCATATATCTCTAATATCTTTTTTTTAAACACTTCTTTTGCCATGCTGTTCTATCGAATGGATTGAAACCAGTTATGCCCAATCATGTACCTCCTCATTACCTTTTAACTGAAATTCAACTTTAATTCTTCTAATCAGTCTATATCTCATGGATTTGCAACCTACCAAGAAGAATGTTATTATTATTTTTAAGATATTTCCATTTGTTTCAGGTAGAACCTTGAGATCATTAAAAGAGCTGAGCATTTTCCCATAGGCAATTTAGCTTTCTTGCTTCCTCCTATATAAGTGTGGATACAACTCATTGTCCATTTGCCATATGTCTCAATATGTATGTATGTATGCATGTGTACATGTGTGGCAGAATTTCAGAACTGGAAGAGATATGAAGTCATCTAGTTCAGTCTTCATCTGAAAATTGAATATTTTCTATGTCATACCAGACAAGTGGTCATTCACACTTTTCTTGAAGACCTTCAGTGATAGGAACTATTATTTACTGAGGTAGGTCATTCTACTTTTGAAGTGATTAATTCTAATTTTAGTGAAATTTTTCTTTATATTAAGTTTAAGTCTCTTCCCTCTCCAATTTCCATATATCATTCCTAATTTTTTTACTCTTTGGGGCCAAACATAATAGATTTCCAGGAGATAAATCTTCAAACAGTTGTATTTATATCTATATATGTGTGTGTGTATTATGTAAATTTATGTATATGCATATGTAAGCATAGAAATAAATGTTGTCTATACTCATGCATATGCTCATATATATGCATATGTAAATACACAAATTTACATATGTATGTATATATAGTATGACATCCATAGAGACAACTAGGAGAAGTAAACCTGAAACCTAGGCTGTATAACTTTAAGTCATTTTGTGTGTGTATGTTTGATTAGTATGTGTGTATGTGTGTCCATGAATTTACTGATTGGACTGTCTAAGAATACATGAATATCTCTTAGTTAAACCAGAATTTGCTCCATTCTCCCCTCCCCATTTGACAAATGAGAAAACTAAAGACCAAAGAAGGAATTGATTTGCCCAAAGTCACAAAGCTAATTAATTGATGAACTGGGATTATAATTTCGTGTTTTTTTTTGTCACCGACACCAGTGCTCTTTCCACTAAACCCATGCTAGCCATTCTGAAACTTCTTTAATTTAATTTTATTGAAATGATATCTGGAAGAATTAGAATTTTGTGACTTTCAAAGACATACAGCAACTAAAACTAAACTAGTATTATGTGATATAAACTAGGGAAGATTTTTGGGATCTGTCTTAAAGAAGAGTTATGATTGATTTCTTTCCCTTTTATTCATTTATTTTCCAATTACAAGCAAAGATAGTTTAAAACATTCATCCTTTTGCAAACTTTTGAGTTCTTCATTTTTCCATCACTTTCTCTTCCTACTGCTTTCCCCATGGGCAGCAAACAATCTGATATAGAGTATACATGTAAAAGATGAATTTGATCTCTGATTGACTCCTCAAGTTTGTATTTATGACATTATAAAATATCCTTCAAAGTTCAGCTTGTTTTTTTTTAGATCCTTCTGTCTAAGTCATAGAAAATTCTGAGTGTCTGTCCCTTCTAGTTCTGTACATTCTAATAGAGTCAGAATTCCTGAGAGTTATTAGAGTCTTTCTCCCAAGTGGGGTTAAAGCCAGTTACATCCCATTAGACAGTAGTCTCATGGATAGGTCATGAATGTCCATCATTTCTGGCTAGGTGTATTCTCTTGGTTAGAGTTACATTTCTCAAGGTTTATGAGAATTTTTTTTTATCCCCATGCTGGGGTTCAGCCAATTTCAACTTACTGGATTGCATTTTTTTTTTCCTTTTACCACCCCCCCCCTTTTTTTTTTTTTACCTTTTCATGTGTCTCTTGAACCTCCTGTTTGATGTCCAAATTTTCTGTTTAGCTCTGGTCTTTTCATCAGAAAATTTTGGAATTCTTCCATTTCGTTAAATGTCCATCTTTTTCCCTGGAAGAGAAGGCTCAGCTTTGCAGGAAAGTACATTCTTGGCTGCATTCCAAGCTCCTGTGCTCTTCAAAATATCTCATTCCAGGCCCTTCGATCCCTTAAAGTTGATGCAGCCAGGTCCTGCGTGATCCTTACTGTGGCTCCTTGATATTTAAATTGTTTCTTTCTGGCTGCTTGCAGGATTTTCTCTTTTATCTGATAGTTCTGCAGTTTGGCCACAACATCCCTTGGTGTTTTCATTTTAGGATCTTTTTCTGGTGGGGGATCGATGTATTCTTTCAATAACTACTTTGCCCTCCGATTCCATGACATCAGGGCAGTTTTCCATCACTAGATCCTGTAATATGAAGTTCAGGCTTTTTTTTTTCTTGAATGTTTTCAGGAAGTCCTATAATTTTCAGGTTGCCCCTCCTTGATTTATTCTCGAGGTCAGTGGTTTTGTTGATGAGGTATTTTACATTTTCTTCTATTTTTTTTCCTACTTTTTGATTTTGTTTAACTAACTCTTGCTGTCTCATGGAGTCATTAGTTTCTGTAGACTCCATTATTTTTGGGGGGAGGAGTTTTCTTCATTAACCTTTTGCAACTCCTTTTCCAATTGGTCAATTCTACTTTTGAAAGAGCTTTCCATTTGACCAATTGAGGTTTTGAGAGAATTAATTTCTTTTTGCATTTGCTCATTTGAGAATCTGAGAAAATTATTCTCATTTTGTAATTGTCCAATTGATGTTCTGAGAGATTTATTCTCCTTTTGTGTTTGTCCAATTGTACTTTCTAAGGTATTAATTGTCTCTCCCAAATTTTTAAGCTCCTTCCTTATTTCTTCAAGGAAGTCTTTCTGTGCTGGAGACCAGATTGTATTCTCCTCAGAAGTTCCAGGTCTCTCTGAGTTGGGATCTTTCCCTTCCAGGAATTTTTCTATGGATCCACCTTTCCACTGAGCCTTCTTCATTATGCTAAGATCTTGAGTTGGGGGGGCTGGTTCACCTGGGCTTGGGATCGCTGAAGGCTTTACTGAGTGCAGTTTATCTGGCTGGCCAGTAGGAGGTGCTGGTTGCCCTCTCTGGAGTGTCTGTGACCTTGGTTGGGAGACCTTCTCCCTTTGCCTGAAGGGAGGAGTTGGAGCTATTGAATTCTTTTGCCTTCAATCAATGGTGGGCTTTACCCTGGCCTGAGGTCATTCCTCATCAGGGCTGGTTCTTCTGCTCACACACCTGGGCCTGAGGCAAAAGTAATTTGCTTTTGTTTGAGGAGAGGCCTCTGTGCAATGGAGACATGCCCTCAGAGTTTCTCAGACCCGAGGAGCCCAGGGATGGTGTCCGCAGCTCTCCTGCACCAGAATACTTCCCCCAGCCTGGTCCCCGAGCTCCAGGTGGACAGCGCCAACACCAGCACCTCTGTTTCCCCGCAGACCCAAACCCCTTTTGTCCAGCCCCACCGCTGATCCAGCAGGTCCGGCTCTAGGGCCCTCAGACTCCAGGTTCCAATTCAGCTGTTAATCTGGCTGATCTGGGGCTGATCCTCCCTTGGAGCCCAGACTCACCCGGCCAGATTCCTCCAAGGCTGCTGCAGGAGACAAATCCCGAGGTAGCTGTTCCTTTTCCTGGTTTTTCTCTCTGGGTTTCCTGGATTGGACTTCTTCTAAGAGGTTTGTTGCATGTGATGGATGGGGAAGAGATCAGGAGATTTCAGAACTGTGCCTGTCCTCTCTCCACCATCTTGGCCAGAACCCAAAGTTCAGCTTGTTAACTCCTATATCAGATCCATTACTTGGTATTAACCTAGAGTATATTTTACTGATACTTTTAGGAATATATGCTATCTCTCCCAGTAAACTATAAGCTAGTTGAGGGAAAGGACCATTTCATTTTTGCTTTTATATCTTTTTCTCTCATTGTTTGCCTTTGTTTTTGCATTTGAAACATGATGTTTAAGAAATTCTTGATTTGTGTTCATTGATTTTGCTTGATTTCCAAATGCTTTCTTGAAAGTTTTCTTCCTCAAGTAGGTAAATCTATCCTGTCTGATAACCTTATAGTTAATTTCCTTTAGCAGAGTAAGTTATATAAAAAGTGCATTTTTCTTCAATCCTTTGCCAAATTACCACTAATTTCCCATAAACAGAACTCAAATTAATGAGGATTCTCTCTTTTGACAAAGTCAGGGTCCATGAATGAAATTTTTGCCTAAGGCTCATTCAGTGACAGGTGTTTTCTATGTCAATAAAACAACTTGTTGACAGTCTTGGAGATGGGAGAAGTTCAAATGCTGTTGTGTTTCATGCCCATAAAAAAGTTGAGTGCTTAATTCAGACTCAACTAAACTATAGCTTTAAAGTTTGCTTTTTTTTTAATTTAAATTCTCAGTGCTTCCACTGGTGGCCAGAAGTACAGATGCCAAAATTTCAGAGTGTTATGAAGAAGAGTTATGAGATCATCTATTCCAATCATAATCTGAAAAAAAAAGTATTTTTCCTATGTCATATCAGATAAGTAGTCATCCATTCTTTGCTTGAAGACCTCCAAGGATAAGGAACCTACCATTTACTGGAGTGGGCTATTCTACTTTTGAAATGATCAATTCTAATTTTTAGGAAATTTTTCCTTAAATTGTCTAAATTTCCTCCCTCCCCAAGTTTTTTTGTTTTCTTTTGTTTTGTTTTTGTTAAGGCAATGACATAGCTAGTTAGTAATAAATGTCTGAGGTCAGATTTGAAACTTCTGACTTCAGGTCCAGTGCTCTTTTCCCCTGTACCACCTAATTACCCCCCCAACTTTTTTTTAACTCTTTGGGGGCCAGACAGAATAAGTTTAATACATCTTCTAGGTGCCCACCCTTGCCCCTACCCCCAGGTTTCTTTTGTTCTCTTGCTTAAATGTCCCCAATTCCTTTAGGTGATTTTCATGTGAAATGAATTTGGGAGGTATAACACACCTATGACTAAATCCTGTGAGAGGAGCCTAATACCCTAGCAAAAGGTCTATGTCCAAACTAAAGGGTCTTCAAATGTTTACATTGAGTAAATTACCTGGATAATCGTCAAATTTCAAATTCAATTTATACCATATGGATAGAGTCCAATGGTAAAAACAATTGTCAGCCACACATATTGTATGGTCAAATGACTGTTCAGCAGATGTTAATGTTTCTTCATCTGAATCATCCACATACATTAACCTGCCAATTACTCTGACAGTTAAATACAGCTGTCACTATTTCTTGGCTCAGAACCACTAAAGAGAAAGGCGACCCTCCTGGTTTTAAAGAATGATTGCACAGAATCCTCAGTGGAAAAGAAAAGCAAGGTTAGAGTAATCTCCATTGGGAAAGAAAAGCAGGGTGAGAGAGATGCCAAGGCAATGTGTTGAAGAACTTGTTGACTTTGCAGAGTCTGCTAAAGTTCTGCAAGGAGACTTAAAATACCAATGTTAAGTAGAATTTGAAGAGTGATAGTGTGTTAGTCAGGCTTGGGAATGTGAGGAATAGAGGGTGACAAAGCCTCACTTTCAGTTGATCTAAGTACAAGGCTTATGGAATAATATATAAACCACATGAACACATATATAAAGGAAGGTACAATAAGATAAATATATTATGCTTCATTCCTATCTGCTATGGTCTCTCCTTGGTCTGGCTCTAAGAAATGAATCGGTATTCCAAAAGACAAGTAGAGTACTGGTACAAAATAGTCACTTAATAAATGTATGTTGATTGATTGTGTATTTAATTTTCAAGGTAGGTCCAGACACAATGTAACCACTGAATTGGCCGCTAAGCCTGGTGACTGTGTGGTTTGATTCTGTCCTATAAACATCCAGGGAGCTAGAATGCATTCAAATACACCAATGCAGAATAAAAAGACCTTAGGCATCTTTGAATATATCATCCATGAGTTGACCAGGTAAATCTAGACACAGGATTGGTATATCTTTTGTGGTTTTTAGTTACTTTATCTCTATCATATATATATATATATTTTCCCTTCTGGTCTAACTTGCTGATAGCAGATAGACATTTAAGTAGGCTGTCATTCAGTAAAATCAGTCATGATTAAGAGACTCAGTTCATTTGACCAAAGTTCTAAGAATGTAATTAAATTACAAATAACTTTTAGGGAGATCACATGTTATTCCCGATAGCCAACTCAGAATCTGGAAGATAACATTTCAAGTTCTGTAGTTAATATATACTGGTTATGTAACCCAGGAAAGTCATTTAATTTTTCTGCGCCCTAGACAGCTCATTAAATGACAGAATAAATAATGATCTGAATAGACAAGAGTTTCCTCATTGGGAATTCTCTACCAATGAAATCACAGACTGATCCAACAAAATGAATTAGTCTTATTACTGGAAAAAACCACCAGAAATCACTACTACTATCACCATCTCCATACCACCATCACCACTACCACTACTATCACCACTACTACCACTACTACTATCTACCACTACATCAATTAATCAGTCAACAAGTATTTATTAATTCTCTCCCATCAGAGTTCTTAATGTTTTTGTATCTTGGATCCTTTGGCAGTTTGGTAAAACTTATGTACCTTTACTCAAAATAATATTTTTATTTATTTTTGCAATGTATTCTTATTGATATTTTCTGCTATTCACATCACTATAGTTTCTCCATGTATCCTTCTCTCTCCCATTCCCAGAAAATGATTTTATATGACAAATAGTAATTTTTGAAGTGGGAAAGAAAAAAAAATCTCAGCACAACTCACTGATGTGTTGAAAAAGTCCTCAAAGCATGTGCAATATATAATATGGATATCCTGACTCAATGAATAGGGTAAGTTTGATGTATCTTCACATTTCTTTACTTGAGTCATACATGATTTATATAATTTCATTATATTTCCTTTTATTTTTAGCAAGTCATTGTTTTTTCTATTTACATTGTTGTTATTACTGTGTAAATTATTTTCTTGAACCTATTTACAGCACTAAATCAGTTCAAATAAGTCTTTCTATGATATTCTGTATTTATCATGCACATCATTTTTTATAGCACAGAAATATTCTATTCACATACCACAATTTGTTTAAATATTCCTCAATTGCTAAGTATGTACTTTGTTTTCAAATTAGCTATCATAAAAAAGTGTTGCTTTAATATTCTGGAATATTTGGGGATATGTATAATCTTAGTAATGACTCTCTGATTCAAAGACTATGGATATTTTAATAATTTTATTTGCATAATTACAAATTGCTTTCCAAAGTGGTTGTACCATCTCTTAGTTTTACCAATAATTTATTAATGCATCTATTTTTTCCACAACCTCTCCAACATCTATTGTTACCCTTTTTTTGTCACTTTTGTCAATTATCAGGGTGTGAGGTAAAACCTTAGGATTGTTTTTATTTGCATTTCTCTCATTATTTAAAATAACATTTTTAAATCTATAAAATAAAATACAGAGTAACAAAGAAAAATAAAACTTATTGAAAATAAAGGGGTACTTTTCCCTAGTTAGGTTTATGAAACTCCTGAAATCTATCCATACACTATAGGTCAAAAACCTCTGATCTGCAGCTACATATATATCAGATACCTTACTAGTACTGGAGATACAAGGACTGAAACATTTCTGCCTTCTAAGAGCTTACTTTCTAACAGGGGAGACAACACTGTATGGGGTTTAAAACTATCCAACCTACAATAAAAGCTCTGAACCAATGGCTCTTTATTAAAGAATTCTTGGCCTTCTCTGATGAAGTGGACTTCAGATCTTTCTTATGATCTGAGATGCCCCCTTCCTCTGGGACTTTAGTTTTATATTCTTGATTCATAGACAGTACAGATGAAACAAACTAAAAATACCAACTCTCATTGACTGATAGACATTACCTTTGTCTCCTCAGGAGGTGTCTACACAAAATATAGAACCCTATTGGTTGATAAATGAACTAATGAGTAGATGTTGACAGATGTATCTTGGCCTTGGAGGAGGTTCTACCAAGTAAATGAAAAAAGTTTATAAATTACAGATTATGAATTCTAGAAGACACATTTAAAAACATGTAAAAAAAGCATGTAGAGGAATTAAAGCATGAGAAAATTTGGAGATATGATTTAGGGACATGGGGAATAAAAGAATGAATAGCAAGGAGATATAATAGCCTAGAAAATGGGAGGTTAAGAGGAAGATTAATGATTATTAACCATTAATGAATGAGACCAAGCAAAGTATCTTTTTTGTTTAGGTTTTTGCAAGGCAAATGGGGTTCAGTGGCTTGCCCAAGGCCACACAGCTAGGTAATTATTAAGTGTCTGAGGCTGGATTTGAACTCAAGTACTCATGACTCCATCCAGCACCAGTGCTCTATTCACTGAGCCACCTAGCCTCCCCTCAAGCAAATATCTTGATAGTTAGGAACTTAACTAATGTGAGCAGATGGATAGAATATTCTTATTTTAATCTCACTTCACAGGTCATCTTGTGGTGATTTTTTTCTTACCACTATCACCACTTCTATCAATAAGCTGAACCTCAGTTGAGAACTAATCTGGCAGATATGGAAGGTCTGACCAACAGAAGTTTGGATTCAGATGATGATTTTTGGGAACTACCCCGTAATTAATGTGCCATTGAATAGTTGCATTCTATATCATTGAAATGATACACCATATCATGGAAATGACCACTATTTGGAAGGAGTATTATTATGATTATTATACTTGATGTGTTAATACATTATCTTTGTGATAGTAATAATGACACAAATAATAAGTAATATCAATCCCAGTGGCTAAGGCAACAGGATGCTGGAAACTCATTGGTTTCATCTATGAAATTTCTAACTTGGGAATTGACAAAAATACTTTGATGTGATTTGTAAATATACCATTCCAGTCAAAAGAATCATGAACACACAGAAGAAATAGTTTGGTATTGACAGAACAGTATTTGAAAATGGAAGAAGCAGCAATCACCAAAAAGCAATAGAATTAGAGTTCACAAAATAATTTTAGTTTGTGCACCAACATCTGCTTTAGAGAATAAGATAGTGGAGAAATTTTATGAAGAACTGAATAAATATATAAGAAATCAATTTATATTTGAAGCATCATTTAATTGAAAGTATAAGGGAGGCAGAAGGAAAATTATGCCAGAAAACATGGCCCAGGAATAAGAAATGAGAAAGGTCAAAGTTATCTTCTTTATATTGATAATTTATACTTATTTTAATGAATACATTCTTTGAGAAATGACTCAGGAAGTGTTGGACATCTTTAGCATAAATACCACAAAATAATGTATTGGTTATATTTTGACAGAGAATGTTGCTGTTCAATCATCTCAATAATGCCCGACTCTTTCTGACTCCATTTGTGTCACAGTATATACTTGTAAATATGCTGGAGTAGTTTCCCATTTCCTTCTACAGGTCTGTTATAGCTGAGAAAATGGATACAAATAGAGTTAAGTGAATTGCTCAAGATCACACAAGAAAGTGTCTCGGATTGGATTTGAACTTGTCTTTCTGACTGTAGGTCTGGAGTTTTATTACCTGTACCATCTAGCTGCCCTTACAGGAAAAGATTATTTTCTTATTTGGGATTCATTTCTGAATCAGCCATCAACACACATACACACACACACACAGACGCGCGCGCGCGCGCGTATAGAAATCATAGTTGTTAAAGAAAAGATCAATATCAGTTTCATATCAGTAGACCATAAATAAATGTGTGTAGGTGTATATCCATATATCCATCCATACATATATATACATATACATATATATATATATATATATATATATATATATACTTACCTACCTGCCTACATACACACATGCACATATATAAAATACAGTAGACTTATTTGGACAACTTGACTTGACTTTGGTCTATTTAAATAAAACATCATTAAAATGGAATTAGATAAAAAATAACCAGGGTACCTGGGGCAGCTATGTAGTATAGTAGATAGAACACTTGCTCTGAAGTCAAGGATGAGCTAAGTTCAAATCTGACCTTAGATATTTACAAATGTTGTGACCCTGGGTAATTGCTTTTAAAAAGCTCAAACCAACCAATGAAAGAACAACAAATACAACAAAACTAAGATAACACAAATTTTCACAATTTCCTAACAATATTAAGTTCAAGATGTTAGAGAATTATGAGCAATTATCACCTCATGAAACAATGTAGAAGAAAATGACAAACCACTCCAGCATATTTGTCAATATATACTGTGACCCAAATGGGGTCACAGAAAGTCAGGTATGACTTTGCTGCCAAAATATCTTCTGCCAAAATATAATTAATTTATTATCTTATGATATTTATGATCACTATGTCCAGGATCTCCTGAGTCTCTTCTCAAGAAAAAAATGTTTATCAAAAGCTTATTGAAAGATATAACTAAACAAAATCAACTGAAGGAGACTTAAAGATGAAATGGAACAACAAAGAATAAATACAGAAAATATATATCAAAATTTTTATAATAAATTCTTCCAATCAATGATACTAAAACCATCACATTTTGACTTCAAGCCTTATAAGTACTATGAAATGATATAGAAATAACATGCAATTAAATAAGGATTGGGAAAAACTTGGCTAAACCATATATACAAAAGGGACACACATGATAGAAGTGACAATCATGTATACATTGAATCTGCAATTTTCAAGATATTCAAAAGAGGAAAAACTGCCAAAGAATTGGAATGGTCATTTTTATTACATTCCCCCAACAAAAAAGTAATAGGAAATATCATTACTCATATACCTACTTTCTTATTTGTGCATTTTGATGAGAATATTATTTATGTATACCAAGGAGATCCTTCATCAAAATATGAGAAGGGAGAAGCTTTTCAGAAATGACATGAGATATGTAAAGATTGCAAGATGCTATTATGCTTATTAATAAGGAGAAAAGTAACCTTAAAGTCTTTATTCTATTAAGGTGGCTTCTATGCATATTTGAAATCATACCTGATTCTTTTTTTTCCTTTGAAATAAATGTAGCACCAGAAAATACTTTGTTCATGCTCCTCTGAATAAGATTATGTAAGGCAGCTGTGTTCAACAAAACTATTTGCTACTGTCATGGAGATTATCCATGAGAGTTAAGATCAAAGAGATATTTCCTTTGGATGATCATCTCACTGCTTCTGTTTGTGAATGCCCCCCCCCCAACATACACAAATCTAGCCCTGAATATTGCATAGCCTCCTAAATGAGTAGTAAACCCTTAAGTGAATTTCACTGAATGATCCCTATAGGAACAAACAGGTGAATAAACAATTTCTATTGTCAAAAAATATGATATGACTTTCAGTAGATAACACTTAGCATTGATCCACTGGCATATCTTTATGACAGTTATAGAAGATAGATAGTGAGAGAATAAATAGGAGAGTGATTTTGGGAAATTGTGTAGTATAATAACTTCAAATTTCCTCTGAATCAAGCAAAAATATCCTTAAAATGATAATATTCTTCTGGTGGCAGCATGGCATATGAATGGAGAGCTATGTTCACAGCTAGGAATGTGTTGATAGTCAAGTCTTAGCTCTGATACATACTATCTATGGGACTGTGGGAAAATCACTCGAATATTTAGATATCTAAGAAATTCTCTATTAGTTTCAGAGGTGTCAACCTGCTTTGGTTTAAGCAACTTCATCACAAGAGACATCTCTATATCAATTACATCAGAGTCCAATTCCCATCTCTATCATTAAACTTATTCTTCTGATGAAGCTGTAGGGCTACAAATAATGCAATATGAGGAATTCTTGAGTCTCCAAATTGAAGTTGGGAGTGACCCAAAGGGTATTTGTGGGAAAAGTGTATGGTCAACATGAATTGGCTTATAAAGTATTCACAATGAAGAATTAGGCAAACAGAGTAGGACAAATGATTTAATCAGAAACAAGTATGCCTAGAAAAGGAGGTGATCAGTTATTTACCAAGACTGAAAGATAATGAATGGACATTCCAAAAAAATCTACGACAAGGGGTGGCTAGGTGGCGTAGTGGATAAAGCACCGGCCCTGGAGTCAGGAGTACCTGGGTTCAAATCTGGTCTCAGACACTTAATAATTACCTAGCCATGTGGCCTTGGGCAAGCCACTTAACCCCATTTGCCTTGCAAAAACCAAAAAATAAATCTATGACAAGAGATCTAAAGAAAGGCTGAAAACATGTTGTCTGGATTCCCCTTGTCCAAATATGTACTAGGTTTTTTTTTTCCTTTAGAACAAGAAGACATGTACTACTTTTAATTGCTACTTGTCTAGAGAGCATCCCTATCAATTAGCATATATATTGAAATTTCAAATAAATTCAAGTAAAATTTATATACCCAAGTCACTCATAACTGTTTCTCTTAAGATTGTCATAGTTACAATTAAGAGAAGTCAGTTCCTTTATTCTGAGTTTAGCAAATTTTATAATTGTAATAGAAAAGAATATTTGGTATTTATAATGAGAATTGGATTACTCTTATTTAAAATGTACAATGACTTCTTTCGTACAAATCCTAGAACTTAAGGATTAAAAATATCATCAGAGCTTGTTTAACCCAAACTTTATTTTAAAAGGAATCCTTTATGCAACAAAAGCTATTTAGCCTTTGCTGAAGATCTCCAGTGCTAAGAAATGTATTACATCCTAAGAGACTATATCCCATTCTTTGACAGTTTTAATTGTTAGGAAGCAGTTCCCTTAATTAAGACAATATATACCTCTATACAATCCCCACCCTTTGCTCTTGTTTCTGCCTTCATGAGCCAATCAAAACAACTCTAACTGTTCTTTTATATAATATACTCCCCAAAAGGGTCTCTTCTTGGGGCGGCTGGGTGGTGCAGTGGATAGAGCACCGGCCTTGGAGTCAGGAGTACCTGGGTTCAAATCCGGCCTCAGCCGCTTAATTATTACCTAGCCGTGTGGCCTTGGACAAGCCACTTAACCCCATTGCCTTGAAAAATCTAAAAAAAAGGGTCTCTTCTTTAAGTTAAATATTTCAATTCCTTCAATAATAATAATAATAAGCATTTATAAAATATTTTAAAATTTGCAAAGTACTTTACATATATTATCTCACTTGATCCTCTCAATAACCTTGGGAGGTAGAAGCTATATTTACTCTTCCTTTCCATATGAGGAAATTAAGGTAGGCAGTGGTTAAATATACCCAGTCACAGAGAGAGTAAATGACTGAGGTATAATTTGAACTTGGGTATTTTCAGCTCAATGTCCAGAACTCCAACCACGGTTCCATGTAGTTCTTTGCTTTATCATGGTCTACAGTTCCATCACTATTGCGATGACTTTCTTATGGATTTCCTTCAGTTTGTCAACATCTTTCCTAAATTTTGGTACCTTGAACTGAATACAACACTCTAGATAAGGTCTAATGAGGGCAGAGCCCAGTCAAACTATCACTTGCCTTATAGCGGACACTATGATTCTATCAGTGTAGCTCAATATCACATTAGCATTTTTGCTTGCCATATCACATTGTTGAGTCATGGAAATTGCAGTTCATTTTTACAGAAATGGTTTTCTAGCCATATCTTTCTTCACAAGTACAACTAATTCTTTTGAACTTAAATACAGAAATTTGCATTTATTCCTGATAGATTGAATCTTATTAGATTCAATTTAACATTCCAGCCTGTGATCTTTATTTGCATCTAACAAAATTCTCATTGATGTTTTCATTCAAATCAATGCTGAAAATTTGGGATAGAATAGGAGCAAGAAGAACTCCCTCCATCAATCTAGTCGTTACTTTGATTTAAGTCACAGAACCAGATCTGAGTCACCTAATCCATATTTCTCCATTTTGTCTGAAAGGTTAACCTACTCATTCGATATTGTCAAACAGCTTTCTGAAATGTAGATATGCTATTTCTGTATTTTCTCAATCTTTCAAACAAATAGCTTTGTCAGTCAAGGAAATGACAGTTTCCTTTTGAGTAATTATTGGTTCCTTTTCTAAATCTTCCAAAATTAACTCTAGAATTTTTCTAGGAATCAATTTTAAAGTTTTCATTCAATTGATTTGTCCATTATTTTCCTTTTGTTAAAATCAAAACAATATACATTCATATTCAGGCCTGAAGCACTTGTTTCATTTTCATCAATTATTTAAATAAAACCAGCTCTGAGTCAGTGATCACCATCAGTGCTTCATCATTCTGGGGAAGAGAGTCCTTGGGTCTTATGATTTGGAATTTCTTATCATTTCCTCATTTATCTTGGATTTCTGTTTCATGTGGAACAATATATTTTGTATTACCCTTCTCAGCTTAAATTTATGTTGCTTTTCTTTGTGCAAAACAACAAAAATCCATTCACCTAGAAAAAATGTATTGAATAGTTCAACTTTCACTCTTTTACCTGACTGTAATTTTTAAATGCTATTTTATATGTTTATTTCATTTTTAATCCCATGACCTCCATTTGAACTATTTGGTACAAAGATTATTATTCCCCCTTTTTTATAGCTAGTAAAATTCAAGTCCAAAGATAGTGGTATATTCAAGTCTTTTGAAACTGTATCCTATATTTGTGCCATTGGATTATACTCTTCTTACCTTTCAAGATATAAAACCCAAAGAGCTTTTGGTGGAAACTTATTGAAATTCTCTTTATGGTCCTACAATGTTAAATGAACTAGCAATGAAAGGTTTGTAGTTCTGGTTTCCTGAAGCTCCGGGATTGGAGTTACTTTGTGGACAGACTGCCTGCAGCTGTCAGAACAGTATTATCTGGAATACGCCAACAATTTTACAGTTCAAGACCAGATGTGGATGAAACTGTTGACAAAAAGAGAGGTTACAAGGTCAAATGCAGATTTTTCCATATCAGTTTTAAAAATGTCTTTCCTGATTAAGGCAAAGGCAGTATTTATATATTTCTCAAGGAAGGTATTGGGGTAGTTGGTCAGGCAACAGAAGCTAGCATAATTCATTCCAGGTTAGAAAAATTGTCCGAGAGGCCCAGTGCTTGATTCATATGTGTGGGGGTTTTTTAAATGTGTGTTTGAAAAACATTTTGGATAAGTACTGTGGGAATCACCCTCCCCAGAATGCTGGCATATCAATCTAATGCCACTAATGGAAACAGAGGGGTAGTGGATGGCAAGCTTGCCAACTTAAAAAGCCTTGTTAGTCCATCTTATTTCAGCTGCTGCCTCTATTTCAGTCATTTCACGGGAACAAAGTTAGATCATCCAGGGCTCAGCAGAGACGTTTGTTAGGGATAGGACACCCTTTTTTCCTCTTGGCCTTCATCTTGTCGGTTCTGAACTCTGAGTGGTTGATGAGTGGTGCCGTTCTGCATGGAAGAAAAAGGGGAGCGTAAGATCCAGCTTCCTCTTTCAGAGAGTCATAGGAAAGAGCTGTGGTTCTGGAGAACCTCCAATGCTCATTCTTTTCAAAATGAAGAACCTTGAAATTCAGTCTCCAGTATAAAATGACTCAAATGAAATTCCATTTTCCTATCCAGAAAAATTACAAGGCAGGAGAAGTTTTAGGGTTTCTTTTCCAATTCTGCCAAATTAAACAGTCCATTACCAAATATTCCCAAGCAATATTGAAATCAATTAGAGTCTAGATACCATACCATTATCTCACATATAAGAGAGAAAGCATATACTTTCTATTCTGAGATTTCCATAAAGTTACTTCTACCTTATTGAACAAATGGCTGCTCATCAACTAGAAAGAATAATCTTTCTATAATTTTAGGATGGTAGAACTGAATCTTAGAGATTGTCTAGTCTAAGGATTTTTAACCTTTTTTTGTATCAGAGACCCATTTGACCTTTAGACTACCTTGACTTATGAACCCCTTCTTAGAATGATGTTTTAAAATTCATTGTACTAAATACACAAGATTAAAGGAACCCAAGTATACTAAAATGCATCCTTGGATGTGTCAATCAAATTGGAAAGATAATTGGTTTGTTTACTTTATGTATCAGAAAATTCTCCTGAGAGAAAAAGATACTTGTAAAGAGTATCTTTTTATAGCTCTCTTTTATGTTGAAATATTTACTTGATCATTTTCATTTCATATGTGACTTTGGATAAAACAAATAAGTAAATTATTAATATAGGTTAAAATTATAATTCCATTTCTATAGCACCTTTCTATATATGTAAATCTTTTTCATTTGCTTCTTCAAAGAATCTAAGTTCAAAGAATATTTTCATGAAGTTTGTGACCAAACCAGGCAACAAGTCTTTTGAGGATGAACTTCTCTTAACCTGAATAGGGTAATTCTCACAGAGCCAGGCCTATATTCTTTATGAGAGCTACAGAAACTTGTATTCTAGAAGGAAGCAAAATCTACTAGGATCACTTCTGTGCAATACTAGAGTATTCCAAGTAGAAATTTAGGGAAGGATCACACTATCTCACTATTCATGAGGTAGGTTCTAAGCCTGACTTCATCATTTAGCTATGAAACCATGCTCAAGTCAATGAACCTAAGCTTTAGTTTCCTCAGCTGTAAAACTGAACAAAAATGTTATTTTCCTTGACTACTTTAGAGTTTTTATAAGCATCAAAGATAATAATAAATGAAGTAGCTGACAAAGAAGGTTGATAAAATGCTTCATGTACATTATGTCAGTTAAGCCTTATACTAACCCTATAAGCTAAGAAATAGTATTTTCATGCCTGTTTTAGAGATGAGGAAACTGAAAGGAGCTAAGTGGGGTTTTGTTTTTGCTTTTTTTTGTTTTGCTTATTTTTTTGTGGTCATGTAATTAGTAAGAGTGAGAGGCAGGATTAAAGCCTAAATTAAAGAAAAATTAGATGCTCATTGAAAAAGTAGCTTTAGGGTAACTTCATGAGGGCTTCAAATAGGTTAGGACAGCTAGGTGGAAGAGAGGATAGAACACTTTGGAGTCAGATGGATGGAGAGTTTGAATCCAGTCTTAGACACTTACTGTGTGATCTTGGGCATGTCACTTAACCCTGATTGCCTCACATCTAAGGTCATCTCCAGTCATCCTGATTCATATTTTGTTACTGACCCAGATAGCTCTGGAGGAGAAAGTGAAGCTAGTGACTTAGCACAGCCCCCCTCACTCAAATCTGATTCATGTGCTTGTCATGGCATCACCTCCCCTGATGTCATGGTCTTCTTTGAGAGGAAAGGACAAACAGCATCACATTGGGAAAAAGTAACTTACTGAAAAAGGATTTCCAGCTGATGTGAGTTATCACCTTACTTACATGTGCTCCAGCTTGAGTCTACTTCTCCCTGGATTCTGCTCTTGTTTGCTCACAATTTTGGGCGGGGGGAATTTTTGTCCACTTTTTTTATACTATATAACTTTAGAAAACATCTATTTGTAAACATTAATTTTCTGATTGGCTAAATGATATCAACTGGTAATGAATGAAGGAAGCTCACCATTGCAGGTTTATAAACAATAATACTATAAATACACTCTGTCTCCCACAGATACCTCTAGAAGAGGGACAGGATTTGATTTTAAGGGGATAAATTAATTAAATGTTAGACCAAATATAGCTCACAAATAATGTTATAACTATCCAAATAGTCCTTGGCAGAAAAAAAAGTTACCTACCCCTGCTCTAGGATCTCAACAGTACTCTGAAGACTCAATCAGCCTGTACAAATGTGATTGGGAGAATAAATCTAAGTTACTTGAGGACTACCACCCTAAGTGCCTAAGGAAGACACAAAGATCCTTGTGACTTCCTTAGTACTTAGGATAATGGTGTACACAGTAATTTGATACTTTAAAGATCTATAATTTCATAAGACACCCCAGATTGCAGTGCTATAAGAAATGGTGAGCAGAATGATTTCAGAAAAAATCCTGGAAGAATTTACATGAACTGCTGTAGAATGAAGTGAGCAGAACCAGAACCACAGTATACACAGTAATAGCACTATTGTACAATGAATAGCTGTGAATGACTTAATATCGTCAGCAATACAAAGATCTAAGAGAAATACAAAGAACTAACAATGAAAACTACTATCCACTTCCAAAGGCATCTGATTACAAACTAAATCATATTCATTCTCATTCTCTTTCTCTCTCTCTCTCTCTCTCTCTCTCTCTCTCTCTCTCTCTCTCTCTCTCCTTCCTCTTTCTTTCTTTTTCCTTCCTTCCTTCCTTCCTTCCTTCCTTCCTTCCTTCCTTCCTTCCTTCCTTCCTTCCTTCCTTCCTTCCTTCCTTCCTTCCTTCCTTCCTTCCTTCCTTCCTTCCTTCCTTCCTTCCTTCCTTCCTCCCTTTCTTTCTTCCTCTTTGTTCCTTCTCCACAAAATGATTAATTTAGAAATATATTTAACACGATTGTACATGAATAATCTATATCAGATTTCTTACTATTTCTGGGAGAAAGGAAGGGAAGGAGAGAAAGATAGAATTTGGAACTCAAAGTTTAAAAATGAGTGTTAAAGGGGCGGCTAGGTGGTGTAGCGGATAAAGTACCAGCCCTGGAGTCAGGAGTACCTGGGTTCAAATCTGGCCTCAGACACTTACTAATTACCTAGCTGTGTGGCCTTTGGGCAAGCCACTTAACCCTGTTTGCTTTGCAAAAACCTAAACAAAATGAATGTTAAAAATCTTTCTACATGTAATTGAAGAAAATAATATGTTGTTAAAAGAATTTCATAGAAGATAGAATACTTTGTGAAAGGTTAAGACCATGAAGATCTAACATTTGCCATCTCTGAGACTGTTAGAAGGAGCTTTGAAAGGGATTCTATGAAAAGACAGAATTCACTTCCCCTTCTTTTACAAAGAGATCTTTTCAAGGTCAGCAATCTGCTTCTTTTTAGGGAGATGTCTACTCAAACATGTGAAGACTTAACCAGTGGAATGGATGAATGAGAGCAATTTATTCCAATACCCATGAAGATCAATGAAGCAGGCACTGTGAAATTCTTAGAGTTTGGAGAGACATTAAAAACACCAAGGTTGTCTGCTATATCATGGGCCATCACCAGTCATTTTTACTTTTGTCTTACCATTGGTCTTCAATCATTTTGAAAGAGAAAGTTAGTCTGACATCTTTGTGTAACTCTGTCTCACTTAAATTCAATTCATGTGCAAGTGGAGACATCACCTATTATGCATTTGATCCTTTCTGAACACAAAGAACAATGACTGCTTTTTTATTAGATCTTTGCAAGGCAGTGGGATTAAGTGACTTGCCCAAGGTCACACAGCTAGGTAATTAGTAAGTGTCTGAGTCACATTTGAACTCAGGACCTCCTGACTCGAGGGCCAGTACTCTATTCACTGTGCCCCCTAGCTGCCCTAATGACTACTTTTTAAGAGAAATTATCTATCTATCTCTCTATCTCTCTATGAAATCAATTAACCATCCATCCATCCATCCATCCATCCATCCATCCATCCATCCATCCATCCATCCATCCATCCACTTATCTATGAAATCAACCAGTTGATCATCCATCCATCCATCCTTCCATCTATCTATCTATCTATCTATCTATCTATCTATCTATCTATCTATCTATCTGTCTATCTATCTATCATCTAAGCTATTATCAGCTCTTAGCTCCCTTATATCTGCCTAGCTTTCTCTAGATCATCTTAAGACAGCAGCACTGTTCCTTTTCTTAGACCTAATTCAAAAGATGTAACTTAGATTTTTAGTAGTTATGCCTAATGAAATCATCCTAACTTTGATATTAAATCACTTGGTGGGGATATTTATACCTATAAAAAGCGTACCTTTGGAACTCGAAAATACCTACCCAAGTACTCCACCAATATGGAACATAGTAGACTTCACTGTTCCATGGGATCCTTGTATGAATCTAACATAGTCAGAGTGTATAATCTTTGTGATATTCTCATTTATCTAGGATTAATAATCAGAATTACATAAACTGAAAGAAAGATCTCATATTTTTGATTTCATCAAGTCCGCATAGGCACATCTGAACAACCTACAACACATGTTTTTAATCAGTTCAAGCAATTACAATATACCTATCAAGATTCAGTTTATGAGATCAAAAACTAATTTTCAAAGGATTTACAGAAATTAGAATGATCTTCAAAGAAACCATATGAGTTCAACTGGCTTCTACAAATATTTATATAGAAAATCATTTTATAGTTATTTAACTAATGCTAATCAACCCAAATGCTAATGGTTTCCTTGGATGAGATTGCTTTAAAGTGATGGTAACTCATAATTATCTTTATTACAGGGAACTCAGAATGACAGTACATTATAATACCCATGTGTTTATAATTATAAGCCAAAATAGCATTTCTCTATCTCTTCCAGAAAATAATTTGAGTCAAATACCTGGCACAGAGGCATGAACAGTAGAGACTTCAGGCCCCCTTCATCCAATGAACTCTCCAGGTGAAACATATTGATTTTGTGCCATTTGTTTTTAATGGATGTGAAGACCTCATCACAAATGGACAGTGCTATATATGTGTGCCACATATCCATAATGCAAACATTTTTAAATTTGCACAAATAAGTCAGAAAAGGATACTGAAGGACACAGAACAGTATTGTTGCAATTTTTAAAAATTAGGCAGATATATTGATTGATAATAGACAATCTTTTAAAGAGGACAGGCAGTATAGAACACTGAATAAAATGTTGATCTTGAAGTGAAAAATAGGAATACCTTTGTTCAGGTCACACTTTGACACACTGGCTGGGTAACTCTAAGCAAATACCTTAACTTTTCAGTCCTCTAGGTAACCCTTATTAGTCTATTAATTGAAGACAGATTTTTGGGCAGAACCAAGATGCTGGAATAAAGGTAAGGACCCCCATGAACTCTTCACCAAACACCTCCAAATACCTTTAAATAATTTAATAAAATTCTAGAGTGGTAGAACCCTCTAAAACACCAAGTGAAATAATTTTCCAGTCCAAGACAACTTGGAAGATCTGAGGGAAGTATCTGTTACACTAGAGTGAGAAAGGGCCACAGTGCTGTCCAGGCTGTGCTGGAGCAAACTGGCTCTAGCCATTCAGAACAGTCCACAGGGCACCTGTGTCCCTGGGGATGCCTAGATCCGAGGCAGTGATGGTGGTTTCTAGACCTCTCAGTCCAGGGTTTGCCAAGGAAAACTTTGAAGGTCAGTATGAAAACTCTGCTGCATCAAAGTGATAGTGAAGCCTAGTCCAGCTCAGGCCTCAGCATAGACCCATCCCCAGAAACTAGGAACCTGGGGCATCACCCAGCAGGAAGCCACCCAGCAGCTGCTCCAGAGTGCTTAGTCCACTGATGATTAGGCCATCAGGGGAGATTGCAGAGGTTGTAGGGGAAAACTACTATCCCTGAGGCAGGACTTTATGACTGCCCATACTCAAACACAATATGTTCTCTACCCAGGAAGCAAAGCCTCACCTTAACAAAGAGTTGAAATCAAGTTTTAGGCTAGGGAAATGAGCAAACAACAGAAGAAAAAAATCCAACCATAGATAATTACTTTGGTCCTATGGAGAATCAAATACACACTCAGAAGAGAACAAAGTCAAAGCTCCTACATCCAAAGCCTCCTATGGAAGACCTCAAAAAGATTTTGAAAATTAGATAAGGGAGGTAGAGGAAAAATTGGTAAGAGAAATGAGAGTGATGCAGGTAAATCCTGAAAACCAAGTCAGCAGCTTGATGAAGGAGATAAAAAAATACCAAAGCAAATAGCATCTTAAAAACCAGTTTGGGTCAAATGGAAAAAAGCAATCCAAAATGCCAATAGGAAAAGAATGCCTTGAAAAGCAAAATTGCCCAGATGAAAAAGGAGATACAAAAGCTCTCTGGAAAAAATTTCCTTCAAATGTAGAATGGAGCTAAGAGAAGTGGATGATTTCATGAGAAATCAAGAAACAATAAAACAAAACCAAAAACCTAGGAGAAAATGTGAAACATCTCATTGGAAAAACAATTGTCCTGGAAAACAGATCCAGAAAAGATAATTCAAAAATTTTTGGATTACCTGGCCAAGACCCTGGACTTCATTTTTAAAGAAATTCTCCAGGAAAATTGCCCTGATATCCTAGAGGCAAAGAATAAATTAGAAATTGAAAGAATCACCTCCTGAAAGAGATCCCAAAATGAAAACTGCAAGGAATATGTTCCCTTTTCTCCCATCCATTTCCTCTACTATTTTCCTCTAGGGTAAGATATATTTCTATACCCAAATGAATGTGTATGTTATACCCTTTCTGATCTACTTCTGATGAGACTTACGCTCACTCATTCCTCCTCAACTTCCCCCTCTTCCACTCTACTGCAAAAGGGTTTTTTTTGCCTCTTTTATGTGAATTAACTCAGCCAATTCTATCTCTCCTTTCCCTTTCTCATAGTACTTTTCTTTCTTGTCCTTTAACTCCATATTATTCCTTCATATTCAGCTCCCTCCTGTGCCTTGTCTATATATGCTCCTTCTAACTGCCCTAATAAATGAAGCTCATACAAGTTATCAATAACATTTTCCCATATAGGAATACAAACAGTTCAACATCATTAAATCCTTCTTCATTTGCCCTTCCAGTCCACCCTTTCTATGCTTCATTGGGAAAAGGGGGAGGGAAGGGAAGGTGTAGGTGGTAGAAGAGAGGGAAGATTGTGGGAGAGTGTAGTCTGATACAGCACACTTTTGAGGAGTGACAGGGTGAGAGGAGAAAGAGAATAGAATAAATTAAGGTGGGGGGCATGGGATAGAGGGGGAAAAACAGCTAGCAATAGAAACTGTGGGGGAAAATGTTGAAGCAATTTCTCTGATGGACTTATGATAAAGATTGTTATCCATCCCAAAGACAGAGCTGATGGTGTCTGAATGCAGACTGAAGCACACTTATTTCTCTTGAGGTTCTCTTTCTTTGTGAAGGGGAGGGTGGGAGGGCATGTTTACTTTTTTGCAAGGCAATGGAATTAAGTGACTTGCCCAAGGTCACACAGTTAAGTAATTATGAAGTGTCTGAGACCAGCTTTGAACTCAGGTCCTCCTGACTCCAGGGCCAAAGCTCTATCCACTGTGCCACTTAGCTGCCCCTAAAGCTACACATTTTTAACCTATACCCAAGGAAATTACTCTTTTGATGGGGAGAGTAGGGTGGGAGGAAAGAAAAGAATTTGGACTTAAAGTTTTGTAGCTGGGGGAAAAAATTAAAAATAAAAATAAACATTTTTAAAAAGCTGAGCTACAAAGGTGTCCAGTAGCATTGGGACAGGGAAATCCCTAAATCAATGAAAGCATTTAGTTAAATCCTCTTTAAAATATGGAGGCAAAGCAAAGATTTGATTTATTAAAATATGTTTATTGTTGCATCAATTTTTCTACTTTGTTCTCTAAGTTCCCAGTCTATTTACTATTTTGCTCATAAATCTTGTGTTCTCCAGAAAAAATTAAGAGAAAATGCTAACTTTCATTGGTAATGAAAGTTTCCTTATGTAGGATTTTCTCATGCTAGTGAAATCACTGATCCAATCTCTATTGTCATATTAAACAAACGAAAAAGAAAACCCAACTATATGGACAATAGTTTATAGTTTCTTAATACTACATGAATTTATTTCATGTATATTTAAATGTGTGTTTGTTGTTGATTGCTAAGATCCCATATTTAAAAATTTTAAAACTCATCCCAGCTTATTAGGATCAGGACCATAGGATTATTGACAGAGCTGGGAAGATATTAATTCAAGATTATTGAATCCTATCCTCTCATTTTAGAGATGCGGAAATCAAGTCACAAAGTGATGAGGTGACTTACCAAAGTTTTGCACAATTAGTAAAAAAATAAATAATGAAGATAAGGTAAGCATTAAAATTATTACTAGATGGGATTTATTGACTATATTGATGAAAATCTATATTCTTCTGTAACAATGGTTCTGGGGGCAGGTAGGTGGTACAGTGGCTGGAACACCAACCCTTGCAGTCAGGAGGATCTGAGTCTAGATCCAGCCTCAGACACTAATATTTACTAGCTATGTGACCTTGGGCAAGTCACTTAATCTCATCCTAACAAAAACAAACAGAAAAAAAGAATATGACTCTGTACTATCATAGAATCACTGAATTTGATAGCTTGAAAGGACCAAAGAAATCATCTTACAGATAAGGAAGTTAGACCCTGAGAGGTCAAAGGATTTGTTAATAGCTAGTTAGTAAGGGGCAGCTAGGTGGAGGGGCAGCTAGGTGGCGCAGTGGATAGAGTACTGGCCCTGGAGTATGGAGTACCTGAGATCAAATCTGGCTTCAGACACTTAATAATTACCTAGCTGTGTGGCCTTGGGTAAGCCACTTAACTCCATTTGCCTTGCAAAAAACCTAAAAAAAATAGCTAGTTAGTAGGAACTTTCTTAATTTTCAGTCCATTGGTTGTTAAAAAAAGAATCATACTGATTCCTAAAAGGATATTATTCATTTTTTTGTTTTATCTTTCCAAATATCTGGGACTATCTGAAGTATGAAATGAGCTCAAATTTTACACTGCTCTAAAGACTCTTTCAGTGGCCTAAATCTTTCAAAAGTATATTTCTGCCTTCTAAAAATGAAAATCATCCAACATCAGACACTTAATAATTACCTAGCTGTGTGGCCTTGGGCAAGCCACTTAGCCCCATTGCCTTGCAAAAAACCTAAAAAAAAAATAAAAAAAATAAAAATGAAAATGAAAATCAATCAGTTAATAAGTAATTATTAAGCACACAAATGTGTCAGGTACTATGCTAAGCTCTGGGAATATAAAGACAGGGAAAAGATAATTCCTGTCCTCAAGGAGCTCATAATTCAAAAGGAGAGGTAATAAACAAATATATATACAAATGATATGTGCACGATAAATAAATAATAGAGGGAAGGCACTAGAATTAAGAGAGATTGATAAAGGCTTCTGGGAAAAAAATAGAATTTTAGTTGAGATGTAAAAGAAACCAGGAAAGCCAAGAAATGAAGATGAGGTAGGACAAAATTCCAGATGAGAGAGAGCCAGAGAAAATGACAGGAGCCAAGAGATGAAGTGACTTTCATGGAACAGCAAAGGTGTCACTAGATCAAGGAATATGTAGAAGGTTAATATGATAATAAGAAGGCTGGAAAGATGAGGGAGGAAGAGGCAGGTTATGAAGGTCTTTGAATGGCAAACAAAGGATTTTGTATTTGATCACCATCAAGAACTTGGGCACTAGATCCAGGTCAATTCCACAAAAAGTTATTAACTATCTATCTACTAAATGCCAAATGCTATTCTAGACTCTGGAGATACATAAATAATCTCGAGATATAAAAATAAAATGATTAATATTTCTTCCAAGAGTTAGCATTCTGCTCTAAAAGAACAACATATCTGTAAAACAACATTTAGGATCTTTATCTTTGGGAAAGATTATCACTCATGTGTTGAGGTTTTGAGAACTTTATCCTTCTTAAAATAAAGGTCTGACAATGTCACCTCTTTTCCACCATTTAGTAAATTCCAGTGGATACGTATTACTCTCAAGAGTAAATAGAAAATCATGTTTAACTTTTAAAGGCCTTCACAGGCCTATTCTTTCCATTCTTAAGTCTTATTGCTCTCCATGTAGTCTTTGATCCAGTGACACCGACCTCTTTGCTGTTCCTCCAAAACACTTCATCTCCCTCTTCTGGACATTTTTACTGATTGTCCTTCACACCTGGAATCATCTCTCTTCTCATCTTTGTCTTCCTGGCTTCTCTGAATTCCCTGGCTTCCTACTGCCTATAAGAAGCCTTTTCTAATCCTTCTTAATGTTAATACCTTCCCTCTGATATCTTCAATTTATTTTGTGGATATTGTGTTTGTGTTAGACTGGAAACGTTTTTTAAGAGCTGAGTCTATTGTATGACTGTAGTAATATGCCAAGGGTTCAGTATAGTGTCTGGCATATGATAGAAGTTTAAAAAGTAAATATTTGTTGTCTTATCCCAGTTCTGCCTTTTACTATCTGTGTTAACCATAGATAAACCATATAATCTCCCTGGTCCTCAGCTATAATAAATAGGTCTGTATGTGTGTGTGTGTGTGGGGGGGTGTATTTTCCATTACAGGGGAAAATGAATGAAGAATGAATGGAAAAAATACTTTGGAGACCTCTTTTTAGATATGATTTGTTGCATCCTGTTACAATCATTAGCTTATTTCAAATCTAGGGGTTTATATAATGGCCCCTCTTGCCCAAGTGGTTTCCCCCCTGCTTCTTTTCAGAGTTTATATTAACAAAAAAGTTAAGAATTCCCTTAAAATCACTTTGAGTCCAGTGAGGAAAATTCCTAACATTTAGGCAGTGGTTTGGTTCTCTGACTTAATTTATGTTTGTATTTATCTCTAGGTAACCCTTGACCTCTTTGTAGTTGGGGCAAAATTCAGAAACATTTGAGAGAAAGAGAAGCAGGGCATATTATAATGTCTCTTAATAGACAGCACTGGAAGGGATATTTTGCAAAAGAGCAGATGGTTTCTTGGAACTCTCCTTAGTCCTTAAGGAGGTTGGTAGAGATGGTAACATTAGCCCAAGTCTTCTCTTTTAAGTAGTCTGTAGACAAAAGACCTTCCCCAACCTTTTCCCTCTTGGCTATGTAGCAATTCTGATTTCCCATTTTTAACAGTTGCCCCTGTGAAGCCTGTTCTTTTGGTTCAACTCTTCATGGCCCCAGTTCTTCCATTCCACTGTCACACCCTTGCCATCTCTCTCCCAGTATTAAACAAGTTCATCAGGGCACAACCATATCCCTCAAAAAACCTGTATAAACTTCCCATGCAGCCTCAGTTAATTGCGGCATGTTCTCACTGATAAATGTCCTCAGGGCAACTGAGTGAAATGATTGTGATGCCACCCTTATATTGTGTTTCAAGTTTAATATTAGCTCTCCTTAACAAATCTACACAAGTGTTTGGCATCATCAAGGGCTTCAAATCCTGGATAGTTCTTTAGTGACTTGGAAAAATTCTGCATATCTATTTTTGAATAATTTCCTGAGAAGTTTGTATTAAAGAGTCTCAGGAAATGCTATATGCCACAATTTGTAAGGAAACCCCACTTATTAATATTCCCTTTCCAGAAATTAAAATGCTCACTGTAATGGAAAACACACACACACCACACACACATACCTATACACCCACCAACCCCTCCTCCCCCACACAGAAAATAAAAACTTGGTTGAACATTTCAGATCCATCAATAGCATCCTCTCTTCCCTAGACTAGGAAGAAATCCTAAAGTTTTTTTGTGACTTTAATCCCCCCTTTGCAAGAAAGTCAACCTGTGCCTCATGGGAATGTCTGCTATATTTAAACTATAATAACTGTGAATGGTTATGAAAATGAGTTAGAGTATGTGCATATAGCTAACAATAAATTAAATATACTTAATAATTTTATTATATGTATATCTGGGGGCAGCTAGGTGCACAGTGGATAGAGCACAGGTCCTGGAGTCAGAACGATCTGAGTTCAAATCCAGCCTCCATTTACTAACTGTATGACCTAGGAAGTTTCTTTATTTCTAAAATGGAGATGATAATAATAACCTAGCCCCTAGGGTTGTGAGAACCAAATTGTAAAGCACTTAGCACATGCTTGGTATATAATAAGCACTATATAAATGTTATTGATGATGATGATGATGATTTTGATGCTATTGCAGCATGTTAGTACAAAGCACAAAATAAGTGAAAAAATAAAAAGACAAAAGTATATAGAAATTAAAATTAGTGAACATATGTAAAAATATGCAAGGCATATATTACATGGGTTTACATTGGTATCATTGTCTAACTATATATGTAACTTTTACCAATTTTATCTGGGAAAACTATGTTAGTCCAAACGCTGGTTGGATAAGTTCTTGCTCTTCTATACTAGTGGTAGCTGATGGTAGTGGCTAATTATAATCCTCACAGTTTTAGTTCTGACTCCCTGAAGCTGAACCTATATAGGGATCAGGTCATCTAAGAGTATTATTAAGTATTTAGAAATAAGTTTGCAAATTCTTTACTTGAAATGGTCTATTTCTAAGCTAGTGTCTAGGTCAAGCAGGTGACTAACAGGTGGACTCTTGGACTTAGTGGCTGCTGAGTTGACTGTCTTTCATCCTCAACATGATGTTTAAGAAGTCCAATTAACTCATCTTTTGAGTTAAATTATTAACTCATCTTTTCAGGGTCCCCACCAGTTTCTAGGACTTATTCATAAACTGGAAAGTTGAATTTCTCTCCATTACTGAAAATGGACTGGCTTTCCATTTATCTGCTAGTTCATACAGTCCATGAACAACATAATTTAGCAGAAATATTTTGGCACTTTATTTAAGATTTTGACGAGATCAACTTTTATATCTTCCAGGGCTCTTTTAGGTAAGAGTTGTAGCTAGGTGGTACAATTCTTTTTTTTTTTTTTTGCAAGGCAAATGGGGTTAAGTGGCTTACCCAAGGCCACATAGTTAGGTAACCAGATGGTAGAATTCTTTAGCTACTCCTTTTTAAAATTTTTTTATTATTTAATATTTATTTATTCTCATTTTGTAAAATTAATGCTTTTTTATACATTAATAAAATATCCTTGTTTAAGAGTAAACAACATACCCCTCCCCCCAAAAATACAGACTTGCTTGAGTGATAAAGTAATGGGGAGAGAAAAAAATTAAAATTAAAATTAAAAAAATAATAGTAATAATTGTAGGTATGGCCAGGTGGTGCAGTGGACTGTGCACCAGCCCTGGAGCCAGGAGCCCCCAAGCCCAATTCTGGCCCTGTATACCCAACAATCACCCAGCTGTGTGACATGCAAGCCACCCCAACCCCATTGCCCTGAAAAAAACAAAAAAAAAAGGAAAAAAAAGACCCAAAATAAAATAAAATAGTAATAATAGTAGGAGTGGCCGGGTGGTGGACAGAGCACTGGCCCTTGAGCCAGGAGCACTCCAGTCCAAATCTGGCCTCAGACACCCAAAGATCACCCTGCTATGTGGCCCCAGGCAGGCCACCCAGCTCCATTTGCCCTGCCCCCACAAAATAATAACAATAAAAAATGTGCTTCAGTCTGTGTTCCAACACCAACAACTCTGTCTCAGCTGGAACACATTCTTTATGATAAGTCCATCACAAAAGTTACTTCCAAATCTTTCCACCTTTGCCATTGCTGATTGCAACTCCCTCCTTTCGTATTTATCTACTACCATGTACTATATTTTCTCTCTCTCCTTTCACTGACTCTGCTGTAGAATAGCTGAGTGGTGCAGCAGACAGATCCCTGGCCCTGGGGCCAAGAGGCTCCGAGCCCCCATACTACCCCTTAGGCCCAGCATCCACCTGGCTGTATGGTCCCGGACAGGCCATCCAATCCCAGCCCCTTGCAAAAAGTAAAAAAAAAAAATTGTGTTACATCTGACCACTCTTCCCCCCATGGTCCATCCTCTCCTCCATCACTCATATCCCCCCTTTCCCCTGTCCCCCTTCTCTCCTTCTTACTACAGATGTCTATACCCCATTGAGTATACGTGCTGTTTCCTCTTCTAGCCACCTCTGATGAGAGCGAAGATTCCCGCATTCCTCCTTGCCTTCCCCCCTTCTATATCATTGCAATAGCTCATTGTAATAAAGAAAAATCTTATTATATGAAATATCTTGGCCTATTCCTCCCTCTCCTTTTTCTTTCTCACAATACATTTCTTTTTTTTCTATTGATTCCATTTTTACACCATATTCTATCTTCAAATTGAGCTTTCTCCTGTGCTTCATCTATAAAAGCTCCTCCTACACACTCTGTTAATTGAGAAGGTTCATATGAGTATTAACAGTGTCATTTTTCTTTACAGGAATACATGCAATTCATCATCATTAAGTCCCTCATATTTTCCCCTTCTCCTCCAATCTCTATGCTTCACCTGAGTCCTGTATTTGAAGATCAAACCTTCTGTTCAGCTCTGGCCATTCCAAAAGGCTTGAAATTCCCCTGGTTCATTGATAGTACATCTTTTTCCCTGGAAGAGGAAATTCAGTTTTGCTGGGTAGTTGATTCTCGGTTGCATTCTAAGCTCTTTTTCTAGGGTTTTTTCCTCTGGGTTTTTTTTTTTTTTTTGCAAGGCAAATGGAGTTAAGTGGTTTGCCCAAGGCCACACAGCTAGGTAATTATTACGTGTCTGAGACCAGATTTGAACCTAGGTACTCCTGAATCCAGGGCCAGTGCTTTATCCACTGGACCACCTAGCCGCCCCCCCCATTCTAAGCTCTTTTGCCTTCCAGTATATTATATTCCAAGCCCTATGAGCTTTTAATGTAGTTGCTGGTAAGTCCTGTGAGATTCTGATTGCAGCTCCACGGTATTTGAATTTTGTCCTTCTGGCTGCTTGTAATATTTTCTTTTTGACTTGGGAGTTCTGGAACTTGGCTGTAATATTCCTGGGGGTTGGTTTTTTTGGGATCTCTTTCTCAAGGGATCAGTGGATTCTCTCCATTTCTATTTTGCCCTCTGCTTCTAGGATATCAGGGCAATTTTCCTGTAGTAATTCTTTGAAAATGATGTCAAGGCTCTTTTCCTGATCATGAATTTTAGGTATTCCAATAATTTTTAAATTATCTTTCCTAAATCTGTTTTCCATATCAGTTGTTTTTTCAATGAGATGTTTCACATTTTCTTCTAATTTTTCATTCTTTTGGTTTTGAAGTATTGAGTCCTGATTTCTCGTAAATTCAGCAATCTCCCTGAGTTCTATTCTTTGTCTGAAGGATTTGTTTTCCTCAGAGAGCTTTTCTATCTCCTTTTCCATCTGGCCAATTCTGCTTTTTAAAGCATTCTTCTCCTCAATAACTTTTTGAACTGTTTTATCCATTTGACCTAAGCTGGTTTTTAGCATGCTATTTTCTTCAGCATTTTGGGAGATCTCCTTGACTAAGCTGCTGACTTCATTTTCATGTTTTTCCTGCACCTCTCTCATTTCTTTTCCCAGTTTTTCTTCTGTCTCCCTCATTTGATTTTCAAAGTCTTTTGAACTCTGTCATAGCCTGAGCCTAATTTCTGTTTTTCTTGGAGTCTTTAGATGCAGGAGCTTGTGCTTCCTCATCTTAAGACTGTGTTTGATCCTTCTTGGGCTCACAGGCAAAATATTTCTCAATGGTGTTCCTCTTTTTTCTCTGCTTACTCATTTCCCCAGCCTGAGCCTGGTTTTGGGGTGCTTCCTGAACTTTTGGGATATTCCCACAAGGATCTCGGTTTGTGAGGCTCTGTTCTCCCTTCTGGTCTGTGAATGACCCCATAAGCACCCCCCTCTCCATGGGGCTGAGGTGGGGAGCCCTGCTGTTCTATGGGGGGGCCTAGACTGTGATCAGGATCTGAATGTGGTCAGAACCTCAGAGTCCTGTTCCAGGGACAGAGGACAGAGCTGGGCAGTCTCTCTCTCTGCTCCCTCCATAGGTTCAGAGTGCTCATGCCCTGGGGGCTCCTGCTTACCAGCTTCTGCTTCCTATTCCTGGATCTGGGTGCCATGGCCACACTGCTGGCTGTGTGTCCTGAGGGCTGAGCTTCACGTGTTCTCTCTGGCAGAGGTCCCCCGCTGTTCCCCCAAAGTTGTGACCAGTGCTCCCCAGGACATAGGTCAGGAAACTCCCCGGTGACAGCCACTGCTCCCACCACCCTGGTGCTGCCTCTGGGAGGCTGAAGTTCTTCCGCTCTGGCGGGCCACCCCTCTGGCAGGCCGCCCCCCAACCCCAGGTAGCAGAGCTTTTCTGCTCTTTTCCAGGTTACCTTGAGTAGGAGAACTGCCTCACTGAGTCCCTCTGTGGTTTCTGTCTCACGAAAATTTAGTTAGAGCCCTTAGTTTATAAGTTTTATGAGAGAGCACCTAAGAGACAATGCTCTCTTGTTGCCATCTTGGCTCTGCCCCCCTCTTTAGCTACTCTTAATCAAGATGTTTACGAGTTGTGGGTGTCTATAGTCTCTTCATTTTTAGAGACCTCATTTCTTTTGAGCTACTTCAATTCTACTTTGCTCATAGAACACAGCATCTTCTTTGATGTAGGTATGCCATGGTAGGTAGTCCTGTGCCAGTGTCTTCCATACCACATAGTCAATTCCAAAATTCAAAACATTTTATTTGTTTTTCCAACTACATGCAGCAGTAGTTTTTACCAATCATTTTTTACATGAGTTTTATAATTGTTCTCCATTTCCTCTTCCTCTACCCCTGACAGAAAGCAATCTGATAAAGGCTCTATATTTACATCCATGCTCAATATAGATCCATATTGAACATGTTATAAGAGAAGAATCAGATCTAAATGGAAGAAAGAAAACATCAAAGAGAAAAAAATGACATAATACATAAGAAAACTCTTAAAAATTGAGGCTTATAAGCTTTGATCTTCAAGTTCCACAATTTCTTCTCTGGATACAGATGATAATTTTTCATCACAAGTATTTTACAATTTTCTTTGATTATTGTACTGCTGAAATGAACAAGTCCATCATGTTTGATCATGCTGTTGCTTCTGTTCATTTCATTCAGCAGCAATTCATACAAGTCTTTCCAGACTTTTTTTAAAAAATCTTGTCCCTCATGATTTCTTGTAGAACGAGAGTATTCCATTACATACATATACCACAGTTTTTTTCAACTATTTCCAAATTGATGAACATCCCCTCAATTTTCAATTCTTTGCCACTATAAACAGAGGTGCTATGAATATTTTTGTACATGTGGAATTTTTACTTTTTTTTCATAATCTCTTCAGGATATAGACTAGTAGTGGTGGTGTTGGATCAAAAAATAGGCACATTTTTATTGTCCTTTGGTCATAATTCTAAATTACTCTTCATAAAGGTTGGATCAGTTCACAAATCCATCAACAATACATTAGTGACTCAGTTTGCCCATATCCTCTCCAATATTGCTCATTTTCCTTTCTAGTCATGTTGGCCAATCTGAGAGGTGTGAAGTGGTACCTCAGAGATGTTTTAATTTGCATTTATCTAATCAATAATAATTCAGAGCAATTTTTCATATGATTATGGGAGCCTTGATTTCTTTGTCTGAGAATTGCCTTTCCATATCCTTTGACCATTTATCAATTGAGGAATGTTTTTTTTTTATCAATTTGACTCAGTTCTCTATATATTGTAGAAATGGGTCCTTTGTCAGAAGCACTAGTTGTAAAAATTGTTTCCCAACTTACTATATTCCTTTTAACCTTGGTTGCAGTGGTTATGTTTATGCAAAACCATTTTAATTTAATGTAATCAAAATTGTCCAGTTTGTGTTTTATAATGTCCTCTATCTCTTATTTGGCCATAAATTGCTCTCCTTTCCATAGATCTGATAGGAAAACTATTCCTTGTTCTTCTAATTGACTTATAATATTACCTTTTATGTACAAATCCTGCATCTATTTTGACCTTATATTAGCATATGGTGTGAAATCTTGGTCTATGCTGAGTTTCTACCATACTATCTTCGAGTTTTCTCAGCAGTTTTTATTGAACAGTGAGTTTTAATCCCAGAAACTGGAATCTTTTTGTTTATCAAACAGTAGATTACTATAGTCATTACTGCTATCTCTTTTCTACCTAATCTTTCCACTACCAGTCCAAAGTTCTTAAGAGAGACCTTGAGAGTGTCCTTCTGTTATTTTTTCTGGCCACCACATGAGCACTGGTCTTGTGTGAGTTCTCCATAAAAGCATCTTTAGCTAAGCATTAGTTTGATATTAGAACAATGTGGCCAGCTCATAATAGTTACATCCTCTGCAGTAGTTTGAATGCTAGGTAGTTTAGCTCCTGAAAGGTTCTTCAGTATCTTGTATCTTCTCCTGCCAAGTGATCTTCAGAATCTTTCTAAGACAATTCAAACAGAAGTGATTCATTTTCCTGGCATGGCACTGATAGATTGTACAGATTCCACAGGTATGGACCAATGAGATCAGCACAAGGGCTCCGAATACCTTCAATTTGGAAGTCAGTCTAATACATCTCTCCCATACTTTCTTTTGGAACTTTTCAAACACTGACCTACCTCTGGTAATGTGTACTTTCCTAAAATGTATATGCCAAAATAAATGAACTTATTCACAGTATTCAAAAACCTCTCCATTTGCTGTAACTGATGATTTCACATGTGGCGGTGTGGAGCTGGCTGATGGAGTACCTCTGTTTTCAGTGTTAATTTTTAGGTCAATATTAGCACAAGCAGCAGAAATAAATCTATAATTTGTTGCATTTTAGCTTTAGAGGATGCATTGTGTGCACAATCATCAGCCAAAACAAAAATAATGCATCAACACTCCTTGCACTTTAGTTTTGCTTTATGGTCTTTTCAAGTTGAAGAATTTATCATCAGTGAGGTAGCTGACCTTGTTGCTGTATTCATCCTCATTGAAGACATTTGACAACAGGGCTGAAAACATCATGCTAAAAAGCATGGGAGCAAACTCATAGCGTTGTTTCACTCCACTGGTGACCAGGAAAGTGCAAGAGCATCATCCCTTATCCAGAATTCAGGCAAGTACACCATTATGAAATTGATGTGCTGATGCTGTGCCCATTGAGATATGGATTAGATATACCCAGCTGTTGCAAAATGGCCATACTGGTATTATGTGCATCATTGCTGAAGCACTGTGGTGCTTTGCAGTTACAGGAAGGAAACCATATCCATAAAACAAAGGACTCCCAAAGCATCCAGACATCACCAATAGTCCTGTCTCCTTTTCAAGACTGATCAAGAGGTGATATGATTCTGGAAAAGGTAATGAGAAGAATGTCTTTGAAGAATATTCCTCTCACTATAGGAAGCATAATGTGCAGGTCATGTTATAAATGATAACATGGGTTTGAGCATGAAGGACAACTATTTCTACTACTACTACTACTACTACTACTACTACTACTACTACTACTACTACTACTACTCCTGATGAACTTCTCCAGACAACCAAATCTTAACATAATTTTCCTTGAGCCCTTGTGACTGACAGCACCTGTTTTTAAATTAATTAATTTATTTTCATCCATATGCACATGCATATTTTTAAGTTACAAAATTTCCTTCTGCTCTCTCTACCCACCCCTCTCCCCCAGCAGGGAACATACATATTTTGATAATCATATTTACAGATTAGTAATTTTTGGTATGAGGAATTAGGATTAAGGGAAAGAGATACAAAATAAATAATTTTTATAAAGTGTTTATCAGATTCTGAAGGGTTGTTGCTTTTGTATGTGTTTTGTTTTCTTTTGTTTTTCTTCCACTGAATGGAAATAATATAGTGCATACCAGGCTAATACAGTTATCCTAACTCTCTGGCCTCCTGAGAGGAGCTTCTTTCATCAAGGTTGTTCATCTTACAATGTTGTTGTTGATGCATTGTTCTCTTGGTACTACCTCCTTTCACTCAGCATCAGATCCCACAAGTCATTCCATGCTTCTCTAGAATCTGACCATTTATGATTTCTTATAAAACAATAGTATTCTATAGGATTCATGTACTATAACTTGTTTAGCCATTCTTCAATTTATGGGCATCACCTCAGTTTCCGATTCTTTGTCATGACAAAAAAAGAGTTGCTATGAATATTCTGGAACATGGAGGACTTTTCCCATTTTAAACATTTCTTCTGGATGTAGATCTAGAATTGAAATTGCCAGGTCAAAGTGTATGAAGTTTTATTGCTCTTTGGGCAATTCCATATTGCTTTCCAGAAAGGTTGGATCCATTTACAATTCTACCAGCAATGCATCAATATCCCAAACCACCCACAACATCTCCAACATTGATCATTTTCCCT
The DNA here is from genome assembly GCF_037893015.1 of Macrotis lagotis. Classification (NCBI taxonomy): domain Eukaryota; kingdom Metazoa; phylum Chordata; class Mammalia; order Peramelemorphia; family Peramelidae; genus Macrotis; species Macrotis lagotis. The sequence continues at coordinate 122,452,799 of NC_133659.1, forward strand.
TTTTCTCATTTTAGCCAATCTGGTAGGAGTGAGGTGATACTTCATTTTAATTTGCATTTCTATAATCAAGAATGATTTAGGGCATTTTGTCATATGATCATATATAGCCATTTATATTCTATAAGCATTTTCCAATTGGGGAATGACTTGTGACCTTATAAATTTGATGCAATTCTCTATATATTTTAGAAATGAGATCTTTACCAGAACTCCTAGTTGTGAAGATTGTTTTCCATTTTCCTGCTTTCCTTCTAATTTTGGCAGCATTGATTTTATTAGTATAAAAGCTTTTTTTAATTTAATATAGTCAAAATCATTCATTTTACAGTTTATAATGTGTGCTCTAATTCTTGTTCGGTCATAAATTTATCCTCTTTCCGTAGATTTGATACATAGAGTATTTCTTAGTCTATTAATTTATCTATTGTGTCACTCTTTATGTCTAAATCCTGTACTCATTTTGATCTTATTTTGTTATAGTGTGTGAGATGAAAATCTATGCTTAGTTTTTGCCAAACTCTTTTCCTGTTTTCCCAACAATTTTTGTCAAGTAGTTCTTATCTCAGAAGCTATGTTTTTGGGTTTGTCAAATAGTAGATCGCTGTAGTCATTTACTGCAGTTTTGTTTGAATCTATCATAATACAATGACACATTACTCAATTTCTTAATAAGTATCAGGCAGTTTTGATGACTGCTGCTTTAGATCTGGTACAGCTAGAATACCTTCCTTTACATTTTTTTCCATCAGTTCCCTTGCTATTCTTTTCCTTTTATTGCTTCCAGATGAATTTTGTTATTATTTTCTCTAGCTCAGTAAAGTAATTATTTGGTAGTTTGATTAGTATGGCACTGAATAAGTAATTTATCTTGGGTAGAATTGTCATTTTTTATTATATTAGTTCAGCCTAACCATGAACATTTGACATTTTTCCAATTATTTAGATTTGACTTTGCTTGTGTTCACACAGTTTCTAGGTTTGTCTTGGGAGATAGTTCCCAAATATTAATGCTGTCTATAATTATTTTATACATAACTATTATAGTTATTTTAAATGGAATTTCTCTTTCTATATCTCTTGCTCTTGGGTTTTGTTGTTCATGTATAGATGTGCTGATGATTTATGTTGGTTTATTTTATATCCTACTACTTTGTTGAATTTGTTAGTTATTTCAAGGAGTTTTTAAAGATGATTTTCTCAGCTTCTCTAACTCATCATGGTGTATTACCATAGTAATAACTTACAGTAGTCTCTTTGGTATCAGCACGATGTTGGTGTCATAAAAGGAGTTTGGCAGAACTCTTTCCTCTCCTATTTTTTAAAAATAGTTTATGTAGAATAGGAATTAACTGTTCCTTAAATGTTTGATAGAATTCACTTGTAAATCCATCTGGACATGGTGACTTTTTCTTAGGGAGTTTATTGATGATTTTTTTAAAATTTCTTTTTCTAAAATGGGGTAAAATAATTTATTTCCTCTTCTGTTCATCTGGGTAGTTTGTATTTTTGTAAATATTCATCTATTTCACTCAGGTTATCCAATTTATTGGCATACAGTTTGGCAAAGTGATTCCAAATTATTATCTCTTTAATTTCCTCTTCATTGGTAATTAGTTCATCCTCTTCATTTTTGATATCCTCTTCATTTTTGATACTGGTAATTTGGTATCTTCTTTTTTTTTATCAGATTAACCAAAGGTTTGTCTATTTTATGGGCTTTTTAATAAAACCAACTCTGTTTTATTTATGAAATCAATGGTTTTCTTTCTTTCAATTTTATTAATCTCTCCCTTGATATTCAGAATTTCTAATTTGGAATTTAATTGAAGATCTTTAATTTGTTCTTTCTTCTAGCTTTTTTGTTGCATACCCAATTCATTGATCTCCTTTTTTCTCTATTTTATTCATATAAGCATCTAGAGATATAAAGTTTCCCCTCAAAACTGCCTTGACTGCATTCCATAAATTTTAGTATGATGTCTCATTATTATCATTTTCTTGGATATAATTATTGATTATTTCTATTATTTGCTGTTTGACCTACCCATTATTTAAGATGTTATTTAATTTCCAATTAGTCCTTGGTTTATCTTTCCATGACCCTTTATTACATGTAATTTTTATTGCATCATGGTTTGAGAAGTATATCTTTATTATTTTCTGCCTTTCTGCATTCAATTCTAAGTTTTTTTGTGCCCTAGTATATAGTCAATTTTGGTATAGATGCCATGGTCTGCCAAGAAAAAGGTATATTTTTTTCTATCCCCATTAAGTTTTCTCCAGAGGTCTATCATATCTAAATTTTCTAAGATTTAACTCATCTTCTTAACTTCCTTCTTGTTTATTTTGTTGTTAGATTTATCTGGTTCTGAGAAAGGGAGACCAAGGTCTCCCATTATTAAAATTTTGCTGTCTGTGTCTCCATTTACTTCACTCAGCTTTTCCTCTGGGAATTTGGATGCTATGCCACTAGGTGCATATATATGTTTAGTAATTACATAGCTTCATTACCAATGGTACCTTTTAAGAAGATGTAGCTTCTTTCCTTATCCCTTTTATACCTTTACCCTGTGTGTATCTCTCTGCTTCAAGTATATTTCTTGTTAAAAAAACATATTACAAAATTCTGGTCTTTAATCCATTCTGCTATTCTCTTCCATTTTATGGGACAGTTCATTGCATTCACATTTACAGTTAAGATTATTAATTCTGTATTTCCCTCCATACTATTTTTCTCCATTTATATTTTTCTCTTTCCTTTTCTCTTATTCCTCCTCACCAAAATTTTACTACTTTCCCCTTTGACTTTTCTTTTAAAAATTTAACTTTCAGTTTATTTTCACTTATACCTTCATATTCCCTTTTATCAGTCCCTTCTTCCCTTATTTTTCCCTTTCCAAGTTACCCCCTTCCATGTGGATTAGGTAGACTTTTAAACCCAAGTGAGAATGTGTCTTATTCTCTGTCTGGGCTAAATTTATTGAATAGAATTTACTCTTCACATTCTCCCTTCTTTCCCTCTAAAATTATAAATCTTTGTGCCTTTTCCCTGGGTGTTATTTATCACTCTAGTACTATTAATTGATAAGTTCATATTGTTATCAAGATATCATCATCGATTATTTGCTTGTCTGATTGATAAACTGCATTGACTCAAATTATATCAAATTATAATTATAACCATTTTTTACCTTACCCCCTTTTCAAGTATCTTTCAAGGACATAAAATTCTTCTCGTGAGCCAAAGTTTCATCCAAAACCAAATCATTTCTTGAACTATTTATGCTCCTACCCCAGGCTTATTTTTCTCTCACAGTTTGCTCCTCCCTCTCCCCCAGGTACTTAACTCCTTGTTAAGTGAAACAAGGCCTATTCTTTCCCACTTTACCCCCCAACCCAGGATTCTTAACTCCTTATTAAGTAAAATACAGGTTAAGTCAACTCCTGATCTAATTAACTGCAAGAATCTTAAAGATCTCTAAGTACTGGGGGCTCTGGAGGGCTCATCTGAGAACTTCACAAATGATACAAGTTACACGGATACTGACTCAGGACCTCCCAGCTTATAATGCCCTCTATTTGTTCATTCCTAATTTTTAGGGGTTTATTTTCTTCAATTAGCTTTTGTGTTTCCTTTTCCAGTTGGTTATTTTTACTTTTAACAGAGTTAATTTCTTTGGTCAATTTTTCATAATTTTCTACATGACTTTCATTTCTTTTTTCCATTTTTCTTCTTCTCTTCTTTGGTTTTTAAATTCTTTTTTTAAGCTCTTCAATGAGCTTTTGTATTTGAGTCCAATTTATAGACTGTTTGATACTTTCCCTGTGAGTGATTTTTCATTGCCTTCTTCTTCAGATATGGCAATGTTTTCTTCTTTGTCTGTAAAGTAGTTTTCTATAGTGAGTACTCTTAGCTTTTTTGTTTGTCTTTGTTGTTTTAGCTTTGTTACTGGGGTATCTAGAGTATAGAGCCAAGCTTTGTTTGTTTGTTTGTTTTTTGGCTGGAGCTGGGGTCTGATCCCTGGCTTGTCATTGGTCTAGATGTTGCCTATGCCATTCAGGCCTCGCCTTTGCAGAGGTTTTTTCTCCATGATGTCCAGGTTCTGACTTAAGAGTGGTTTGTTCCTGACCCAGTCCTGTCTTTTACTCTGGGGTTCCCAGGGTTTAGACTTTATTTGGGGTTGGGACCTTCCCTGCTGGCTTGCTCTCTAGGTGCCAGAACTTCTGCTGTTGTTAAGTTGTCAGGATCTGTATTGCCCCAAAGAGACAAACCTTCACTGAAGATTCTCCATGATGTCTTCTGTTGAAAACTTCTTTGGATCTTGTCTTTTTCTTGGTGGGATCTGTAATATGGATGTCAGAATAGAGGCTTCATTTATATTTAGTAGGGAAAAGCTTCAGGAGCAGGTTAGCTCTGTGCCACTATCTTGACTCCATCTTGGAAGACTCCAGGATTGACAGTATCAAAGGCCTTTGTCAGATTTATAAATGTTGAATACAAACCTCTGTAGTGTTCATGGGATTTTTTTGGAGTTATTGGATTACAAATACCATATCTATTGTTTCTCAATCCTTTCTGAAATCACATTGGCTCCTAGGTAGATGACCATTTTCTAGGTAAAGGATCAGTCTATTAAGGAGGACTTCAGAAAGAATCTTTCCAAGAATACACACACATATTTGTGAAGGCTTTGATGGAGACTATGAACCTATATACACACATATCTTATATTAAGATATAGTACTTTCGGGTGGCTAGGTGTTGCAGTGGATAAAGCACCGGCCCTGGAGTCAGGAGTACCTGGGTTCAAAACCAATTTCAGACGTTTAATAATTACCTAGCTGTGTGGCCTTGGGCAAGCCACTTAACCCCATTTGCCTTGCAAAAAAAGATATAGTATTCTCTGTCTCTGAATGTCTCTGAATCTCTATTTCTTTCTCTTCCTCTCCTCCTTCCCTCTTATTCTCCCTCTCTCCTTTCTCCTTTATCCCTTTGCCATCCTTCCCTTCTTTCCCTTTATCTCTGCCTCCACTGTCTGTCTCCTTCTCTTTTCTTTGTTCCCTTTTATACTCTCCCTCCCCCTCCCCATTTCCCTCCTTCCTCTCCCTTCCCCCCATATCAGGATTTGTAGCTTGTTAGCCCCTTGAGACAAGTGGCCATTCCTTTTTTGTTGTTGTTGTTTTTGAATCCTCTTGCTTTATACATTGCTAATCACATAATAGGCACTTAATAAACACTTTATTGATTGTTAGATAAATATGAGCCATTGCTGTCATCCTGAAGTCAAAATCCTTAATTGATTTATTTTCATAAAGTTAAAAATTGATGAGTACAGACTAGTTTGTATATCCACATATACCCTGTGGTAGACTACTTTATGAAGTGCTAAAGTGAGATATTTAGAGATGAAATGACTTGCCAGAAAGAAAAAATTAGTATTCAAAAATCTTAGCCTAGGGTTTTTATGATTCCATGGCAAACCTTTAGAAATATAAAGCAGTGCTATTGTGGAATTCAAATCACCTTGGAAAGTGACAAAGGAAAGAGGAAGAATTGCCACACTGGAAACATATTTTAAGTCAAAAAAATGAATGGCTTATCTAGAGAGTCTGTTCTCAGTCTAATAGCTTGCTGATTTAACTGAACACTACTGCCATTTTAAGGATTGTTCCTTTATCAAAATTCTGTTTGCTGAACCTGAAAGAAGTATAATTCTATTTTTGTTCTCTGAGCCAGATGATTAAGAAAAAAAGGTTAAAATATACTTTAGTTTTCTAAGAACTACTAATGGTTACTTGTCCAAAAGTAAATAACTTATGAGTAGTAGCATTAACATGGATATAGTTTTCTTAATTTTCATAATTACACAAATTAGCCAGACTTTAATCTCACATATCTAAAATCATATGTTGAAAGTGACAATGATCATCATGGTAATGCTTCACAATTATTTGACTTTTTACAGTTAATGAGCATTTGTACATTTGAAATTTGTTCTCTAATTTGATTTTCACAAAAAAATGCCATGATGGGGAAAGAACAGGTACTATTGTCCCAAAGAAAACTGAGGTGAAGAGAATAAAAAATGACTTCATTAAAAGCTACATGGTTAGGATGTGGCAGATTTGGTACTAAACCACATATTTTAATACTTTAGGCCAGATTGCTTTCTATTCTACAAATATATTTCTCTGATAGGTAAGAAGGTAAATTGATACCTTCTTTTTCCTTAGTAGCATCCTGCCTCATCCAATTTCCACACCTTTTAATTAATTTTATTATTAATGTTCATTATTATTTTTCCCAAGAAAGAATTGTTGCTAATATTTCCTGAAAGGGTATGACTACAAATCCATTCTTCTGTATTTCATTTCTTGTTCACAGAATTCAGGAAAGTTTTATTTGAAAGCAGAATAAAACCCAGGAGTGTCTTTCCATATTTAGACATTCTCCAACTATCTAAGATACCGTGAGACAATCAGAATTTTGCAGCCCCTTCCATTCCTTCTTTCTCTCCTGTTTTCTTCCTTACATCCCTGCCCAACCCCTCCCCCAATAATTTGGTGCCAAATGGGTTGAGAACTAATAAAACCTATTGAACATTCTTTCTTCCTTTGTAAGATGCCAGACAGTGATTTTGTTCACAACACCATAGGTGGTGGTCCACTTATTCCACACTCTTTGCCAGTCACTGGAATGGAAAATTGTGTGGGAAGAAGAGAGCATGGATAGTTTTAAAGGGGGGGGGCAAGAGTTGGAGAGGTGGAGGAGGAGGCATAGAATGAGTGAGTGGATTCTTTGAGTGTAGTTGACTTCTCTATCAAACATACAAAAGGCAAGCCAACACTGTGGTTAGCAATTTCACAGCAAAAAAAGAAACACCCATATTGGAGAAGGATGCAGCAGTCCTTTCCCCCTTTTCTTAGTAATTTATTCCTGAGGAGGTGGTTAATTGAAAATTGAAGACAATGACAGAGAAAACATTTAGAACTGGTAACTTCCCTATAGTGGTGAAGAAAGAAGATGGTCAGGGACAGGGGGTTTCAAGTCAAAGTTAAAAGAGATATTGGGGGCAGAGTGGGGAGTCAAGCTAAGGAAAGACCACCTCAAAGTTTCACTGTGGCAACCCAGGCCTGGAGAACAAGTAGAATACAAATGCCAGCACAAATGTTAATGTAACAGGAGAAGTGGGGGAAGCAGACTTTGGCAAGAGAACTGAGTATGTTTGCTTTTATAAAAGAAGGGAGAGAGTGAGATTGCGAGCTTGCATGCTCACCAGGTGCATTTTTGCAAGCCTTCCCCTTCCAATTTCATTACTTCCTCTAATATTATTATAAGACTCTTCAAAGCCATATATAAATAGTTCAGTCATTCCACTATATTCATTTTGTCTTCTGTTTGTATTACATGATTTTCTATTGAAAAAGAAATAATAATATCCTATAGTAGAAAATATTAAAATAAAGATCTTTGAAGAGAATAAACCAGTTGTTTTCAGAAGTTTGATCCAAGTAATGAGTTTGAGTGGCTATTTTTCCATAAACCGAAGATGTCGTCAGCATTCATAAATTTGAAACAACTGCAACATACTGACTTGAGCAAATCTGTGCACATTCAAGACTTCCACATTTATTGTCACTTTAAGAATTTAAGGCAGGGTTATAAGTCCTGAGGTTTTACCTCAAACTTAATTGGCAGAGATGAGGAAGGATGGGAATAGTCAATGCTAGAAAGATTGTGGGAAGACAGGCATACTGATACATTCTTGATGGAGCCATGAATTAGTACAATCACTCTGGAAAATAATATAGAATTATCCAAATAAAAGGATTAATGTCTATATCCAGAGTATACTCCTTGGAATTTAAGTCAAGGAAGTCATTGGCAGAAAATGAGATTACAGTTACACTAAAATATTTATAGTAGTAAAGAACTGGAAACCAAAGGTAATGACCCTCAATTGTGGAATAGCTAAAAAAAATTGTGGTTCATGAATATAATAAAAATACCACTGTGCTATAAGAAACAACAAAAATGAATGTAGTAAAACATGGAAAAGTTTACATAAATCAATTCAAAGTGAAATAGGCAGAGCCAGAAAGAAAATATATACAACAATATAAATATAAAGCACAATAACTAGAAAACAATCTAAAGTAAATGTGGAAAAAGTATATGTGTTCCAAGTAAAGGGATGTGAAAAGATAATTCTCCTTTGATGAAAGTAGGTGTAAGGAAATATATAGGTGCAATTTATTACATATTTTTATGTACTGATACATTGATTTTTTTCTTTTCTCTATTTAAAGAATCTTATCTCAAAGAAAAACAGGGAAAACCTAGGTAATATGAAAATCAATAAATATCTTGTAAATAAAAGGAAATTTAGGTTGCAGAAAAGTTAGAGAACTTCAGAGATTTTTTTCCTCAGGATGAGTCACACCAAATTTTTCTTTTCATATGCTTATTTGGAAAGGAGAAGTGATATGTACTCCACTTAAAGTGATTATTCTTATAGTAACATAAGAATTGCCACATTGGGACCAACGGAAGAATTCAACTAACTTTTTTTCCTCCAAAAATGGCAATAAGAAAGATTAAATGACAGAAAGCATGACAAATATCCTCTAGATATCCTCCTCAAAGGGCAGGCAGGTCCCTGAAATGGTGTCAAGTTTATCTATGAAACAGTGATGGTTCTGTTATTCATGAATTAATCTGAACCTTTTCTGAACTCATTTGGTTCGGAAGTAATGGTAATGGTAATGATGTCCCAAAGTAGTCAGATGTTCAACTTGTATAACTTGTGTAAAATATTTCGTGCCCCTTAAAGTACCCTATATAATGTAGTGTCTGAGACGTAGATGTTTAATAGATGTTTCTTGATTTATTGATAAAAATGATTAAATATGTTGTTATTTATTATCACACTCCCAAAAACCTCATTGTCAGGAAGCTCATCACTCTGAGTGATCTCTTCAGCTTTGATGCTCACATTACATCAGTACTTTGAAGACCCTCTGCCCCTCTGATTGTAGGATTAGAGACCACAGTAAAGAACTCATTCCAAAGCTTTCTTTTAAAGAGAACTTCCAGATCACCTCATTTCCCAACTGTCTATACTCCTTTCGCCATGTCCCAACATTGTGTACCTTTCTTCTCTTCTTTCCCCACCCTTTTCACCTTTGTTTTATTATCTTCTCTCACTAGATTACCAGCTCCTTAAGATCAAGGACTTTCTTTTTTCATATTCCCAATATGTATTATATACAATCCCTGGCATATAGTATTAAATATTTTTTGAAGAGCTAACTACACCAAATTATTGATTTCATTATCCAAACAATCTTGGAGACACAAATTGAATAATCAGACTTGGTCGCAAGGGATCAAAATCATGGATCAGAGAAGTAACAAGAAATCAATGGTCATCAAATTCTTCTTCAGCTACACTTAATTAAGAATTTATGAGAATCCATTGGGATTACTTGATGGTTGATTAGAAACAGCATTGAAGAGAAGCTCTTGTTTCTTTTTAACAACAGATTTTTAAATAAGATTGGTTTTCCTTTACCAACATACATATTTGAAGCCATTCTCCTTTTACCATCTGTTGCTCAAGGAAAGCAAATTTATTTTGATATTAATCCTAGCAACACATTGTTGTTCAATTGTTTTTCAGCCATGTTTGACTCTTCGTGATCTCATTTAAAGTTTTCTTGGCAAAAATAATGCAGTGATTTGCCATTTCCTTCTCTAACTCATTTTCAGATGAGGAAATTGAGGTAAATAAGGTTAAGTGACTTATCCAGGATCATCACACAGCTATTGTCTGGGGTAATGTTTGAGCTCCTGAATATGAGTCTACCTGGCTTTAGGCCCAGTGTCCTATCTATCATATCACCTAACTGCCCAACAACATATAACTAAAATTTTAAAAAAAATGAATGCTAGAGGGAGAACAAAAACAAAATAGAAAAAGGAAGAATGGCAAGGAAAGCCAGGAAGGGAAGTGAAGGGAAAGGGGAAAAGGGAGAGGAAAGGAGAGTAGGGAAGGGTGAAAGATAAAAAAAAAATCACTCCAAAATCAAACATAAATGATTGTTTTTGATGATTTCATTTTTTTAAAATTATTTGGATGATCAGGCCATATATGGTGCTAGCTATACAGAAACTTTTTAAAAACTCTCTAAGAATATAAAATAATATGAGTGAAGGATAATTCACACTGAGAACAGGATAGGTAGAAATAGATGTAATTTAGAGCAGTGGAAATCACAAAGAGATTTCAGGGGAAACCTTTGATCAGAAGTATTATACAACACTGGAGGATTTAGTCAAGGAGGAGAGAGAGAGAGAGAGAGAGAGAGAGAGAGAGAGAGAGAGAGAGAGAGAGAGAGAGAGAGAGAGAGAGAGAGAAATGGATGCACCCATGAGATGACTGAGAACAGTTCTGTCTGGATACTGGAACTACAGGACCAGTCTTTAAAGATTTCTACTAGCCACGAAACATTGTCATTTCCCAGAATAAGTATCTTGCTCTGTGATGTCTTGAGCCAGCCGAAATGAACACAAGCCAATGGACTGGTTGACCTGTGATCTTTTCTTTCTATAATGTCTGTGATTCATAAGGTAATGCCAAACATTTTAAAAATATTTGTAATATTTGGCTGTTTTTCATCAATGAATACTGACTTTACTCTCTTTGCTATTAAATGAATGCCAAGGAATGAAAGCAAATAATTGTATTTTTTTTAACTCACCATCATCATAATAACCCCCTTGATGTTCAACACTAAAATCTCCTTGTGTTTTGATTTCAAGAAAACATGATGGGGATTTTTTTAAAAGGCAATGTCTGGAATCCAAAAGCAAACTGCCTTAGGAGGGAGGAATGCTTGTCCAGCAAGAATGTACTTTGTCCTGTGGTTTTTTTGGGTGGTTTCTGCAGACATATTGCTAGCAATGGGAAGACCACAAAGAACCTGGAATTTAGGGTCAAACACATAGTCTCTAAGCAAAAAGGAAATTGAAGTTCCCTGTTTTGTTTCACACCATACTTTAGATGATATTTACTTTATACATGTTTGATGAATTGGGAAGAAATATTTTAATGAAACGAATGATGCATTTATCTACTTCCATTAGGTCCATATCTCTATGAATATCTGCATTGCCATAATTTTTCTGATTGGGGAATGGAAGTTAGTACTCTGTTACCATTAATAACATTGCACTTATCTTTGAAGCTTTATATGTATATATGTGTGTATGTATATGTCTATGTGTTATGTATATATGTGCATATATTTATAAATACATGTATATACAAATTTACGTGTTGTGTATTTGTGATATATATGTATACACACACACATATATATACACACACACACACACACACACACACACACACACACACATATATATATATATAAAAATGTTACTTTGCAGAATGTAGTTGAAAATATTTGATTTGTTGGGAGAAAATTCTGGGAGACATGAGAATTAGAGCACATGTAGCATACTCTGTATTGACCTACCATGTGATTGGAAACAGCTTTTTTCTATTACTTACATTACTTCTGTTTTTCTATTACTTTCATTACTTCTAGTCATAGTCTCTCCACTTCTCCTTTATTAACATCTAGTGGTGAAGTACTCTTTCACTCATAGTAGGCAATTACCCTATGCCCATTTGACCTAAGAGAGAAATTGGTCTGGGTTTTGATATATTTTATATACCCTTTTCACTACTAAGAGGAGATCTCAGAGTTAGAGAATCCAGGTTGTCTCAGTTCCTTGTACTCATAAATACACCAAACCTTCACCTTCAATCTCGTGATATCTCTTTCTCGGGGGTGGCTAGGTGGCACAGTGGATGGAGCACTGGCCCTGGAGTCAGGAGGATCTGAGTTCAAATCTGACCTCAGACACTTCATTACCTAGTTGTGTGACCTTGGGCAAGTCACTTAAGCCCATTGCTTTGCAAAAAAAAAAAAATGGAACATTCTTCCCTTTTTCATGCCATGTCAATCCTTCTACCAAAAACCCTTTCTAATAGTAAATTAGCATAGGAATAATTCTTCCAACTGACTTTTCAGTTTCCCTCCATACATCAAAGTGATTCTGTCTGACAGAAGTAGTAGAAAATGAAGGGGTGTATTTTAAATTTTCTATTCATGTACAGAACCTAAAAGAAATCAGTTATCCCTAAAAGAAATTGAATAAAAATTTCCTCCTTTTCTCTAGTTCCCTTTCCTTCTTTGTGAGGAATTCTATTTTGCTGCTTCCATTTTGCTTTTATTGTGCAGCCATAAGTACTATAATTGCTATTAATCATTCTTTCACAATCTCGTAGTGAACAAAGAACTAGAAGATTTGGTTTACCATTGTTTTGGAATTTGTGATCATTCAAATAGGGTGGGAAGGTAAGAGAGTAAGGGGGGGAAAAGAGTTGGAGCTAAAGTTTACTCTTATTCCATCTCTGGTATTAACTTATTAAGCAATTGATTTCAGAATGCATTTATACTACTTAAGACAACAATAGAGAATTATAATGGGATGACATGAAGCAGAGAGAACCTTGTGTTTTGTAGGTCTAGACTGTTTGGGTGGAAGACCTCTCTGAAAATTAGGTCTCATGTCCCCTTGCAAATAAGTGACCTCTTCTGTAGCCCTACTAAGGAAATAGTTAAAAGGAAGGAGGAGGGAAAAGGAAGAAATGGAGAGGAAAAGGAAAAATCCACTGTACTTTTAAAAGGTTATATTTTTATTTCATTAAATATTGTATAATTATATGAAAAAAACTTTAAAAAATTGTTTCAAATTCTCTCTTCCGCTTACACTTTGCCCCCCTTCTTGAGAAGGGAAGCAATTTGATATTGATTATACATTTGGAGTCATTCAAAACATATTTCAATGTTGCAAAAGAAAATACAAAAAACAAAAAAAACAAAAAATAAAGAAAGCAAAAAATAGTATGTTTGCATTCAGAGTTCAACAGTTCTCTCTCTGGAAGAGGATAATGTTTTTCATTATGGATTATTTGGAATTCTCTTGATTTTTGTTTTGATCAAAGTAGCTAAATCTTTCGAAGTTGATCATCCATGCTACTGTCTATCTCTTGTTAAGTTCTAAACACTTTCCCTAACCATAGATATTACTGGATGCAGTTTTTTCTATATTCCCCTAATTTATTTATTTATTTTTTTAGTTTTTGTAAGGCAATGGGGTTAAGTGGCTTGCCCAAGACCACACAACTAGGTAATTATTAAGTGTCTGAGATGGGATTTGAACCCAGTTTCAGGTATCAAATAGTCATTAACTATTGAATATTGTGTACTTGATCTCTTTTGCTTTACTTACTCTCCATTCTTTTTCTATGTTTTCTAATATTTTTAATAGTAAAGTCAAAAACTTTTTTCTGCATCTATCAATGTAATGACATGATTGTTGCTGCTTTTGATAATGATATGGTCAATTATGCTTATAGTATTCTTAAAATTGAACCACGTTACCATTCTTGGTGGAAATCCCATCTGGTTATACTGTTTAATTTTTGTGATATATTGCTATAATCTCCTTGCTAGTATTTTATTTTAAATTTTTTGTATAAATATTCAATAAAGAAATTGGTCTATAATTTTCTTTCTCTGTTTTTGCTCTCCCTGGTTTAGGTATCAAATGTAAATGTCTTATAAAAGGAATAAGACATAACTCCTTCCTTAACTAACTTTTCAAGTAGTTCATAAAGCATTTGGATTAATTAAATATTTGATAGAATTCACTTGTAACTGCATCTGGTCCAAGAGATTATTTTTCATTGAAAAGCTCATTTATGGCTTGTTCAATTTCTTTTCCTAAATTAGGTTCATTTAAAGTATTCTATTTCATCTTTTATTAATCTGGGCAATTTGTATTTCTGTAATTATTCAACTATTTCACTTACATAATTTTACTCACTTATCCTTATCAAAATAACCCCAAATAATTGTTTTAATTTCTTCTTTGGTGGTGTGTTTATTCTTCATTTTTGATACTAGTAATTTGATTTTTTTTCTTTTTAAAAAATCAAACTAACCTGGTTTACTATTTTTTTCATAAAAACAGTTTCTAGTTGTATTTATTATTTTGATTATTTTAATTTTAAATTTTATTAATTTCACCTTTGATTTTTAGGATTTCTATTTTAGTGTTTCATTGGAGATTTTTTTTGTTCTTTTTCTATTATTTTGCTGTTGTTCATGTATGCCCAATTCATTGATTTGTTCTTTTTAGAAGTAGTTTTGAGGTCATGGAAGATTTCAGTGTTTACAAAATGATCTGGTCTGGGGAGAGATATAGTTACTACTCTCCTGGCCTGCATTTACCGATGAAGGCCCCCAGATTCCTTGGGATTTGCAATTGATACTGTATTTCAAATTTCCTGTTCCCTCGGGACCTCAGGGCTCTCTCTTCTTTTTGACTAAAAGTGTTCCTCTCCTCCTTAGAATTATGACCCAGATATGAGGATAGGAAATGGAGTTATCAAACAATGTATGTTCTTGAATCCATTCTTACACTGAGATTCCGTGAAATCTTTCTGATCAATTGCCTGATCCTCATACTTTATTTGACTTGAGAGAAGGTTTATCCATGTGGCTCTAGATCATCTCCAACTCCATGTCACAGATCTCTCCTTCGGACTTTCTAAGTTATCTAGGGCTAAAAGAATGTCTCACTCTGACTTTTCATTAGCTCTGCTGCTCTAAAAATCAGAAGACAATGTAGAAGCACATATAAGAATGCATGTAAGTATGAAGTTAAAACAATCTGAATATATGAAAAGTGGTAAAATGCAAAGTAATTTGAAAGTGAGCCTTAGTAATTAGGGATATATGCTTCATGCCCAAGATAGTATACCGTAAAGGAAGAATTGTGTTATACGAGGCAGAGGAAAAGGGAAGGGGAGTATTTCAAGTCTTGGGGAATGGCCAATACAAAGGTACAAAGATAGAAGGTGGGATGTCATATGTGAGAAACAGAGAGAAGGCCAGTGTGGCTGAATTGTAGAGGGTGGAAAGTGGAAGTAAAGTCCAATTAGGATAGAAAGTTGAGTTGAGGCCAAGCTGAATATATCTATAAAAACTAAACATAAACAATTATATTTTATTCTAAAGTGTCTAGATGCACTTTAATTGGTTGTGTAGGAAGGAGTCACATGTTTGAGAAGGGAGTCATAAATCATATCCCTGTTTTTCTTCATATTTAAATGCTTCCAGTAGTTTCTGGTTTTTTAGGGAAAATATATTTAACAGAAATATGTAGAATAGATTAGAACAGAAAATGACTTGAATTAGGGAGATTAATTAGGTCACTATTGAAATAATCTAGGCGACGGGTAATAAGGACTTGAATTAAGCTGGTGGCTATGTATGTATGTATGTAGTAGGATCAAGTATGAGAGATGTTTAGAAGGCAACAAGAAAATTGACAAGATTTTTATTTTTAAAGACACTAAAAGTTTAACTGAGCAGCAAGTAGAGAACAGGAATCTGAGTCAATGCAATGAAGGACAGCTAAATTTTGAGGGGAAGAAGGATTTAGAAACTAAACTTTCCTGGAGCCACTAGAATGATAACCACTAAGTATTAGGAATGGGAAAGAAGAGGGATTTCTAGAAACAACATTAGGGAGGAGTGTGGCTAAAATTACCTATCCCTACTTTACAATTTTGCCTAAGGTATCCTTTGTGAAATCAAGATTTTAGAGGCAAAGCTATAATCCAGATAGCTTTTAAGTTATAGTGAGGGGGGCCAGGAAAAGAGGAGACAAATGCTTATGCTTTCAAAGTTATTGCTTGTCTGAGATTAGATCTAGGATCAGAAACAGTTTGGAAAATCTGTAAGGAATAAGGGTTATGGATTCTATCCTGTTCCTCCTTGCTAAACAGTGACTGCCAGGACCAATGTGATTAAATTTTTAAGGTTATTTGAGAAATATTAGAGCTGAAAATGATATTATGAATTATCTTAATTAAGCTCTCACTTTCCTCATCTATACGGAGATATTTGGGGGTGATCTTGCTTAATAGTGAGCAAGTAGTAGAATTTAAGTAAGAACACTATCTACTACTATTTCTAATCTACCATGTTGCTAGGTAGAATGAGTCATGTTTACTTAAGCAAAATAAATTCTGACTTTGGTCATAACATCCCCCTGTTAAAAAGTACAATAGTAGTTTCTATCATGAGTCTTTCTAGAATTGTGGGAGATCATTTTCTTATTCCAGATTCCTAACTTTGTAAAAAAAAAGTCTTTACAATATTGCTATTATAATTTAAATTGTGCTCCCAATTCTGCTCACATCTCTTTTCATCAGTTCATATAAATTCTTTCATGTTTCTCTTCATTTTTTGTAGCACAATAGTATTCTATTCATATATTATAACTAATTCAGCCATTCCCCAAATACTGGACAACCCCTCAGTTTCCAACTCTTAGTTACCACAAAAAGAACTTCTGAAAATGTCTCCTTTTCCTTTTTCCTCTGATCTTTTTGGGGCATAGACATAGTCGTGGTTTCATTGGATTAAAGGGTATGTAGTTTAGTAACCTTGGGGTTTAAAATAGCTTAAAATTGCTCTCCAAAAATGACTTAAACTAGTTCACAGTTCCAGTAAAAGTGGATTAATGTACCTGTTTTCCTACAACCCTTTCAGCATTTGTAATTTTTCTTTTTTTCTTTTAGTCCACTTTGCCAATATAATGTGTGAGATTATACCTCAGTGTTTCTTTTATATCTTTCTACCTAATTATTAGTGATTTAGAACATTTTTCATATAGCTAGTGATAGTTTTATTTTCTTTTTTTGAAAAAAGGCCTTAGATAAAGGATTTATAAGCAGTTACTGAGTGCCAAGTACTAAAAGCCTTATATTCTAAGGATGATTTAAAAAAAAAGGAGCTGCAATTTAGGATTATGGGCAAATGGTTGACCTGAAATTTGAACCCAGATCTCTTGGTTAAAGGTCCTTCCATTTTATGGTGCTGATTGATTGATAAGTAGATAAATAGTAGTGTGTGTGTGTGTGTGTGTGTGTGTGTGTGTGTGTGTGTGTGTGTGTGAGAGAGAGAGAGAGAGAGAGAGAGAGAAAGAGAGAAGGAGTGAGGGGAGAGAGAGAGAGAGAGAATGGATGGTTAAATGGCTAGATAGATGGATGAATGAATTGATGGATGAATTGATGGATGCATGGGTGGATATATGTATGTATGCATGGATATATATTAGATAGAAAGATATAGATAGATAGATAGATATTTAGAGAATTTATTGGCCTTTAGTATGTTCCAATACCTTTGCTAAGAGCTGGAAAGACAGTCACAAGCAGGAAAAAACAACTCCTGCCCACAAGGAGGCTATATTCTAATGCAACACATAAAAGGGAACTAAAAAGAGAAGTTTGAATGTATGGGGAAGATAGGAACCTTTTTTGGTGGTTTGGATTGTCTAGGAAGTGAAGTAAGTAGAAGTATTGTCTAGGATTTGGATTGTCTAGGGAATGAAGTAAAAAAAATTATCTGGAAAAGCTAATGCAAAATTTTGCTTCTTTTTTTTTTATTTATTTGAGGCAATGAGGGTTAAGTGACTTGCCTAAAGTCACATAGCTAGGTTAGGCCAAATTTGAATTCAGGTTCTTCTGACTCCCGGGCTGGTGCACTATCTACTGTACCACCTATCTGCCCAATATCACTTATTTTCACAAGCGTCCAGAATATTTCTAAGGGGTGGTTCCCGATTTCTGCTGAGGAAAAGATGGGGATGATGACTAGAAATATGGAAATTTGAACATGGGTATGGTAAGGCAAAAACTCACCTATGAGAGCCCAGAACAGTTCTTGG
This sequence comes from Macrotis lagotis, assembly GCF_037893015.1. NCBI lineage: Eukaryota > Metazoa > Chordata > Mammalia > Peramelemorphia > Peramelidae > Macrotis > Macrotis lagotis. Next base: position 122,470,683 of record NC_133659.1, read on the forward strand.
TTATTCTGATAATGTGCCAGCCTAGGAACAAGTGCTTTCCCCAATCATCACACTATCTCCAAGTCTGATCTCAGGCTTGATCTGTTCTAGCTGTATTACAAGAAGAATTGTTGAACATCTATATGAAATTTCCTGTCTGTCCTTTCCATGTGGCAAAGTTTTAAGCTCCCTAAGGCAAAGCTGTTCTCTGTTTTCTCTATGGCTTGTAGCCTGTTAGAAAGCATCCATAGTGTTAAAGAAATAATAAATCAGAAGAATATGCTGGGCTTCATGGCTCCCTTTCAGCTTGTGTGTTGCATTCCCTGGAGCACTTTCACAATTTTTATTAGAATATCAAGTGATACCTACCATACATATATAGGTGTCTATAAAGATGTTCATATTAAAGACAAGTCATTCAATCTATTACAAAATAAGTGTTCATAGCCTTTCCCCCTCCTTGTTACCACTGAATCTTTTAAGCAAAGAAGGTACAGAAAAAAATGCTAAAAAGAAAAACCCAGCCCACCTCCACTCATTTCCCGTTCCCTTCTCCATCAGGATTGTAAACCCACAATAGACCTCAGTACCTCTGGTTGAACTTGGCTAGGGACAAAGCAGGCTGAGCCAAAATAAAATGAAACATGGGTATAAACCTAGGGTTCCCTTTAAAGAGTAGGGGATTTTTCTTTTCAGGATTACTGAGGCAATTCCTAAAAGTCACACCCAATTTTAAAATAAACAAATAGAGCCTGAGTTGGAGAGTTGGAAAGATCCTCTGCTCACCCAGGTTCAGGGTTATCTTTGACTCTTTCCTCTCCCTCACTTTTCTTATTCAATCAGCTGATTCTTCCACCACAGCATATATAGCTTGGATTTATTTTCCATTCTTTCTATTCAGAGAGCCAACAGTCCAGTTAAGATTTCCATTACCTCTTACCTGGACTTTTGCAATAGTCTCCCCACTGGGCTCTTTACTTCAATCTCTTTCCTCTCCCTTGGTGCTTCTGATAGCTGCCAAAGTGATTTTCCCAAAACATTTTATTCAAGAAACTCGAATGGTTCACAAGTGCCTCTGGGAAAAGAAAAGAAAACAAAAGAAAACAAACAAAACTCCATTTCACATTCAAATTCTTAAACTAACTCATTTGCTTGTCCACATATATGATAATCCATCCCCCATCATGATGACAATATTCAATTCTGCCCCTCCATTTCCACATCTGGTCCGGAATATACTACTCTTCAATTTCTGCTTTTTGAAATTCCTTACTAATTCAAATATTAGTTCTCATAGTGCTAGTTCTGTATATTCTCTCTCTGGTTGTTTTTGCTTTCCCCCTTCTTCTGTTATACATATATATGCATGTGTGAACATATATTTGTATACATGTTGTTTGCCTCAATTGAATATAATCTACTTGAGGACAGGAACTATTTCCATTTTGTCTTTGTATCTCCAGTGCTTCATAGACCCTGGTTTGTAACAGAATTTAATAAATTATTATTCAAATTAAAATCAATGGTATTTCAGACCTATTGAGGGCAAATGGAAGAAGTGAGGGTTACAATATTTCATTATCATTGTCATTATGGCCTTTACCTCTCAGGTCTCATTTCCTACTTTTACAATTGCTTCATATTACTCTTCTTACCTGCTCCATTTTTAATTAAACTGTCCTCTTAGCTGATCTCCATAAGGGGCTATCTACCATCTTCCTCCATGATTTCGTACTGGTAGTCAGATACTCCTCCTTGTCTGGAATGCCTGCTGTCCTCATCTCTGCTTCTTGGAATCTTCGATTTTATCAGAAGCACGACTCAGGTACCACCTCCTATACATGACCTCTCTGATTCTTCTTTGGCAAACTTTTGCCTTCTCTACATTATTTGATCTCATATCTTTTTTTATACACACATTGTATTGATTTCCTGTTTACTAATCATACCCCCCATCCCAGGTAGAATGGAAGTTCCTTGAAGAGGGCAAGGGAATTATTTTGGGTTTTTTAATATGCAAATAACTGGCATATAGTATATTGTTTCTTAGATTGAATAACATTAAACTGAATATTATTAAGGGCTACAATATACAGGTTTTGAGATAATGTTCTAGTAGTAGTAAGGCCTCAATGATTTAAGGTGCTGACTAACCAACTAAAATATCTTATAAAGCATCTGCCTCTTAGGGGAGCTTAGGTTCCAGAGTAAAATATGCTTAAATCATCTTATTGTTGCAAAGGTGTTTTGTATAAAACCTCTAAAAAGGAAGGTTCAGCATCCCACAAATCTACTTTAATGTCTTTTAATAAAAAAAAAAACTGTCCAAGTAGCCCCTGTGCACTAGGGGCTTCATATAAGGAGGTGCGCACTTTCCACCAGAGATTTTTTTTTTTAATTGCTTTGGAATTAACAGAAATTGGCAACTTGGTCAGGGGAAATTTGGTTTGGAAGTACTAGATTTAAACAGGCTATAATCAGGTCCTTCTCTAAAAGCATAACATCAGCCTTCAGAAAAAAAAGTTATCAGTGCCTGGCTCTCTATTCAAAGGGGAGTCCTTATAATAATAACTCAGAAGGTCCTTGCTCTTGTTATCACTGAATGGCTAAACAGAAATCCCCAAGGAAAAGACTGTTTATGGAACCATGGGAAACCAATGAGAAAGAAAGAGCAGAGCCTTATAGAGATCTCTCTATAACTAACAGTTTCACAGACTTTCTGGATCCTGGTATCACAAGCAAGCATTCACTTTCCTAGACACTATATCTCATAATAGATGGAAACAATACTTCTAAATTTAACCGATTGGGAAACAGGAAGAAACTTGGCCAAGTACATTGTATGAAAGGACTAATCTATGAAAAGCACAAAAAGGCATTTTCTTACTGAATGCCTACATGAATTGTTTAAAAGCATACACATTCAGGAATCCCACCTCCCCTCCCCACCCTGATGTCCAGCTAACATTTTGAAAAGGTAGTTATAATTTTTTAAATCTAAGAATTTATATGAATGTCAGTCTTCATTCATTCTGTTGAACAGAAGAGTCACCTTATGGCCTGGTGATGAAAAAAGAAATTCTATCATTTTGACTTCAGTTGAAGAAATTAGCTAATTAAATAATTAGCTAAGTAAATTAACTAAATTTTAGGATTCAAAGATATGAATGATATTTCATACTTTTATATTTCCCCCGCCATTTTAAAAGATCTTCTCTAAAAGTGAATGGAAGTCTAATTGGCAAGTTTTGTTTCCTTTCCTATCTCATTAGGAGTTAGTGGAAGGACCTCTGAAAATGGAGACATAAGATTTGAGTTCAAATAGCTATATAACCCAAGACAAAGCATTATGATAATGAGTTTCTTCATTTGTTAAATGAGTGAGTTGAAGTATATGATCTCCAAGGTCCCACCCAGCTCTAAATGTTTGTTGCCACGGCCATAAGTGTATACTAGGTGTCCACAGGTGTATTTTTTGGATATTTATAACTTTACAATTGTTAATGGGAAGAGGAATGGTAAGGATATTGGAAAAGATTTTTGTTCAAACCACTGATGGCCCTGGACCTAGTGTGAAAATCTCTTGAAAATTTTATTGCAAAGATAAGGTTAAATCATGTCCAAAGGAAAATAAAATTCTGCATATCCTTTGATCCCCTACTAGATCTATATCCCAAAGAGATCATTACAGAAAAAAGGAAAAAAATATGCACAAGAACAAACTATTTATAGCAGCTCTTTTGGGCAAAGAATTGGAAATTGGGGGGGGTGCCCATCAATTGATGATTGAATTAACAAATTATAGTATAGGACTGTGATGGAATTCTTTGTTCTGAAAGAATTTCAGAAAACCTGGAAAGACGTGCATGAACAGATGCTGCTGAGTCAAGTGAGAAGAATCAGGCAAACATAATACATTTTAATAACAGCATTGTGAGATGATCAACTCTGGTTAACCCAACTCCTCTCCGCAGTTCAGTGATCTATCCTAAAACACTTTTGATGGAAAATATCATTTACATCCTGAGAAAAAAAAAAAAAAACTATGGACTCTGAATACAGACCAAAGCATACTATGTTCACTTTTAAAAATTTCTTTTATGCTTTTTTTCCTTTCCTCAATTTTTCCCCTTTAGTTCTAATTCTTTTCATAGCAGGTCTAATATGGAAATATGTTAAACACAATTGTAGTCATATAACCTATGTCAAATTATTTGCTACCACGGGGAAGGGAAGGGAAGGGAAGGGAGGGTAAGAGAAAAATATGGAACTCAGAAGCTTATAAAAAGATGAATGTTGAAGACTATCTTTGCATGTAATTGGAAACAATAAAATAAAATAATATTTTTTCAAAGCGATTCACACATACACAAAATGTTCAAGATGACTTTTTCTAGGATAATCATTGCCCCTTTATCATCACAAGGATCATGATTTTTTTGATTCAGATATCTGAGTGATGATCTTGAGGCTTGGCATTTAAAGTGGGGCTACATACAAACTGAGACTAGAGAGTTCAAAAGAGTCAGAGGCAGAAGAAAGAGATTTTTGCATCCCTGAATAAGACTCTTTTCAGTGGAACGGGACCTGAGCATCAATGCTTAAGATAATCACGGGCTCATGGGTAGTAGCAGTATGGTGGCAGTGGTAAGGAAGAGTTCCTGGATCAAGCTAGAGCAGGAATCCTGTTTCATCATGCACATGAAGAATTTTCTCTGTATGGCACTCAACAAATGGTTATCCAGTCTTCATTTAAAGCCTCTAGAGAAGGAGCACACATTATCCATTGAGGGAGCCCATTCCATTCTTAGGAAACTCAAATTATTGACTTTTTTCTTCATATTAAACTTAAATTTGTCACTTCATTACTTCCAACCATTGATCCAAGTTCTGCTCTTTGGGACAAAACAAGTTTAATGTGATATTTCAAATATTAGAAAATGACTATCATGTTTCCCTCCAAATATATTCTTGGCTAAATATGCCCAATTCTTTTAATTGATTTTTACTATGACTGAACTGAAGTTTTATGTTCCTGGTATCCATCCTTTGCATTATCTCCATCATAACAATTTTCTTCTCAAAATGTATCACCCAGAACTGAACATGAAATCCACTTTCATCAGAGGAGTAAAATTATCTTTTCCTATCTCTTTATTGGTATGCCAGAGCAGAGCAAGGTATAATTATCACCTCCCCAGTCTTAGACACCCTATCTCTCCAAAGTACCTTCATAATCTGAATCGATCCCACTTACTGTTTTCCATAATTAAAGACTTTGCCTAGAAAATTCAAGCCAAAATGAACAGCTGTAGAAGGTTTTGGCTTTGGTTTGTTTTGTTTGTTGAGACCTTCCCTTTGCCTCTGAAATCAGACTTTCCTTCTATTTGAAAGTAAGTATTATATCTCCATTCCTCTTCCTTACTTCCCTGTCCTCTACACCTCTGTCTGAGATTCCCAGAAAACAGATTTCCATACCTTTTTTTCCCTCCCATTTGTGATTCTCTTTCTAGACTGGGACTCCCCAGTCAGCAGAGTAGTTCTACTGTTTTCCTCGGAAGAGGCAGTTGACAGATTCCCAGCCTAGACTTTTGATGCTTCAACCCTTCAACCCCTGGGAGGATTGCCAAAGATATAGGAAATAGGAGACAGTTCATCAAAGACTCCTCAGGTGAAGGGATGAGTAAGACTGATGAGATAAGTACCTGAGCAAAGTACATAGAGCTTTAGTCTTTGAGGGCATCCTTGAGGGTGAATTGGAAAGAAGACCTTTGTAAAAAGAACTTTATTCTTGACAAGCTTTATGTCTTTAAAACTATTTGTCTGAATTTGTGGGAATACATACTGAATTAGCAGGTAATCTTAATAGCAACAATTGAAAGACTAGACATGGAATAGCATAATGAAAAGGCCTTTGGATTTTGTATCAGGAAAAACCTGGGTTCAAATCTTGCTTCTTTTAGTTACTAGTTGTCTAGCAATAGAATCATTTAATCTCTTTGAACTCCACTTTTCTATCTGTAAAATAGGGAATACCCATCATTTTTTTAACTTCACAGTTTTGATAAGAGATTTAATGAGGAGCGGCTAGGTGGCGTAGTGGATAAAGCACCGGCCCTGGAGACAGGAGTACCTGGGTTCAAATCTGACCTCAGACACTTAATAATTACCTAGCTGTGTGGCCTTGGGCAAGCCACTTAACCCTGTTTGCCTTGCAAAAAAAGAGATTTAATGAGATAATGAATATAAAATCTTTGTAACATTTAAGTTATGATATAAACATCACTTACTATTAACATCATTATTAATATGCAGAATTCTTGATTTGGAATCAGAGTGTCTGCGTTTTTGATTCTAGCTCTATCCCATATTTAGTCAAGATAGACAGTCTTTAGGTCTCAATTTTATTATCTGTAAAATAGGTGAAAAAAAGATTGGATTATATGTTCTGTGAGTCCCCTTCCAGCTCAAAATGTATAACCCTATGCTAACTAAACTGAACCTCAAAAACTGTTGCTTTTAAAAAAAAATTTTATATAGGAATGTGAGATTTCTAGTTGGAAGCTTATGGCCAGCCAATAGCATCAACATTCTCAAGTGATGCCCAAACCAAATGAAAATATAATTGGGAAATAACAAAATAAATAAACTTATAATAAAAAGGGATAGTTTTAATTTTCTAAGTAAGTATGCAGCCCACAAAGATCTTCATGTATGCCTTAGTGACCCCATTTCAATTTAGTTTGACAGCACTAATCTCACTTGAACTCTACATTTTACAGATGAGAAAATAGGTTGAGAAAGAATGACTAATTTGATCAAAGGCATGCAGATATTAAGGACTGGTTCTAGAATTCAGATTTAGGTAGTCTTATGATAGATCTACTTCTCTTTATACTTAATGATATGTTTCATCATCATCATCGTGACCACCATCACCATCATCATTACTATCATTAATATTCATTTAGCATTTTAAGGACTACACATAATTTTTATGAATATTATCTCATTTGCTCCTCATAACAAATCTGGTAGATAGATGCCATTACCTGTCCAATTTATGGATGAAAAACCTGAGGAAGACAGAGTTTTATAGTTAGTATTTAAGTCTGGATTTTAATTCAGGTCTTCTTGACTCCAGGTATAATGTTCTGGTCACTACAACATTTAGCTGTTTGTTCTACATAAAGTGAAAAGAAAAACCTAGAAACTTGACTTACTGGGTAAAAATGATAACTAATTATCAGCTCTCAATAAATTTGCTCTGGATTGACTTGAATTTTTCCCTAATAAGCTGGCTATATAGGAATTTTTGAGTACTTGATTTATAATTTTATATCTAAATCTATCTCCCTACCTCTCATATCAGCTTCTAAATTTTAATGGATTACAACAGGAATCTCTATATACTTAGGCATTAAATTTGTTGTTGATGCAACATAATCTGTTTTTATATTTTTTATATTTTATTTTTTATATTTTAAAAAGATGAGAGACCTTGCTTTTTATTCTGTGGTTCCCTTTGTTCATGCCTTGTCTCTAAAGACAGGCCATTGTAGGAGTATACTGTGGAACCATGTGTGAGAGTTCTTGGAATTCTGAATATAACTCTGTTATATTTTTCAAGGTTAGCATTTATACCTTGGAACTCAATGATCTGTAAAGCAAGGTTTGATTTTTTTTTTGTTTGTTTTGCTGACTGCCTAGACTTACGAACATGATGGAGGAAACATTAAAAATACAAATTAAAGTTAAAAGTGTTAAGTATATACATTTATAGGGCATTTGATTATTAAACATTTTTTTTGCAAGGCAATGGAGTTAAGTGCCCAAAGTCACACAGCTAGGCAATTATTAAGTGTCTGAGGTCAGATTTGAACTCAGATACTCCTGACTCCAGGATCAGTGCTCTATCCAATCCACTGTGCCACCTAGCCATCCAATGCTTATTAAACATTTACTAGAATACCTTTGACTACAAGCAAGTGTCTATATCTACCATAATTCTACTTGAGTGCTTCTATTTAACAGGCACTCAATACATATTTATTAATCAACTGACAATATTTATTATTATGCACATAGTATGAGCCAAGTACAGTACTAATAGATAATAATAATACCTTGAACTACTCATTCATAAATATGAAAAGCATTTGTTCATCTAAATGAAAATTTTCAATAATAATAATAACTTATGTTTACTATTACTTCTAGAGTTATAAAATGTCTTATCTGAATTATTTGATTTGATTCACATAACTGTGCTGGCAAATAATGGTATATATTCATTTCCACAAATGAGAAAACTGAGGCACTGAGAGATTAAAATGACCTCTTCCTTGCTTCCTTTAAGAATGATTTTTAATAAAGCTATGAATGTGAATACTGTTCAAATTTATGTTAGACTAAATGACCTCTGAGATCAGGTGACAGACTATTGACTGCAGATTCCACTCCCTTCCTTTTCTGGCTACTCTTCCCCCCCACCATGCCCATATGGTGCCATTTTTTCCAGATTTTAAATACTTAGCTAACTAAATTAACTAAATTTTAGGACTCAAGGATATGGATGATATTTCATACTTTTATATCACCCCCATTTTCTATATATACAAATTATGCCAACACTTTAAAGGGTTTTGAGATCCTTGGAAGAAATTTTCTATTATTAAAAAATAACTATTACTAACTTGATCATGGTAATGTATGTTATATTAAAATTTAGATTTGTTACAGGTAAAGATAAATCTTAAAATCCAAAATTTAGAACCAGAAGGGACCTTAGAGGTCACAGAATGAAGTTCTCATTTTAAAGATGAGAAACCAATGCCCATAGTCATGTAAAGAGCCTTTAATAAGAGTAATAATAAAAGTTAGCATTTCTGTCATGCCTACTTTGTGTCAGTCACATCATTTGGGAGGTAAATGTTATTATGATACTCATTTTACAGTGGAAGAAGCTGAGGTAAACTAAGGGTCTTGTCCAAGACCATATGACTAAAAATTGTCTAAGATAAAATTTGAATTCTGTTCTTGTTGACTTTTAATATAGAACTCTGTCCACTGTGCAATCTAATAGACCCATATCTGAGATGGATTTTATTTATGTTTTGTTGAGTTTTTTTGCAAGAGAATGGGGTTAAGTGACTTTCCCAAGGCCACCCAGTTAAGTTATTATTAAGTTTATGAGGCAGAATTTGAACTCAGATCCTCCTGACTTCAGGGCCAGTGCTCTATCCATTGTGCCACCTTGCTGCCTCTGAGTTGGATTTGAAAGAAAGATCTTCCAAAGGTCTTTTACTCTGTCTACCATGTAATGATTTCTTTCAGATAAATGTAGATATATGTGTATAATACACACACATGCATGTTTTATATACACACTTGTGTTTATATACACACATGTGCATGTTTTGTACACACATACATGCATTTATATACACACACACAGAGTAGATAAGATGTGATTCCCTTTTTATAGATGGGAGAACTAGTGCTCAAAGGCTTTAAGTAATCTACCCAAAGTCCATAGCCAAAGACAAAGATATTACTCAAAAATCAGATCTATCTAGATCTCAAAGCCAACATTTATATTATCCCATTCTCTCTCCTTGAAAACTGTTTTGAACTTTTTCCAGGAATATGTTTTCTTTGATTTCAACCAAAGAATTGGTCTCTTGTGTGTGTTTTTAGTGCTTCTTCAGAAATGGAGAACTTTACAACTATCAGATTTTAATCAAGCTCTCTACAAAATATTTTATTTGTACAGGCAAATATTCCCAACAATAGAATACCAAAATTAGCCCTTTATTTAAGTGTATGTAAACTATCAGTCTAGGTTTACATCAGAGTCAATCTGTTACATTGCCTTAAAATTATTCCTTTCATTTTTCATATAATCATAAATTTAGAGATCATCTGATAATCTAGTCCCTTAATTTTATAAGGAAACTGAGGCCTGGGGAAGCTAAGTGACTTTTTAAAGAATCATTGATCTGGAACTTGAGGGGACATTAAAAGTCATTGAATCTAAGCTCCTCATTTTATAGATGATAAAACTGGTGCCCAGGAAAATTTCTGGACAAGGGTTTTAAAGGACATAAATAGTGGAGCCAGAAATTGAACCCAGATCCTCTGACTTCAAATCCAACCCAGTTTCTCCTCTGTTGTTTTCTCATAGGCAGGTTCTGTAACTTTTCAAATCAAAACAAAGCTTATATGAGCATATTTGTATCCGTGGATGCATGTGTTCACATGTATAAATCATGGGAACATGGGTCATATGATTTAGAGCAGTCTGTTGAACTCACCACTGAAGTTCTCCAAGGAAGGATAGTTGTTTTTAGCTGGATTTCCTTTTAGTTATTTACTTAAGAATAAAACACATATATAGAAAAAGGTTCTATCTGTTGAATTGTCCAGTTCATAGTGGCTGGAGGGGAGTGGATTAGGATCTATCCTCCATCCTTGAGAAAAATGTTATATTATGTAACAGTAGTGATGCCTTAGAATTTAATCCATTAAATTGTGATAGTGACATCCATAAATTAAAATGACCCAACACTGCCAGGGAAACAGCTTCCATTTAATTATGCCAATTAAAATAATTGGAATGAACTTGAGGCCTTACTATATACCCTTCATTCATGCTCCCAAATTTCCTGTTTCATAAGAGACTCAAACACATCTGTTTCAGAACATCTGGATCCCTACTATCTACCAACACCAGCAGTCACAAAAACTATAGGAACAACCTACTAACTAATAGGAGGCTTTTTTGGTTGTATTTGGTACGAAATCATAAATCCTACATTATTTCAGATGAGCAGTGAAAGTGGAAACCTTTAAAGTTTGTACTTTCCACAGGAAATCTCAATCCTCCCCTGAACAGATGATTTTGATTTCAAAGTCCACAGTGGGCTTTTAACTTCTACAGCTTTGGGGGGAACGGTAAATTCCAAGAGTCCTTCACTATCCTAAAGAAACAGAAATAAAACATTCCTTCGGCTTCAGAGGCTAAAATTGATGAACTAGTTTGGGGGAAATGAGACATGACCCAACCCTTCACCTAAGCTAAAACTGAATCCAAATCGAACTTCTCTGGAAGTTCAAGAGCATGGAAAAAGCTAGGTTTGTAGCTCCCTGTCTCTCTGTGATTTCATTTCCACAATGCATGAATTTTTCCCAGTGTGATTAGAGGTGAAAAAGAAAATGAATTGAAAGGAAGATTGGACTTCTTACATTTCTCAATGTGAGCTCATATATACCACTAAATATACATACATACCAGATATGTGTGCATTTATATATATTCTATTGTTTTCATATACATGTGTATACATGCACACATCCATATATATATGTAGATGCATGTTTATGAAATCAAACATAGAAACCTTGTATCTAGCATTGATGTTTTTCATTGTTCCATGATTAAAAACTATTGGTCTCAGATGTCTGACTTCTTTTAGGCTTAGTGATTTGCCAACTTACTCATCCCCATTCATTTTAGTGAAAGATTAATCTTCCTGATAGGTTAGTGGACTTTGTCTAAATGAACATCATGATCTATGGCAGAAAGACCTATGACCTGAATGTGGAGGGTCCTGGTTTCTTGAAGTTCCTGCTACTATTTACCTGTGTAACTAGCACCTACAAGGGTGGATTGACTCATGGGCCATTTAGTCTGGTGCTGCCTCAACAACAGCAGGTGGACTTGAAATCCAAAAAATCTAAGGGTTTTTTTTAGGGATGAATTAATTAAATGTATGACCAAATGTAGCAGGTGAATGATGTTATAAATATCCAAATGAGCTTTGGCAGAAAAAAGTGCCCCACCCCTGCTTTTGAGTTCTATGATCAGTTCCAATTAAGTTAGACATTGATTAACCTAGTAACCCCTTTTGTGTCAATAAAATGTTCCTTTATGCCATAATAATTCAAATGGAGTCAAATGCTACTTACACATGGAGGAGATTGATGCTCTTCATCACTTAGTCATTCCTGTAATTCTTTTTTTTTAAACTAATCTATGTGTTCATTGCTCTATTCGTATCTTTTGCATGAAACAATAGCAGGTGTCCATCAAACTGCTGTCTGTACTTCCGGGCTTGAATGTAAGCTCATTAAGAGTAGGGATTGTTGTTATGGTATATTATTATAAGGAAATATTATTGTGTTATAAGAGATGTCAAGAAGAATCATTTCAGAAAACCCTGGAAATGAACTCATGCATAGTACCTACAGAACCAGGAACACATTGTAAATAGAAATATTGTTTGATGAAGAATTGTGAATAATTTAGCTATTCTCAGCAATGCAATGATCCAAGACAATCCCAAAGGACTAATGATCAAGGGTACTAGCTGTTTTCAGAGAAAGAACTGATAGTGTTTGAATACAGACTGAAACATGTGAATTTTGCACTTTCTTTTTCTTTTATTTGAGTCTTCTTGAACAAAATAACTAATATGGAAATGTTTTACATGATTGCACGTGCATAACCTATTCCTTATTGATTGATTACCATCTCAAGGAGAGGGGACAGAGGAGGGAGACATGGAATTTGGAACTCAAACTTCAAATAAAAATGTTAAAAAAAAGAATAGGGATCATTTCATTCATTGTTTTCACATAGCCTTTACTTAACTCTTATAGGAATACAACAGATGCTTAATAAATACCTGTTGATTTATTGACTGATACCTGGTTTTTGCAAGGAAGAAACCTATGACTTCAAACTCATTTTGATGACCTCATTCATAAGTAACAGAGGTCCCATCCAAAGCTGAGGTAAGGGAAGCAGGAGACTGAGCAGAGAAGGATACTTCCTAACCTTTCAAACCAGAAATGAAGGGGTCTAGGTCAAAGAGAGTGATCAAGGAAACAAAACTGGTAGAAATAGCTCCTCTTTGAGTCTGTCCTGCTTTTGCTTTTTTTTCCTTTCTCCCCAAATGATGAGCTAGCAGAGATAATACGCAATTGAAGATCCCTGTCTGTGATTGGATATATAAGAGGAAGACACTGGTTTTTAAAAGCTTCAGTCTCTATTTGTTCTCAAGTCCATGACCTGTTCCTAGGTTGATGTCTTGTGCTTTGAAGAAGAGATGAGTTCCTAGCACCAATTCATGAGTCTTCACCTAATGCTAGGACCTAGCATACAGGGGAATGTTAAAATCTGCTTGTAGTCCCAATTGCCCTCACCCCATGGCTGATCCAAAGAAACTTCCTCAGCTCAAGTATCCAGTGACCAAATCCCCCTTAGTCTCACCAACTTTCAACTGTTCAAAGCATCAGTGTATACATGCTCTACTCTACTAGGTTCTAGAGCAATGATAAGATGATGATGACAACAAGGATGATGATGATAGTTAACATTTATACAGTGCTTAAAAATCTGCAAGGTACTTCATGCAGGTTATCTCATTTGGTCCTCACAACAGCCCTGTGAAGCAGGTGCTATCATTAGCCCCAATTTACAGATGAAAAAAAACACATCTGAGAAAGATGAAGTGAGTTGACACTCAGTTAATAAGTGTCAGAACTACTCCCTTTCCTGGGAAGAGCTTATCAATGAAGGAAGGGACTGGCATGCTAGTTGGATATTCTAGAGTAAGGATGTCCTAAGCAATATGGAAAGTTCTAGAATAAAATTCTGGCAGAGGAATGGTGTTTAAGTCTGGAAAGTTATATATAAGAAGAGAATAAAGACACAGAGAGGAAAAAGAATGGTAGACAGTTCGTTGGAATGCAATATATAATAGAGAAAGTAGAGGGATAATTATATAGAGGTAGATAGAAAACCCATATCAGAGGATATGGATTCACATACTGCTTTGACTTCTTCCTACCAAAGGGATCCTCAGCTAGAATTGAACATTGTTGAACCTTTATTATCTAATTTATAAAATAAAGGGGTTTGACAAACTATTATTCAGTTTTCAGTCTTACTCTACTAAGAATGTGACATGAGGAGAAATACTGTTGTTTAATTGTTTCAGTTATGTCCAACTCTTCAATGACCTGATTTGAACTTTTCTTGGTAGAGATATTGAGTGTAATGTCATTTTCTTTTCCAAGTCATTTTACAGACCAAGAAAATGAGGCAAAGAGAGTTAAGAAATTTGTCCAGGGTCACTCAACTACTAAGTATCTGAGGCTAGATTTGAACTGAAGAAGATAAGTCTTCTTGACTAGTTCTTCTATCTGTGCCACAGAGCTGCCCCAATGAGGAAGAAATAGTGTGAGATAAAGCCAGAGAGGTATTGCATGCTTTGTTAAGAAGACTAAAGCTTCTTCCATTAGTGGTGGAGCACTAAATGTTTGGAGCAGTGGGAATATATAATTAGATATCAGAATTAGGATAATTAATTTAGAATCAAAGAAAAATATTCTGAAATCATATAGTATATATTTTTAAAAGATATGTTTTGAATTAATTCTTTTTGAATTAGAAGAAATCTTAATTCCCTTACCCAACCCCAGTCACTGTAAGTACTCTGTCATTTCTGCTTTTTGGCAAAGGGAAGATGTAAAGCCTGTTAAGGAACACAGAAATAATAATTAAGAGGAATGGATGAGGTGAGGATTGAGAAAGGAAGACTTTAGGAATGGAGAACTCACTGCAAGTAACAATATTTACACATACAATTTATATTCAAGAGGAGAATTAGAGAGTATGTTGAGAAAAGGAAGGAAAGGAAAGCTTAAGGAGGATGAATAAGTTGAAAGAAGACTTTACCCCCAGATTTCTTTTATTTTTAAACATTTTACTTTCTAAATCACACATTAATGAAGAAATCTACAGAAATGGAATAATCTATGTAAGAAGCTGAGAGCTAGTAGTAAGATAATAATTGTGCTTTTTTTTCTAAATACATATCCAAAAGAATATTTTATCTAATAGCACTCAAGGGGGGACAGTTAGGTAGAGAAGTAGATAGAGGACCAGACCTGGAAATAGAAAAACCTGAGTTCAAATCTGACCTCAGACATTTGCTACTTACTGCATGGCCTGGAACAAATCACTTAACCCCAATGTCCCACAAACACACACACACACACACACACACACACACACACACACACACACACAAAACCTCAGCAAAAGATGGTACAAATGCATTTTCACATCAGAGTTCATAGTTCCACACTCATATCCCCAATTGAACACCTTTAGATACTTTAGATACTTCCAAAGAAGCCAAGTCAGAGGGAAAGGTAATGTATTTTCTTTTTTGTTGTTATTTTTGTCTTTTTTTTTTGGCTAGGCAATAGGGTTAAGTGATTTGCCCAAAGTCACACGGCTAGGTAATTATTATATCTGAGACTGGATTTGAACTCAGATCCTCCTGACTCTAGGACCAGTGCTCTATCTGTGCTCTTTTAACTATATCAAATATGGTGTGTGTTGATTAATGAGGAATTTAAAGCTATCATAGAGGTGTTTATGATTTGCTGATCTATCCCACAAACATTTCTGTGAAAGATGCAATATATGAAACCTTGGCTTATGTTATTTTTTCCTTTTTATTACGTTTGCTTTAGAGCTTACAAAAACATAGACTATAAACTTAGATGTATTTTATTCCGGATAATCTCAGAAATGAGAGGGATCTCAGAAGACATTTTGTCTCAATAGTTCTTTAGCAGGAATCATACTTAGAAAATTTCTGCCAAAGATCATCTGTTCAATGCTTGAAGATAACCATTGGCTATGAACTCATTATCTCCCCAACTACTCCGTTTAATGTTAGTGTGACCCTGAAGTGTTAAGAAGTTACTTTCTCTTGTGAGCCAAAATCTGCCTCTTCACAAGTTTCACAGGATTTAGAGCTGGAAAAAGAGCTTAGACATCTCTCTGTAACTTGGAATCATTGGATGCCAGGTCTGATCCCTGCATTCAAACAAAACAAATGTAGTCACTCTTCCACTTGACAAGCCTTCAAATATTTAAAGTCAATTATCCTCATCTCCCCTGAGACACTATCCAAGGCTGCTAAGGCAGCTAGGTGGACAGAGCTTCAGGCATAAAATCAGGAAGATCAGAGGCTGAGTGGACCTTAAACATTTATCAGGCAAGCCACCTAATGTCTATCTGCCTCAGTTTCCTCAAATGTAAAATGGACATAATAAGAGCTCCCAACTCCCAGAGTTGTGAGAATCAAATGAGATGTAATTTGTAAAGTATTTAACATATATCTGGAACATATTAGTAGACCCTTAAACATTGTTTTCCTTCCTTCCTCCCTCCCTTCCTTCCCTTCTTCCTTCCTTCCTTCCTTCCTTCCTTCCTTCCTTCCTTCCTTCCTTCCTTCCTTCCTTCCTTCCTTCCTTCCTTCCTTTCCTCTTTTTGTTCCATCCAACATCTTAATCATCCTCTTTTGGAAACACCATGATCTTGTCACTCTCTTTCCTAAAATATTAATCATGTCCAGAAATGAACATTATATTTCACATGTGATTAGAACAGGGTAGAAGACATTGAAGTTATCAGCTTCCTGCAGGACTATTGCTAGAATCTAAGGGTTCATTAGCTTTTATAGATGTTACTCCAAACTTCTGACTTATATTGAATTTCCAGTCTACTATGTTCCATCCTCCCCTCTCAAGAAAGAAAAAAAAAAGTCACACCTTTTCTATTTTGTATTTGTGATATTGATTTTAAAAAGGAAGCAAACAGTATTAACTGTATTAGATTTTATCTTCTTAGATTTAGTCTTTTATTAATGATGCATTACAAATTAGTTAACAAATTTCCATCTTTAAAAAAATCACTACAGTGGAAATCAATTTTGTATATGGGAAAACAGAAGAAAGGGGAGGCTTTAGCAGTTATTTTTTGGATAGAAAGTTCACTAATGTACATTCCTAATCCATACAGTCTTCTGCATAAACTTTTTCTTTTCATTCTTGAACAGATATTTTTTAAGTTCATTTTATCTTTCTAAATTAAACGTTTACAAGTAACATGTTAGATGATGACTCTAGCAAATAAAATAAACTCCTCCCCTTGAGGACTGTTTTATTTAAATAACTTAACCTTCCACTTCTTTTTCCCCTGTTAAACCTATAGATATAGATATAGATTAGATATAGATGTAGATTAGATATAGATATAGATTAGATATAGATATATCTTACCATCTGGGGGAATATTTGAACTGACGTTTTCCAGATCAAAAATGAGTTGATTGTTATATTTTGACCTCATTTTTAATCCAAATGCATTTTTTTCTTGTTGCTTTCTCATTTCTATAGGGAAAGTGGTAGTGAAATTGATCAAGGGCAAGATCAAATTTATCATCCAAATATGTTAGATGTTTCTTATAACACTTATTAGATAATATATAGAGCCAGAGATGACATCCATCATAACAAGCCCAATGGATCTCCACAGAACTGATGAAAAGTCATCCCTGTCTGAACCTGCTGTTTTCCTGAATTTAATAGTGATCTGGGTAATAAAAAGAAATGCAGATGGTCCAATGAAATTTCTTTTAAAACTGTACCCAAGTTGCTTATCTTCTCCTTTACCTTATTGTCTTGAACATTATAAATCTTCATATTGTAAGTTCCAAGAAGCATCTGTTTCTTGTGGATAGAGCAGCTCCAAAAAAAAAAAAAAAGAAAAGGAAAAGAAAATGATTAGTGTGTTTTGTTTTTAATCAAGAAAGAGTCAATGATCTGTAAGTTGACCTTCACACATATCTATTTCAAGTAACTCTAGCACAGCCAGGGAATGGAATTAGAATCATATCTAAGATTTCTTTCAGCTTTAAGATTATGTGAAACCTATATTGTGAGTTTTCTAGGGAAAAAAACATTGTCACCTTATTTAATTTTCATCTTGTCCTATGCTTATGATTGATTGCCCAGCTTTATGTGTTTTCAAAATGGAATAGTAATGACAATAGGAATTCTTCAGTAACCTGTATCTTCCTCTGTTTATGGTTAAAGATAAACTCTAGAGTGATCATAAACTTTATTCAGAAATCTCTGTAATGGTCTCAGACTTGCAATCTACACAAAGACATCTCACAATAGGAGCATCCAGAGGATCTCATTCTCTATGGGAAATTCCTAGATGTAAGTCGCAAATATTATTTAGCAAGTATTCAGTTTATTTGATTCTGCCCTTGATATTAACATTCTGAAAATCAATAGCCTAGTAAAATTTAGGAAAAGTAACTCATAGTCTATAGCTATACAACTGTGTATTCATATTCAACTCTGAAATCAAGTTGATCTTTTAAAAAAATTACTTAAAAATAACATATTCTTGAAATCTGAAAGGCATTATCTATCTTTTTTTTTGTTTGTACTTTTTTATCTTTGCAAATGACTTCTTGATTCTCTAATTTTTGACCAAACAAGTGATGGGATTGTTATCATGATCAAAGTCACAACCTTTGATAGTTGGGCCATGATTAGATGGTTTCTGGGTCAGTTCAATTTCTCTACTTTTTACAGCTCACTGAATTGAAATTCTGTTGTTCTGTTCTTCTTATGTCATATGCCTATGACATCAGAGGCTGGGAATTAATCTAATGGAGTCTAGTGAGACATCCCCCCCCTTTAAAAAAAAACAACCAAACACTTTAACCTTTTTTCCATTGCTTAGTGTACCTGTTCTATGAGAGACTGACCTATAAATGTTTATGCCAGTGTGGAAAGATATGACAACAGCCTTTCTTAACCAGGCCTTTTTCATGAATTGTTGGTCTTCTTTGTATTCCAACAGATGTAAATATTGTACATAAAGCCAATAGTATGCTTTTCCCCTCTGGAAAGCTACTCAGGAGCTTGTCTAGTCATGTCTTTGGTTGACATGGATTAGTTGAAATTGGTCTCCAGGTCTTGCCCAGGATGGACATACAATAGCCATTCATGGTCCTAATCCCATTGCTGATTGGTAAGAAGTTTTGACCTATTCTATTTTCAGCATGGGTAACTGGAAATATTGGTGCTAGGCAGATTTGCATTAGTCTTCCTGGAAAGTGGATGGAACACTGAGCCTGGTGTCAGGAGGATCTCAGTTCCAATAATAGATATAGGAACCTAAGGAAATCACTAAACTTTTTTATGTATGTCTCATTTTCCTCAGCTGTAAAAGTACATGATAATATCATATGTCTCCAAGAGTTGTGAGGATAAAATGGGATCTTCATAAAGTGTTTAGCACAATGACTGTCACATAGCTTAAAAAACTTACATTCTTCCTTCTCCTCCACCTTGTGCAGAATCAGGAATTTCAAGTTTGTACCATTGTGTCAGTTGGTTACTATGATTATTGATCTAGCCTTTTATTTTCTTTTCCTTACGCTCCTCTTCATACCATTGTTGGTGGCTCTGTAACCTCTTTTCCTTTGTGTGAGATAAAATACACATGTCATAATTTTTTTTAAAAAATTGCTATTTTAGCATTATTGACTGATTTGCTTTTTTCTATGGGAAATCTCTAAGTCCCCAAAGTATAATGGATATCTTAGTCTTTGCAAAGAAAAGCATGAGATTTAGGATTAAGAAAGTGATAGTACTTGTACTGTGCTTTGGTCTGTTTATATTTGTAGGAATGGGTTTAGTTTAGGAAAAAAATTAATAAACAAGAGTTCATCCAAAAAAATTAAGCAGAATGGCAAATTCTTTAGATGATTCCCTTTGAGAACTGAGTGAAGGAACTTGATATATTTAGCCCAGAAAAGAGAAGAATTAGTTGAATAGAACTGATATTGCTGAAGCTTTTATGCAGAAGGACTGGATTTCTATTTTTTTAATTTGGTGGTATTTTAGGACAGAACTTGGAGTAATGATTATAAACTGCAAAGAAGAAAATTTAAGCTTTACATAAAGACAAATCCTTTTTTTTTAGTTTTTTCAAGGCAATGAGGTTAAGTGGCTTACCCAAGGCCAGACAGCTAGGTAATTATTAAGTGTCTGAGGCTGGATTTGAACTCAGATACTCCTGACTCCAGGGCTGGTGCTCTACCCACTGTGCCACCTAGCTGCCCCCAAAGACAAATTTTTTTACAAGGAAAGTTAACCCAAAATAAAATGGGATTCTTGGTAATAAAATAGCTTCCTCCTCACTGTAAGACCACTTATGGGTTGTATTGTAAAATAGAAGTCTCAAACTACAGCTTACTGGCCAACTGCAAAACTCTGGAACCAGATGAAAATCTAATTGGAAAATGTTTAGTAAAATATATAAGAAATAAAATAAAAGATAGATAATGTTAATTTGTGGTTTTCTCACTCAATATGAAGTCCCACAGGTTCTTACTTGAAATTGACACCTATACTCTTGAAGATTTCTATTCAGGACCAAATTGGCATGGATGGCCTTTGAGATTCAATAATACTGTGATTTTTTTCCCAATCCCAGATAAGAATAAGAATTTTTTTCAAGTAGGAGACTATTGTGGCTCCCTCATGATAGTTCCACTGTACTTGGCCCTACTCAGACTACATATAAAATATTGTGTTCAGTTCTGGTATAACTTAAAAGGAAAGACATTGATAAACTAGAGAGAATCTGGAGGAAAGTTCTAAGATGGAAAAAGTCCTCAACATCAGTTCATATAAAAATTCATTGAAGAATCTAGAGCTAAACTGACCCTAGGAGTCCCAAAATATTATGATATCCCCCCACCAAAGTTTGATTTTTTTTTTTTAGGGACTCTCTAAAATAAAATATGCTAAGGAAGGTAACATTGACACTCAGGGAAGTGGCAAACAGAGGGTTAATTTCCTGTTGGTTTTGCCTACTCTTCCCTTATTCAAGCAAGTGGGAAGGCTTGAGCCCTTAGATTAAAAAGCTTTCTGTAAAAAAGAGAAGCTTAGAAGGGAGATTAGCTGGGGAACCTAAAGTGAGGCATGGAGCCAAACCAGAGCGATAAGAGTTCTGATTTCAATGGGGACACTTAAAAAAAAAAACCTGTAAAACTTCCAGACCTAATGTGGCTAAGGGATTTGGGGGTGGGGGGTGGGAGGTCTTCTTCAGAGTTATACAAATAGCCTCCTTTTTGTAACTCCCACTCTTAACCTAAGATTAGGAAGAATTGCAATTAGTGTGGCTAGGTGGGTTCAAGCAACCTGCAGCCCATTTTTTTTTCTGGTTTCTCCCTCCCCACATTCTGGGGATATTCATGTTGGCATTGTTCCCAACAGTAAAAGCCATTGGGAGAAAAAAAGAAAATCTTAATCATCAGTCTGGTGCTCTTCTCACCCTGGCTTATAATTCAGCTGTTAGCTGTATTCAAGGGGTCGAATTTGATTTTTTTTTCCTGTTTGTACTAGGACCCTGATAAGAAGTGAGGTTGAGAGACTACAGTCCTCCTCTGCAGATGTAAATTCTGACCCAAAGACAGCAACTTCTAGAGAATGTGTTGAGAGCCTTGCTGATTCCATCAAGATGTATAGCACTTGCAGCATTCTTTTCCTTCCAAAATAAATGAATTCTAAGTGTTAGAAAATTTAAAAAGGGAATTATCAAAAGATGAAATAAATGCTAAGAAGTTAAAAACAAAACAAAATTAGTTGTTTGGTTTCACTGCCTGTTTATTATTCTCATCCTTCTCCTGTCTTATTCTTTCTATAGATACACATAATTCTCATAAATAATTAATACTTAAGAACTCCCAATCCAAGAAAAAACTTGGGGAACCATATAATAAAAATATCCTTTTTCTCCCTCTCAAACTACCTTCTATTTAAATAGCTTTGCATTGATGTTCTTTATATGTATGTATGTATATATATATATAATGTATTTCTCTATATATACATAGACATATAATATTTATTTATGTGTATACTTAATGTCACTACCTTTGTAATGTTATCTCCTTACATGTATAGATTGTGTCATTTATTGGTATTTGGATCTCAAGTACCTGGCACTTAGAAGGTATCTGATAAATACTTGGATTGAGTCAAAGCCTACAAAACATTTAAAAACATTTTTTCATCCAGCTCTCATAATGATACTGTGTGATGTTGTTGAGGACTTTTTCAGTTGGATCTGACTCTTCATGACCCTCTTTGAGGTTTTCTTGAAAAAGCTACTGGAATGGTTTGCCATTTTTTTCCTCCAGATCATTTTATAGGTGAACAACTGAGACAAACAGGAACAAGTGATGTAACCAGAGTCATACAGCTAATGTCTGAGGCAGATTTGAACTCACTTAAATGAATCTTTCTGAACCCAAGCAATCACTTCATCCACTGTACCACCTAGCTGCCAAGATTCTGTGGAAAGGTGCAATTATTTCCTTCATTTTCTAGATAAGGAGCCTAAAGGTAAGAGAGTGACTTGTTCAAGGTCATATAAATAGTGTTTGTCTAAGATAGCATTCAAACCCAGTAATCTAGCAATGAAAGAGACCTTATGGACTATCTAGCTCAACCCCCTCATAGAAAATGAGGTCCAGGGGCAGCTAGGTGGCACAGTGGATAGAGCACCCACCCTGGAGTCAGGAGGACATGAGTTCAAATCTGCCCTCAGACACTTATGATTGCCTAGCTGTGTGACTTTGGATAAGTCACTTAATCTCATTGCTTTAAATAAAATTTAAAAAAATAAAATAAAAAATGAGATCCAGGGAGATTAAGAAACTTCTCTAAGATTGAAGATAATTTGCATTAGAGTCACGATTTGAATTCATGTCTTCTGACTTTAAAGATTCTACTATAAAACTTGTCTCCTCCTTCTTGACCCCAAGTACCATGCTTCTGCACTGTCTCATAAAAGGAAAATCTCCAGAAATGCATGGTGAAGGATTTTTTTTTGGGGGGGAGGGATAATAGACTAGAGGTAGGGAAGAGGAGAAGAAGGAGTTACAAAACTTTCCTATATTTAAATATACCCTGTAGTAATAAAGGATAAAGCCAAAACTTCTGCTGTGGAGAGGAACCAAGAGTAGGGCCTCCCTGATGGCACAAGAGCAACAATAATAAACAATTGGTCTGTATGCATTTTTAATGAAAATAAACACATGGTAGTTCAAGGGGAAAAGGGTCTACTCAAGCTAAGAAAAATGCAAGAGGGCTCTTAGCCAACTCCTATGCACCTGTTCCCCCTTCTTATCTCTTAGAAGTGGCTGCATAATTTTGAAACCCTCATGTTTTTCTAAGAGTTAGAAAGACTTGGCAGAGCCAAGATGACAGAGTCAAGGAAGCATTGCAGCCAGTCTCTCCTAAAATTCCTCTCCAACCTTTAAATTAATGCCTCAAATTGAATTTTGTAGGATCAGAACCAACAAAAGTTCAGAATGAGATATTCTTCTAAATCAAGCCAACCTAAAAGTTCTTATGGAGAGGTCTTTAACATGGGGTTTGGGCTGGGGTAGGGGAGGCTAGCACAGAGCCTATGTGGATGCAACACCAGCAGTGGAACTCTCTGGTGGTGATAGAAGCAGCAGCAGCATCTTTGAGAGTTCTCAAGTTAGATAGAGTGAGGAAATTGGGCAACTTGTCAGAAAGAGATTACATTAGTGTTAGATTAGCACTGAGCAGAAATTAATACTATTTTTCCATATTCTGTCCTCCCCTACCAGTGCTGGCATAGAATATGTGGGAAAAAAATGCAGCACTAATGTATTTTTGGTGGCGTTGGGAATTCATCCAACCTGTCAATTAGGAAGTGCCCAAAGGGCTATAAAACTGTGCATTCCCTTTGACCCAACCATTCTACTACTAGATATGTACTCCAAAGAGATAAAAGAAAATGGAAAATGACCTATTTGTACCAAAAATATTTATAGTAGCTTCTTGTGATGGTAAATAATTGGACATTGAGGGAATATCCATCAACTAAAAAATGACTGAACAGGATGCAGCATATGATTATGATGGAATACTATTGTGCTTTAGGCTGGTTTGGAAAAACCTCAGAAGACTTATATGCATTGATGAAGAGTAAAGTGAGCGGAACCAGGAGAACAATGTACACAATAAAAACAATAATGTAAGCATGAGCAACTGTGAATGAGTTAGCTGGAATACTTTAAAAAGTAGGGAGATGTTACTCTCCCTTCCTCTCTCCTTCTTTCCCCATATCTATGGAATTAAATGATTGAAGTATACTTTATTCAGATGGAGTCAACAAAGCAAAGAAAGGATAGAAAGAAGGACTAGAAGCACATTGAGGGGCCATTTGTCAGCTTATTCCTCCTCCTGTGTGTGGGGGTGGGGTGGGGATGGGGTGGGGAGAATGAAAATGCCATGGTAGTAGAGAGGAGAGAGCTCAAGAGGAATGTTTTTGAGAATAAAACAGGAGTAAAGGATCTCAAAATCACAAAATAAAGTGAAGGTATAGTGGAGAGCATACATGCTTAGGAGTCAGAGAACCTGGGTTCAAATCCCACTTCTGACACTGGGCAAATCACTTAAGATCCCTGGACCTCAATTTTCTCAACTCTTAAATGAGGACATTGGAAATATGGCCACTGACACCTCTTTCAGCTCTATAAACCTCTGTGTCTATTAACTGGGAAAGGGTAAATGTTTATCCTAGAGGTGAAAAAATTGAGATGGGACAACAGAGAGGATAAATAAGGACTTTGTCATATGTATTTTATACTTTTTTTGTGGATCTACATATCCCAGGTTAAGGACTCCTGTTAGAGCTGAGCACTGAAGAAAATAACTGAGATGGCATCATGATGGCATTCTAAGCATGAGAGAGAACCATTGTAAAAACATGGAGGAGATCCAGTACCTTGTGGGAGAAATAACAGTTTTTCATAAACTATTATTTTTGGTGTTCATTGAACCAAGTTCTTCCCTGTTCTATGACCTGCCCTCTTTCCACCATACCACATTCCTGTTGGAGGGAATGCAATATGAATCCATTTTAAAATATCCTTTAATTCACAGTGACCTTTTGTCATTGTGTATTTATCTCAGTCATCTAGTAATAATAATAGTATCTCACATGACATTAAAAATTTCAAAGTTTGAGAACCATAGATATAAGTCATCTTCATTGTTTTACACATGGTCCTGGGTATATAAGATCTTAGCTTGTGAGCTATTAGGGATCTCAGTAGATATCTAGACTATTTCATAAGCTGAGGCACAAAAGTGAAGTGACTTGAATAAAGTCACATAGGTAGTAGAAAACAAAGCTGACTTCAAACCCTGGTCCTCAGACTCCCAATCCAGTATTCTTCCCATTATATCATAAGGGGAGGATGCATGCAGATAGTTAAGATGACTTCCAGCTGATATTCCAAATCAGGTAACTCAAGAAATGAGGGAAAACATTTTTTCCTTTTTTTTGGAAAAGAATCTTAAGATAAAATTTTTACCTATCAAGACAATTCTTCACCAGAGACTGAATTAGATTCATAGGAATTGTGACGGAGCTGAATTATTTATTTTGAAAAATTGTTTGGACTGGAGTATCACCAAGATGGTAATGGTCTTCTTGGATCTTGACAATCCCTAGACATAGAGCAACAATATAGTTTTTCCTAGGAATTTTGGCTTGGGCCTGAACTGATGTTAGATTTTCACCCAGAGCTGTAGTTAGTAACTTGGCTGTTTTATATTGCCATCACCCAAAATAAATACAGCAAGAGAATTTTTTGTTTTAGAAATATTTAAGTAGTGATTGAGAAAATAATAGTGATTTCATTTCCTGAATTAAGGCTTTTCAATGACTTGAGGGCACAAGAAAACATGTAAACAAATAGGGCCATACTGGGTCCCAGACTCAGACAGAAGCTTAGCTATTAAGAGGTACCATTAGAAAAATATTAGTTATTTTTCTAGAATAGCTGGTAAGCAGGTTTGGGCCAATAGTCTGTCCTTCCTACCTAGATTCTGCTTCCATTACAGATTTCTGTTGAAGTTACATGATTTGCATAAAAAAGGAAAATTGAGATAGCTAAAAACCTCTAGTGCACTGATACAGCAACTGGGATTAAAATGTAACATGATCCACAGTGAATTTGTGCAAATATGATGAAAGCTGCCATTTAAGGTTTTTCAATGGCACCAACTGGATTAGATCTGCTTTCAAGACAGGCATCTTTTGACAATCCCTGGGAACTGTGGCTGCTTATTGGAAGGCAAAGTTGATGCATGCAAAGTCAATTAAAAGACTAAATGCATAGCATTTGGCTAAGTATTTCCCAAAGCTCTCTGGCTTCATTTATCAGTATTTTAAACAGAAAAGTGACATAATGAATAGTGATTTGAGAATGAAATTCTAAGACGCAAATAAAAAATAAGAATTGTTTGTAAAAAGCAGAACTGAGAACAGAGAAAATTTACTCAAATTTACCAAGCTCATATGTACTACAGATTCTTCTATGGTTGGTGATTAAGTCTTCTGCAAGGAAATACATTGTTATGAAACAAATGAAACACTTTATTCATGAATTTCTTTTTTTTAATATATTTTCACCCATATACACACACATGCATACTGTTAAGTTACAAAATTTCCTTCCACCCTCCCTTCCCACCCCCCTCCCTTCAGCGGCAGTCAGGTTAGCATTATACATAAATATATATACATATACATATATATATATATATATATAATTTTATTTATTTATTTATTTTGAATTTAAAATTTTTCTCCTACTCTCACTACCCTCCCCCCACAGAAGGCAGTCTATTAATCTTTACATTGTTTTCATGGTATGCATTGTTCTAAATTGAATGTGATGAGAGAGAAATCCTATCCTTGAGGAAAAAAATAAAGTAAAAGAGATAGAAAAATTACATAATAAGATAACAAGTTTTTTTTTTTAAATAAGAGGTAATAGTCTTTGGTCTTTGTTCAAACTCCACAATTCTTTCTCTGGATAGAGATGGTATTCTCCATCACAGATACCCCAAAATTGTGCCTGATAGTTGCACTGATGGAATGAGCAAGTCAATTAAGGTTGATCATTACCCCCATGTTGCTGTTAGGGTGTACAGTGTTCTTCTAGTTCTGCTCATCCCACTCAGCATCAGTTCATGCAAATCCTTTCATGCTTCCCCGAATTCCCATCCCTCCTGGTTTCTAATAGAATAATAATGTTCCACAATGGACATATACCACAGTTTGTTCAGCCATTCACCAATTGATGGACATTCACTCAAATTCAAATTCTTTGCCACCACAAACAGGGCTGCTCTGAATATTTTTTGTACAAGTGATGTTTTTACTCTTTTTCTGGTACATACATATTTTGATAAACATGTTTACAGATTAATTATTTTCAGTATTAGGAATTAGGATTAAGGGAAAGAGATACATAAGAGATAATTTTTATAAAGTGTTCATCAGATTATTAAAGGTTTATGTGTGTGTGTTTGTGCATGTGTGTGTATGTGTGTGTATGTATGTGTATATGTGTTTTGTTGTTTTGCTTTTCTTCCTCTGGATGGGGATAACATAGTCCACAGCTTGTCAAATACAGTTGTCAAAACTCTCTGTACTGCTAAGAGGAGCTTCTTCTATCAAGGTTGTTCTTTTCACAATGTTGTTGTACATTGTTTGCTTGGTTCTACTCCCTCCACTCAGATCAGATCCCATAAATCATTCCATGCTTCTCTAGAATCTAATAATTTATGGTTTCTTATGAAACAACATATTCATTAATTTCAACTTAAATTTCAACCTAATATTTCTATTATTTTGTTTGCCAATATGCAGAGTTTTTATAACATCTCACCAAAGTTTGGTATCTACATTTTGTTTTATTTATTTGTTTGTTTATTTAAAAGTGACTCTGAAGTGCAGATAGGAGTCTCTATGCATGTTCCATAATATCCAGATGGCTATATTTAATTCTTTTCAGTCTCACCCACCATTTTCTGTGAAGACAGTAGGTGCTCAAAGTCTTTCCTGACATTATTTAACACTGCCATAATTTACTGTTCAGAAGCCTGTCCAGAAAGAGCACATTATATGTGCTATGCTTTATTATTTTTGCTGATATTAAAATATAGTAAGAAAAATCTGGTTGATTTAAACAATGACCTCAATTCTACTTTCTTACTTGTAAAAAAAATCAAACTAATCCTCCCCAAAATACCCATAAATAATCCTGGCAAACAAGGAATCTAAGATCTCAAATATAGTAAATCATATTTAATTAGAACTAAGTGAATCTAGCAAAAATCCCCATTATCAACAAATATTTTTTGCTAATGAGTGAGGTGATTGTTGGTCAATGCTGAATTCTAACCAATGTCTGCACTATTGTCTTTAATAAAAATAACAAATGACATTTATGTAACCCTTCAAAGTTTTAAAGGCATTTTACATACATTATCTCATTAAACCTCAACATAACCCTGTAAGGCAGATATTATTCCTATTCTATAGATAAAGAAATTAAGACTCAGAGAGTTAAAATCAAGTTTGTGCAGTCATTTAGCTAGTAGTATCAGAACTGGTTTTAGATATAACACTCATAATTTTTAGATTCTTTTCACCTCTCTTGGAATGTAGAAATCTGAAACAATTCAAACACTTCCAAAAAGATTACTGAAGTCTAGTTATGTATAAAGAATAATTGGGAATCAAATAGACAAGCTGTCATTTAAATCAGATTGACTGCAAGTAACTCATTTTAAATAGTTAATTATTCATTCTTTTATTTTATCCATGCAAACCTACATCCAGTAGTTATATCTATTAAAGAAAGCAACCCCCTGCCTCCCAATCTTTTCCTCCTAGGTTGAGTGAGCACTTTCTTTTCCTACATCTCAGAGCAGATAATCAGCCCCAAGATATCATTTTTATCTTTTTGAAGGACCAGTACTATTCTGAACATAGAATGGGAAATGTGGTTTCTAATCTTGAAGAAGATTATCCAAGATTATTTGGGCAATCGATACAGAATGGCTCCAAGAAATGGAATTGGTTTACCTGGAGAACAAGAATAAGAGGAATAATAATTTTGAATTTAAGGAGGAGAAAGAGGAGCAAGTATTTATTAAATGTCTATTATGTATCCCAAGCTATGCTAAATGCTTGAAAAATATTATCTTATTTAGTCTTCATAATACCCTGATTATGGCATTTTTATTACCTCTACTTTATAGTCAAAGAAACTGAGGGTAAGTGATTGGATCAGGGTTACATAAATAATAAGTTCTGAGGCTGAAGTTGAATTTAGATCTTCCTTATTCTAGGCATGGCATTCTATTCTTGGCTCTATAGACTGTCTAGATTATAGGCAGTAAAATGGAACATCTGTTATTCAGAAACATTTGGAGGCACATTGCTGACCTTCTTAAGTACTTGAATTTTCATATTAGAAAAATGGGCATTAAACTAAGGCCCAAAATATATGTGTTTTTAGAAAATTCATTAAAAGGGAGTCTACAGTAAAACAAGAATTAGAAGGGAAACCATCAACTGGCAAATAAAAGCAGTAACAAGAACCTTGCTTCAAGCGTCTCTAATAAAGATTTGCTATCTAAAATACATGAGAAATTTGAACAAATGAGTAGGACCAAGAGTTGTTTCTCAATGATTAAGTGATCAGAATAAATACATAATTCTTAAAAGAAAAATGAATTACTAAATATTATGTGAAAGATTTCTTCCAAACACTAGGATCATAGATCTAAAGACCAGAGGTTATCTAGTCCAACTGCTTTATCCTGAAGAAGAAGTTGAGTTTAAATCAGTTAAAGGATGTACGGAGGGTCTCATCAGAGATAGGGTATGGACCACTACCAATATAATAGGTGCATACCACAACATATTGTAGTTCTTATCAGACTTTAACATACTGACAATGACAAAATATACAAAGTTAGTCCCTTGCTATAAATATCTTGTATAGATTCCAAAAGTGGACAGTAAGGTAAACTCAAAATTTAACAAGAAAAGGATAACTTGATAGTTTTAGGGGAATCATATTGTTCTTCAGTGCTAACCTTCTCCCGGAAACAAAGGCTCATAATTTTATTAACGATATTCTTCTGCTATGTTGCATGATTGTAGGTCTTGTAATACTATAATCTGCAATGAAATGAAATTAATGACTGCTCAAAGGTCAGTGCTAAGGTGGGTATGACCAGTCTACAAATAAGGAAATACAAAAAAAAAATCATAAAAGGATGTCACTAGAGAAATCAGTTAGTGGAGAAAAAAAGGCACTGACAACAATGCAAGTGTGATAACTAACCATAGGCAGCCCACATACTTTACCCTTTTTTTCAGGATGGCAACAAAGGAAGAGTAATGACTTGCTTATTAAGGGGAACCTTTGTGAATCTTTACATGAAGACATAGAGAAGAGTTGCACAGAAGGAACAATTATGACTGAATTGCTATCTATAATCTGGGACTTTCTATACCAATGAGACCACAAATCCCCTGGAGTATTATGATGCCAGTCCACTGAAACTCCCAGGTATTTTTCAGATGAACTGCTGCCTAGCAAAATCTCCCTCAGATTTTATTTATGATATTTATTTTTTAACTCAAACCTAAGACTTAATGCTTATCCCTAGTAAAATTCTCCTTATTGGATTTAACCCAGTATTCTAGCTTGCCAAGTTCACTTTTTATTCTTACACTGTCATCCAACATTTAGCCATCCCTCCTAGCTTTCAACATAGAAAAATAGCATAAATATGCCAATTTTAACTTTATCCCAGTCAATTACACACAAATGCACACATAGAGACATATACATATATGCACACATGCAATTATTATAAAAAACTAAGCACAAATCCCTGATATACCTACTAGAAGCATCCTTCCAAATTGACAAATCAGTGACTACTTTTTTTAGGTGCAGATATTCAATGAGTTATAATGTAATTATAATGAGTTGTTCATAACACCTCACATTTATTAAAATAGTCCATAGGATCATGAAAGAGTTAAAAAGGACCTTTAAGGCTATTGAGTCCACTTCCCTCATTTTACTGATGAGAAAGCTGTCCAAGATCACACAGCTAGTAAATATCAGAGGAAGAATTTGAGCTCCAGCCTTCCTAGCTCCAAGTCTAGAACTCTATCAATTAGAATATAATCTACCCTTACTTATTTATTCTTTGATATTCCTTTTTGTTTGGAATAATAGTAGCAGAAAAATAAAATTTGTTTTGCTCTCAACTATAATTCCTTCTAACCTTTACCACTCCAGAAAAGTTTTTCAAAAATATTACGATGACACACTTTTATATTCTGCCTCTGTTATTCATCATTGCTTCCATTTTCTTCATGTGATTTTGAAAATATTTATTTAGTTGATAGTTTCCTATATATATCTGTATTAGTATCTTTACATAATTCCATACTTTCATTTTCTCACTATAGAATTCTGTTTCTTAGAGTTTCCTATTTTTCTATAATGACTTTCCCTTTAGGATTTTAGTTCTTTGGATCCTATCTATCCATTCTTTGAACTCTGAAATCTTTTCAAGTCAAATTTTGAGTACATTTTAGACTATTCTAAGTTTTCCTCTATTCTTTCACAAATTTTAAAGATCCAGAGATTTATTTAAATAATGTTTCCTTAGATTCTATTCGTTGGTGAGAATCAATTCACTTTGATCCTTCCTCCATATTTTGAAAGGTGAAATTATCATTAAAAAATTATCATTAAAGATTTGATGATAGTATTAATTTTTTCTATGTCCTTTAATATTTATTCGAATACTTTCCATAATGTCCCTACTTTGAGTCTTGGATTTTCCTCTGGGAATGGGAATATATGTGTGTATATATATATATACATATATATATATATATATATACACATACATATAATACACACATGCATACATATACACAAACAAGTATGTGTGTATATACATATATATAAATGCATGGGGATATATATATATATGTATATATGTGTATATATATATATATATGTATATACATATATATATACACACACACACACATACATTTATGTCCCCATGCCTGTTCCTATCCTTTAATTTAACCTGTTCCTCTTGAACATAATATATCCTTTCAAAATATCCATCCAATCATGGATTCCCTATCAGGTCAAATTTATCTATCTACATCAACATTTCCAGTTTGCTTTTCCTTTCTTTCAAACTTTGTACACTGTAATATAGACATTTGAGGTCATGAATTTTATTTCTGGCTCCTTCCTTGGATTTTGCCTTTCACAAATTATGAGATAATTTCAACTGGCATTATTCTACATTGTAGCCACTCTTGATAATCTAGGCTGGCAGATGTATGTGGGCAATTTTCTCCCTCACTTTCCGTTTTCAATTTGAATTTCTTTTCATGAGGCTTACAGGACTCCAGATATTCTTCAGTCTTTTTTGCTATATCACATCCCTGGATAAGTGGACCATATTCTTATATTTTAAGCTGTGCCTTAGAAATTCAAAATTTATTCTGAGTTATGACTTTCATTTAGCTATTTACTTCCCATACCTGCCTTCCTCTTCTGAAGCACTCACCTTTAATCAAAAACAAAGATGGCCTGTACCTTAAAGATCTTCAATTTCTTCCCCAAGTCTTTATACTATTTAGTAATCCCTTCTAGTTATAGTTGCCTTCTGGAAGTATCATTTGTGTACATGTGAAATACTGGAACTGCAAAGTAGTCAACAGATTTCCTAAATCTTAGAATATAAGTCACTTCTTAGATACATTCCCATTTATCTAGCTAATGGTGGTCCATGTTTCATAACCAACTATCATTGAGAATCTATCGTTACTTCTCTTTCTAATATTAATTCTTTGTCACCTGGCTTCCAGGTTATGAGCAACCTCCCATACGGATAGCTAGTCCTTGACATGAGTATTATCCTTCTAGGACTGGTCACTTTCTAGCAGGTTATGCTGACCACTACTGGAATAAAAATAAATTAGTCTTTAGGAACTCAGGATTAGCTATATATCATGATGAAACACTGACACAGCAGTGGTGGTAGTGATGAAAATATATTAAAAATATGTTTAAGTATTTTGATAACATAAAAGTGTTATGCACATTAAATGTATTATGATTTTTTATTTGAAATTTTGTTTTCTTATATCAGCTTGGGTATGTGAAGATGCCGATGCACAGAAAATCTTGCAGTTGTCCATGTAATTGCATGTGGCTTAGAAAAGTAGAGGCTTAATGAGAAAAAAAATTTGAAAGTTTTCCCAAAATACATCTAGCAAACTGATAGAGTCTGAGGCTTAAAGTGTAACCCTAGCCCATGTGAGTTGGTGAAAAGATGATGAAATTTGGTATTTAAAGTTTTCCCATTGGCACCAACTGGATTAAAGTAACTTGTCAGACAGGAGAGAATTGCTGCCAGGAGTGGAGTCAGCCTCTGTCAAACAGGATGTGCAAATATGGAAGGTTTCATATATCAAGGGGAAACCAAAATAGGAGTAAATCAGACTATTTGTATAATATTCTTGATTGGCAACCCTGGAAACTGTAGCTCTCTATCCATTCACAAAAACATTACAGGAACCGGTAGGTAGAGCAAACATCCTCCCGGAGCTGCCTCACCCAACCCAGGTGTACCTGGCTAATGACTTACTTCTGATCTCCTTGGCAGAGGCCAAACCAGGGGAAATATTACTAATGTCAATACAAGTTATTTAGAAATGACTTATCTTTCTTTCTGGCTCTGTCTTTCTGTCTCTGTTTCTGTCTCTGTCTCTGTCTCTCTCTGTCTCTCTCCTCTATCTCTGTCACTTTCTATCTCTCTGTCTCTATCTCAGAGAAACTCAAAGAGGGAAGAAATTGAAATTGAAAAGGGGTCCATCCTTTTAAAATTCCCCTGTTCTTTTATCTAATTTAATAAAAAAAAACTTTGGCTGAACTATGACTTTGAGGGGAAATGAATGGCTGAAATAGTATGCTGGCCTTTGAAAGGATGCACATTTTAGTCCATAGCCTACATTTTAGTCTTAAGTCCATATTTTAGGAGAATATTTGTTCCACCACAATTTGCACTGTAGTCCCTCTCTCTGATTGGCAGGTTTCTTCTAGAAACTCCATTTTAAAAACATCAAGCATATCTTCATTCTTTTCCAAGTCAAACATGCCTTTATTCCTTTCTAGGACAAATACTGGATGTTCTTTACCATACCCCTTCACTGGGTATCTTTATCCTTCTTCCTCCTTTCAGACTTTTTTTTTAAAGTGTTGTCTTTCCTCATTAGAATACAGGTGCCTTGAGGGTAGAGACTTACTTTCTGCTTGGATTAATTTCTGAGCATTAGTACATTGATTGGTTGGTTGGTGTAGTTCCTTTGTACTCAAAGAGGACCAAAATGATCTCACTATATGTGGCTGCTCAGACCAATACAAGTTCAAAAGGCTCTAACACAGGTTAGGCACAAATAGGCCATATGAACCTTTGGAGTGGAGAAGTCTCTGAAATTGTGTAACATATGTTTCTTTTGAGTTTACTGTAGTTCATTTTCACTCATAGAGCTTATAGAGTCTAGCCCCGAAGGAACTCAGCTCAAATCTGACCTCAGATATGTACTAGCTGGGTGACCTTGGACAAGTCACTTAATCCTGATTGTCTAGCATCCAGAACTACCTCCAGTCATTCTGATTCATATTTGGTCATTGAACATTAGAGGATAAAGTGATAGTACAGCAAACCCTCTCAAATCCAATTCCTATACATGTTATAGCATAGCCTCCCTGATGTCATAGTCTTCTTAAAGTTCAAAGGACAAACGTCAATAAAAAGCACTCTTCTCACTTTACCTATCAACACAGGACTTTGAGATAGGTAAAAATGGTAAAATGGTATGGCTGAGGTCTTTGGATTTGCCCACAAATTGGATTTAGATGAGGTAGAGTTACTTAAAATCATCAGCTTCAAGCAAAGTCTAGTGGCAAGCAAAAAAACAAAACTGGTCCAGGATGCATTGGTTGACTTTGATGTTTTCCTTGTTTGACTAAACTCTGAGTGCTCCATAGGGCTGCTTCAATTGCTTTCCTGGTCTTTGGAACAAATTCTTCTTATCCACCTATTCCAACAGTGCAAGTCTTCACTGCTTAGAATAGACCCCCCCCTCTCCAAATTACTGAAGGCTTTGAAAACCCCTCAGTTACCCTCAACATGAAAGTTTTTACTGGATATATGTCCACTCAACATGATACAGTTTCTTAGATTCTCAGGTGAGAGATGGGTGGCTGAGGTGGAACTCAAAAATTGAATGTAGCCCTGAAGAGAACTCCACAATCCTCACACCAAGTTACTTGTCTCCCCTGAACTCAACCTACACCCTACAATATGTGATATATATACTTAATTAATGTTTTTTTGACTTGCATTATAGAAGAAAACTCTAGGTGCTTACTCTGTAGTTTGACTGCAGTTTAGTGTGTGTGTGTGTGTGTGTGTGTGTGTGTGTGTGTGTGTGTGTGTGTGTGAGAGAGAGAGAGAGAGAGAGAGAGAGAGAGAGAGAGAGAGAGAGAGATCTTCCTTGGCTTTTTGGTGCTTCCTCATTTTATCTCCCTCATGTGGTCATGTTAAGGTTTCTCCAGGAATAGTTACTAAAATAGTCTGAAAAGACTGATTTTATAAATCTGATTGGTATATGCAAATTTAATTTTTAATTCTGATACAAATGTATTTGAAGAGTCAAACATTAGCTACTTGGGGTTTGTCAGAATGTCTATTTAGAGGAAGTCAAGCAACCTGTGTACCTGAGGAGATAGCTAGAAAGCTTTATTTACAAAAGTCATTACAATCTAGCTTCTAATTTCAACCTAAATGAACTGTTTCATTTGGGGAAAAAAACATGTCCATAATAAGCAGTTGATCTTTCAGTCTATCTAGAGTTAAAGAACAGTTGTATAGGGCAGCTAGGTGGCACAGTGGATAGAGCCCTAGAGCCCTGACCCTGGAGTCAAGAGGACCTGAGTCCAAATCCGGCTTCAGACACTTAATAATTACTTAATTGTGTGACCTTGGGCAAGTCTCTTAACCCCACAGCCTTGCAAAAATAAAAACAACAACAACAACAACAACAACAAACAGTTGTAAAGCTTAGTGTCGTTCATGAGATGAATTGAAGTGACCCTCAACTAAATCCTTAACCAGAGTAGAAATGCCAAAAAAAATGGTATCATCTAGAACATAAGCTCACTGAGAAAGCTCTTTTTCCTCCCACAATCTTCTCTCCTTCCTTCCCCACAATGACTTTTCCCTTATTAAAAGATGCTAGAAAAATCTCAAGGCCTGAGAAATGAGACCTGTTAGTTAGAGGAGGAAGCAGTTCTAAGTTTTAATTTGGGAAATTCTTTTCATAAATTTAGAATAACCTTTTTAGAGAGTCATCAATAAAATGTACTGGAAGAATAGGATAAGACTTGATTCAAGAATGACCATTTAATCAAAGTCTTGGTAGCAATTTCAAAGCTATTTTCATTGCAGAGGAGAGAAATATGGGGAAGATAAAATACAAAAGAATAAAAGGTTTTTTGTTTTTTTTTTTGTTTTTTGTTTTTTGTAAGGCAAATGGGGTTAAGTGGCTTGCCCAAGGCCACACAGCTAGGTAATTATTAAATGTCTGAGACCAGATTTGAACCCAGGTACTCCTGACTCCAGGACCAGTGCTTTATCCACTACGCCACCTAGCCGCCCCTGAAAGGTTTTCTAATGGTGGAAATTCTGGAGGTATTCCTCCTGTGGTACTGCCCAGCTTAGAAATTCTTAAAGTAGCCTCTGCAATCAAGATGTTAATAATAATTTAATGTATCTGTACATAGATGCCTTTCCCCTCTCAAGGCATTTTACAATGGTCATCTAGGGAAAGAACTCCTAAGTGGAGGTATTGCAAGAGTCTTATCCAGTCTATTTGGTATGGGTTATCAGATTGAATTAACTTTCTCATTACCAAAATAAAAGAAATGATGTGCATAGACCCACTGAATTCTAATCATATAATCTGAAGAAACATCAAATACTATCTATCTATCTATCTATCTATCTATCTATCTATATATATATATATATATATATATATATATATATATCCCAAACATTTCATTTTACAAATAAGTAATCATAGAGCTAGAAGGACTTTTTTGAAGTCATACACAAAAGTTAGTGGTAGATTTGGGATTAGAATTTAGGAATTCAGACTTTTATTCTATTGCTCTTTCTATTACTTGTGGAGGTTTGGTCACTCTGTGGCACAGAAACTAAATCCTCAAGGATGTTCTGATTTAGTGGCTCACTATTCCCTATAGGATTAAATATAAACTCCTCTATTTGATTTTTAAACTCTTAACTGGATATAACTTATCTTTCCAGGTATATTAAACATTATTCTTTCTTACCTGGGCTGTGGTCCAGCAAAATTGATCTTCTTGATGCTTCTCACATACAATTTTCCACTCCACATCTCTGTATCTTGATACAATATGACCCCCCCCCAACTTGGCATACTCTTCTTCCTCACCATTGTCTCATAAAATCTATAGTTTCTTTCAAAGTTCAGCTCAAGTTACACTCCTTCCCTGATGTCTTTTCCTGAGCTTCTACCATCTGCCAATACTTTCCACCATCAAAACAAATAAATAAAAACCTTGGATGTTTTTTTCATAAATTTAGATGTTTATATGCTTTCTTCCTTGTCAATCCATAAACTCTCTGAGGGCAGGGGATATTTTATTTTTCTTGTCCTCGGACAATATATTGGTCAACATAGGGGCTTGATACACACACATACATACATACACACATTATGTATGTATGTATGTATGTATATGGACTGATTTATTGGATTTTTGCTATCATTGTTTTCACATACAATTAGAAAATGAAAATTTTGTTGCCTAATATGCAAATATATATATATATATATATATCAGAGAAAAAACAATAACATCCATGTTCTTGAAATTAACTTTTTGTTTGCATATTCAAATCTTGGAAAAGCAGCATTGGAAAACACAAGGTTGGGGGTCTGAACCTCCAGTTTCACTGAGCTGATAGTCCCTTGTTAAATGCTGAGCAACAACTCATCTCTTACATAGTTCAGGAGAGTTGTCTGAGACATCTAGTAATTAAACAACTTTCTCATGATCACATAGTTAGTAAATCCCAGAGGAAGGACCTGAATCTGGATCTTCCTGACTCTGAACAATCCATCTCTCTAGCCACAGTGTCACACTGGCTCTTTGTGTTGGCAAGTAAAAATAATATAACTTTATTTTGAATGATTGACTTCTATTATATTCAAGATCAGAAGTAATGCAGCTTCTTCTCTAGGCTGACAAGCAAAGGAAGGTTTGAGGTTCAGGAGGGAGGGGGATAGGGAGTAGGAAAGAAGGGGGGAAGGGGGGAGGGAGGGAGGGAGAGAGAGAGAGAGAGAGAGAGAGAGAGAGAGACTGACTACTAATAGAGTCTCAGTAGCTTTGTTGGTCCCAAGGATCATCATTCTCAGCATGACCAGTGTGAGGAGGTTCAAGGCCCTAATTCTGCTGTTATTTTTGGAGATGGCTTGGGTTTCTGCAGTTTTGGCTTTCCCCAGGATCAGAGTCATGCTTTTCAGCCCTTCCTGCCAAACTAAACTTCTCTCTGGGTGTGAAAGCACGTGTTCACCCACGTGCAAACCCCAGCTAGAGCATCTTGCTGTAATTGCATTTGTAAAACCTCTTCCTCAAATATTAGTTCTTCGCCTCTGTGGAAAAACAGCAAGGACAGCAAAAAGGACAACCAGGCAGAGGTTTCCACCACACCATTGGAGGGGTAGCATTTAAAAATGGAAGTGGCTTGTCTAACCTGCTTTTCTTTGGTTTTAAAATAACACACGGTATATATTTGCATTTGTTTTGAATTCTTGGCCCTATGACCTCTGCTCCTGTTTGACTTGATAAAATTCCATATCCCCATGCCATGGAATCCAATGCTTTTGCAAACGATTTATATGAAACTAGTTTTAGGTAGATTTCCATGCTCCCTGGAAGGAAAAATTTGCATTAAGCCAAGGAAGGTAGGTAAGGAGAGAACAGTCTGCCAGGAATAGAATCACTGAATTAGGGAATTTGATGGTTGGAAGAAATGCTTACCTTTGAATTCTCAAGGCCCACTATGGTTAAGGTACCTGTGATGTTGCTGTTTGATAAGCATGGGTGTTCACACAATGGTCAGTAAAAAGTAATAACCACTTGACAGTTCCACCCTGCTCTCAGGAATAGTGGTTCCCAAACTTTTTTGTTCTTCTGTCAACTTGCAAACCACTATCACAACCATTTGCATTTTGCCAGTACATTCACCCATATTCAAAATCTCATCCAACCTGATGGAAAGAGTGGAGCTGTAGTTGATGAGAAAGGGCAGAGAGGTGAAGTCTAACATGCCAGAAACAATTGTATACACACAGACATCTTATAAACATTTCTCATAAAAGAGGGAAGTCTTGGGGGCTGCTCAGTGGATAGAGCACTGTTCCTGGAGTCAGGAGGACCTGAGTTCAAATCTATCCTCATATACTTAATTACCTAGCTGTGTGGCCTTGGGCAAGTCACTTAACCCCAATGCATCACAAAAAACCTTAAAAAAAAGAGAGGGAAGTCTTTAGAGAAACTGGAAAAGGTCTGAAAATTATTGGGGACCTTGGAAATACACTTTGAGAATTTGATATTCCAGGAGCTTAGACACAGGAAGTATTATACATAATATAACCCAGGTCATAAAGTTTTCATTCAACAAACATTTAACCACTCAATAAAAAGGACTGAACTAGATGTTTGGAAAGTTAATAGATAAATAAGAAAATGCTATATTAAAAATAATTCTATTATTAGATAAT
This sequence comes from Macrotis lagotis, assembly GCF_037893015.1. Taxonomy (NCBI): domain Eukaryota; kingdom Metazoa; phylum Chordata; class Mammalia; order Peramelemorphia; family Peramelidae; genus Macrotis; species Macrotis lagotis. The sequence continues at coordinate 122,510,425 of NC_133659.1, forward strand.
AATAATAATAAAGTCAAAGGTTGTAGTTTGAGGATTTTTGGTTTTTATTTGTCCCTCTCTTCTACTCTTACACACAAATACATATACACACACAGAACATTTTTTCCCATTGTTATTTTATATGCTATCCCAAAGCAGTGATGGATGATCATAGGAAACTTGGTGTACATTCACAATTGTGACATCTAACTTGTTTTTTCTTTCTTTATTCAACTCTGGTAAACAGTGCATTGTTCAGGTATGATGCCTGTCAAAAACATGTGTACTGATGGATTAATTTAATAAACTCTTTATCCAGGGACATGTAATCTGCCCAATATTTATTGTTCAACCATTTGTTTTTTCTTGTGTATATGGGGCAGTTAGGCACGGTACTGGACCCAGAGTTAGGAAGATTCCTCTATGTGAGTTCAAATCTGGTCTCAGATACTTATTAGTTGTATGACTCTGGGTAAGTCACTTAACCTTGTTTGCCTCAGTTTTCTAATTTATAACATGAGTTGGAGAAGGAAATGACAAACAACTCCAGTATCTTTGCCAAGAAAATTCCAAATGGGTTAATGAAGAGCTGGACAGGACTGAACAGCAAAAGTGCTAAGCAAATCTCTTTAGAATGGCTGTTGATTTCATTAAGGGTATGAGACAGTGAATCAATCAATCAATTAGCACTTCTTAAAGTAGCTATTATATGTTAGTCATTGGGCTATGCATTGGGGATATTAAACAAAGGGCAAAAAGCAGTCCCTGTTCTCAAGGAATCTGAAGGGTCTTTATAGCTATAGGTATTCCCTCTTCTTTTTATTTTTATTTTATTTTGTGTAGGTCAATTTTCTTGACAGAGAGAATAGCCACTGTTGAGGATTTGCCTTCCTCTCCCCTTTTATGGAGGTTTTTAATACTCATAATCAAAGAGCATTAAATATGTTTTTCTCTGTACCTGTGTCTATCAAAGAATGTTCTATCAACCTATTCTATGTAATCTTGTTAAAGAAAAAAGAACATTTGAAGATTATATTTTTCTATAAAGAAGGAAGCAATTTTGTTTTTTTTCAAATTAATAAGTCATAAACCAGCAGGATTTTGTATCCCTTATGATCTAGATACACTGGCCTAATTGCTTTCCTTCTACAAAATGTCATCTCCTGTTGGCTTTTACAAAAAACTATTCTCCATGTGTGGAATTCTTATCCAAGACTCTACCCTTTAGTTTCCCAATTTTTCTTATGTTTCAGCTTAAATCCATCTTTGGAAGGCAGAGGACTTTCTTGTTCCCACTAGTTATCTTCCCCTCTGAGATTACCTCCACTGTACTCTGATCTATTTTACATTCATATGTTTTCTTTGTTATCAGAATGTGAGCTTATTTGGGGGGGGCAAAGCAATAGGGTTAAGTGACTTGCCCAAGGTCACACAGTTAAGTAATGATTAAGTGTCTAAGGTCACATTTGAACTCAAGTCCTCCTGACTCCTGGGCCTGTGCTCTATCCACTTCACCACCTAGCTGTCCTCAAGAATATGAGCTTCTTGAGAGCTGGACCTATTTTTTAACATTTCTTTGTATCACCAGCACCTTGCACATTGTCTAACTCATAATAAGATCTTAACAAAATGTCTGGTGCTTACCTCATAGCAAAGATAGTCTTTATATGTACTTCAATTTTTTTATTAGAATATGAAGAATTTATAGAAATTGAAAGTACACTAAATTGGGAAGTTGTCCTGTCAGATACTTCTTTTTTTTCCTTTTTTTTCTTTAGCTAATATATCATTCTTTCTGAATCTATTATGCTTGAGTCAGGCCATGCCCTTATCCTTGTCAACACCAGTAGGTCCTCTTAGGTGTTTGAGCCTATTCTTTCTTGATCCCTTTAGGAATTTGTCAGTTTTTTTCTTCTCTTTTTTTTCTCATCTTCTATTTCTCTTTATCTTTTGGATCTTTCTCAGTTGCCTGCAAATGTTCTCAGGAATAGTATATAGTATTCTATATATAGTATTTCTATATTTTCCAATTACATGTAAAGACAAATTTTAGCACTTTATTTTTAATTTTGAGGTCCGAATTCTCCTTCCTTTTCTTACCTACCCCTTACCTAAAACAGTATATAGAGGCCCATTACTGGAGGATTAGCCAGTAGGTGATAAATTCTTTTACCATTATGACTTGTGAAACAGAAATAATTTTTAATTTCCCCCCTTCCCCCAATTCTGTTGCTTCCACAGTGAAAAACTCTAGAAAAAGGGACCAAAAATCACTCAGTTTTTAGACCATTCAGTGTAAGTTATTTATGTGCATTCATGTTGAACATATTTCCATTCTAGTCATGTTGTGAAAGAAGATCTCCCCCATTCTTAAAAAAATGATTTTGTATGATGTCTTCTCCCCTTCACATCCAATCTAGGAAAAAAAAAAGGAATTTACTCTTACTGCCTAAACTTCCTCACTTGCTATTCACCTCTCAAGCCCTTGCAGACTAAATTCTGACTCTACCAATTGAACTAAACTGTACTCTATAAGATTACCAATGATCTAACTGCTATATACAATGGCCTTTTATCATTTCACATTCTACAGGAACTCTCTATCCCTTTTGACTGTTCAAAATAGCTTCTCCTTACATATTTACTCCTTACTTAGCTTTCTTGAGAAAGTTTTCTCCTTACTTTTCTATGAGTCAGATGAATCATTTTCATTCTCCTTTGCTGCGTCACCTGAAGTTTATCTAGACGCTCTGATCAAGATCCTCTTCTTTTTTTATAATCTTTTTTTGATTGCCTCATCAATTTCCATTGATTCAATGATCACCTCTATGCAATTTATTCCCAAATCCATATAAACACTCCAAGAGACCCATACTACCAACTTTTGACTAGTCATATATAATTGAATTCCTATCAACATATCAAATCTTCTCTCTCAAATTTGCTTTTAGAACAATGCTTTAAATATTTTGGGTTTTAAATAAATGTTTCCTCAATTGAATGGAATGAAATTTTTTTTTAAATTTCTGTAATTGTTATTTTCTAGAGCAGAATACTTTTTATTGCTAGTTAACTGTTTACTTATACATTCATTCATGTGTTTACCTATATTTTCTATCCATTTCTTTGTTTATTTCCTTCTTCCCTTTATTTGATTTTTTTGGTAGTTTATTTACTTAATTATTTCTGCTTACTCCATCATTAATATTACAGGACTAGTGGCTCTTGGAATCTTGTTTTCTTTGAACACAAGATTAAACTATCTTTTTTCTAGCAGAAATTGTTAGACTATACTTCTATTTATATCTTCTTTCTGAGTGAATATAATGTTGCAGTAGATAGCGATTTAGGTTGAAAGTTAGAAATACATGGATTTCCACCTCTGACATATATGAGCAGTTTTCACATTCTGAATAAGTAAATTAACCTCTCAAAGTTCTATGAAGCACTCCAAGATTGTAAGTTGCAAAGAGGATGCCAAACTGCATTCAAAGAGGGAATATCTTTGACTAGAATATCCATATACCAATATAATCATGGATTTTTTCCAATATCAGTAGTGCCAGCTCATTTCCTCTAGCTAATATATAACTAACTATTGGACAAAGATTTCACTGTTGGAATATCAATATTTGTTAAGATTTGTATGTGATCTAAAATGATTTTTAGCTTTCTTTTCTAGGATTTTTCACTGTGGAAGCAACAAAACTTGGGGGGGGTCATTTTAAAATGTTATTGTTTCACAAGTCACAATGCTTGAAGAATTTACTACCTATTGGATACCTTCTGGTGATGAGGCTCTACATGCAGAATCTTTTTTCTGTCAAGAGCCATTTTGGATATTTATGCCATCATTCATGAGATATACAAAATTATCAACTTAAAAATTAGCCTGCTATATTTGGTAAAATATTTGATTAATTCACCCCTAAATACTCCTAGATTTATTGAATTTCCAGTTCTGCTTGTAGTTGCAGTGGCAGCACCAGACCAAAATACGACTCACAAGCTGTTCCTGGCCCCTGCTATACAGACTTAACGCATGGGGTTCTCAGACCACAGATATATAAGTTCCAGGTCCTTTTTTAAAGCCTGGTAGAATTTGTCAGAACCTATATTTTTTGACAAAGGCTTCTTGAAGAGATCTTTTAAAAAGCTCATTCATTAACATTCCTTAACAATATTTTTTAAGCACCTCCTTTATGCAAGCAAGGGCAGCTAGATGGCAAAATAGATAGAGTTCTGGACCAGAAGTCAGGAAGACTCATTTTCCTGGATTCAAGTCTTTCCTCAGACACTTACTAATGGTAACCTTGGGCAAGTCACTTAACCCTGCTTCCCTTAGTTTTCTCATTTGTAAAATGGGCTGGTGAAAGAAAGGGGAAACTCCAGGATCTTCGCCAAAAACAAGCAGGGTAATGAACAGTCAGACAACATACCCTCGGAAAGAGTCTTTAAGAAGCATTGAGAAGGGGTGGCTAGGTCGGGCAGTGGATAGAGCACCAGCCCTGGAGTCAGGAGTACCTGAGTTCAAATCTGACCTCAGACACTTAATAATTACCTAGCTGTGTGGCCTTGGGAAAGCCACTTAACCCTATTTGCCTTGCAAAACCTTAAAAAAAAGGAAGAAAAAAAAGAAGCATTGAGAAACTCTAAATAAATGCAACATTGTTCCTTCCCTGAACAAGATCTGCATTCTAGTAGGGGAAATAATACATATAAATATATAATATAATACAAAAGATACAAGTGCATTAAAACAAGTCTATAAGTTCAGAAAAGGAAGATTACTTACATCTTAGGACATCAGAGAGGATTCAGTGTCAGAGTAATATCGAAACTGTTTATTAAACAATGGATACACTCTCAACAGGTAGAGAATAGACTGGGGCAGATGTTCCAGGCATAGGTAATATCATAGGTAAGGAGACAAAAACAAGAAATTTCAGGACACAGGCTATAGAAAACAAAGTAGTCCAGTTTGGATAGTTCATAAAGTAATGAGGAACCATGGAAATACTGTGCAATAAACTTGGAAAGATAGATTGGAGCCAAAGAAATGGAGGGTATAGAATGCTTGCCAAAGGTATTTGATTCTTACTTATTGGGTATTACTGAACATAGTAGTTGCCAATCAATCAGTCAACAAACATTTATTAATAATGTAGCAGTCACTGTGCTAAGTACTGAGAATTTTTTAGGCTAAGACATTATGGAGAACTATATTGATATTAAACTGATATTAAGGTACAGGCTGAATTAAAGGGAATTCATAGGATTCCATACCTATATTTTAGTTAAAAGGTAATGAATGCTTTAACTCAAGGTGGTAGAATGGGAATGATAAGGAGGATACAAATTTGAGAGACAGTACAGAAATTGTATCTTTAGAGTTGTGAGAAAATAGATGTGGAAATAAAGCGGGGAGGAGGAGCCATAGAATCTCATATAGAGGAAGGTATGTTAGTTTTCATCTAATTCAACTCCTTCATTCTACAGATGCAGAAAATGACTCACAGATGGATTAAGGAAGAAGCAGAGCTGAGATTTGAACTTAGGTTCCAAAGAGAGCATTCTTTTTATTACACCAGAATAGCAAGGAGGTCATAGTATTATAAAACTGGAAAAATGATTGCAGTTATATGTACAATCGTCTTTTTTTTAAATTATTATACTGTGCTATAGAAATGCTTCTTATATTCCATAAATTAAAATTATAATAATCAAAAACATTTTAAAATATTCTTTTTTTTCACCCACAGGATCAGTTCTGACCTCATTATATTATAATATAATCCATATCTCTCTGTCTTCCCCCCACCAAAATAGTATAAGGTACTTTTTCAAAAGCCTTGATAAAATCCATGCAAGTTATGTCAATAACATTTTCCTCATCTACTTGGTTAATAATTCAATTTTTTAAAAAATCAAACAAAATGATTTTAGTCTAGCCTAACTTTGAGGAATTCAAACTGTCTCTTTATAATTACTACTTTCCTTTTTAGAAATTTACCATACATTCTAGAACTGTCTTTAACAAAGGAAATCAGTAAAGTTCACAGGTCTATAATTTTCAGTCACTGAAGTCATCCACTTTTTGAAAATCAGAATATAATTTCCTTTCTTCAAATTCCTGGTGTCTGCCTTTGTTTCCCATGATAATTCACATTTCTTTCAGTGTCTCAGTATTCATCTCTGCTAATTCTTTCAGAGCACCAGAATGTAGTTCATCTTGACCATGGGACTTGATTACCTCAAAGTTAGCTGCGTATTTTCTTCTGCCTTCTTATTTATGAGTATCAGTTTATGTCATTTTTGACTAGTCATTATCAGGTAAAGGAAATCTAGGTATTATATATTTATTATATAACACATATAATATATAAAATATAATATTATATATAATATAAACAATGATTATATAATTTAAAGTAACTCTATACATACTTCTAGTTATCAGTTTTAAATAGAATAGTAAGAGATGCCCCATTTAAAATAAATCTTGTGTCTTTAGCATATCAGTTCTGAGCATGTCCTGTTTTTTTCTGAGCCAACTTCCTCTGCAGCAATTTTGTCTGAGGGATCCTACCTGACTTTTCTCTGAATTTTTGAAATCTAAGTCTAAGGTAAATGTCAGTCTGTGTCCAGTAATCCTCCCCCCTTTTCTCAGCATATTTATAGCTAAAGTTAAAATCACCTTCCCTTTAGAATTACACCAACATTTTGTCTACTTCAATAATTTGTTGTACCCACCAATCCATTTTTGTCAGCTAGCTTAATCCTCTAATTGTGTCACTTAACTTTTAAAAAAAATTTACCTTGCCTAATTTACCTTTACCTTTTTTTATCTTTCCTGAGTCTGTTTATTCAGGTTTTACTTTCTAATCTTTCTTGATCCTCCATAATCCTAAATCTTCCTCCTGTGTACTTTATTGACCCTCACTTACATATGGGAAGAGAATCTAGACTACTGTCTGGTCCTGGAAATGGTTCTTCAAATTTTTACCAGATTTTTCCTCCTCACATTTAATTATTGACCTATTTCACTGAAAATATCCCTGGAAATTATGTCTTCTTACTTGGTTCAAAATATTTTCTCTTCACTTAGGATGCCATCAGCTCCTCCCATAATCCCAAAAAGAAGTCAGAGGAAAAACTTATCTCCCCTTATCTGCTGTAACAGAGAGGCTCTAGGTATGGAATATTGAACATAATGTCAGACCTTTGATATGTTGGTATGGAAGGGGGAAGCAAAATGTGAAACATTTTCTTACATTAAAGAAGTGTGCCTGATGGAGGTGAAAATGGAGGGTGCTGGAAGGGCAGTGCTTAAATCTCACTCCCATTGGAATTGGTTCAAAGAGGTAAGAATATATGCACATACTGAACTGTGAATAGAAATGTCACTTATTCAATTGTGAAATAGGAAGGAAACAAGAAGATAAGAGAAAAGGGAGGGGATAATAAAAGGGAAGGCAGATTAAGGGGGGTGGGGAGGTCAGTGGTTCAAAACAAAATATCCCTTTGAAGAGAGAGAGAGAGAGAGAGAGAGAGAGAGAGAGAGAGAGAGAGAGAGAGAAACAGAGAAAAGTGAAACTGAGGGAAATTGTACAATTATAAATGTGAATGTGAATGGGATGTGCTTACCATAAAATAGAAGTGGATTGCAGAATGAAATAGAAGACAAAACCCAACAATATGCTGTTTATAAGAGACATACTTGAAACAGAATGATACAGACAGTTAAAATTAAAGACTGGAACAAAGTCTCTTATGGTTCAGATGAATTAAAAAAAGGCAGGATTGGCAACCCTGATCTCTGAGGAAACAATGGCAAAAATAGACCTAATTAAAAGAGATAATTAGGAATTACATTTGCTTAAAAGATACTATAGACAATAAAATAATTTTAAAATTACAGCAAGTTTCTTGGATAACATCAAGACCCTATTTCTCAAATATGTACTTAGTATAGAACTTTTAAATTTATATAAATAAGAACCATTCCCCAATTTATAAATGATCAAAAGATATGAACAGGTCATTTTTCAGAAAAAGAAATCAACTATTTATAGTTGTATGAGTAAAAGGACTCTAAATCACTATTGGTTAAAGAAATGAAAAAATGAAAAATTCTGGAAGGGAAAAGGAAGAAATGTGTATAATGTAGAATTGGTGGAGTAGTGAACTGGTCCAACCATTCTGGAGAATACTTTGAAACTATGCTCAATGGGCAGTAAAATTGTGCCCCTTGACCCAGCCATACTACTAACATTATATCCCAAAGAGAACAAAGGAAAGAGAAAAGGACTTATATATACTTTTTTTAAAAAATTATGTAGCTCTTTTTTTTGCAGTGACAAAGAATTGGAAATTGAGGACATACTCATCAGTTAGGGAATAGCTGAACAAGTTGTGACAAATGATTATAATATAGTACTATTGTGTTGTAAGAAATGATGAGAAGGATGGTTTCCGAAAAAAATGGCAGAACCTATGTGAACTGATGTAAATTAATTGAGAAGAACCAGGAGATCATTGTGTCCAGTAAAGCAATGCTGTAATGATAACTGTGGAAGATTTGGCTAACTCAGACCAATGTAATAATTTAAGACAATTCTGAAGGACTCATCATGAAAAAATATTATCCATCTTCAGAGAGAGAACTGATGAATTCTGAATGCAAAGTGAAGTACACTTTTCTTACCTTATTTTTCTTGCTTTTAAAAAATATGGCTTCTAGAGAAATGTGCTTTGCATGATTTCACATTTATAATTGTTATAATGTTGCTTGCCTTCTCAGTGGACTTGCCTTGTATGGGAAAGAACAATAGCAGAATGTAAAAAATGCTAAAAATAAATAATAGCTGAATTTAAATTATTGTTCTGAAAATTGATTTCCTCAAAGTAATCAATGACCAATTATGAACAAATTGTTTTCTTTTCTTTCCACTTTACTATAATAGTCATGTTGTAAAAGTAAACACAATCTCCACCCCCACTAAAAAAGAGAAATCTCAAGAAAAATAAAGTGAGAAAAACGTGTGCTTCAGTCTGTAGTCAGAAATTATCAGCTTTTTCTTGGGGATGTATAGCATTCTTTATAAGTTCATCAGAGAAATTGCTTCAATAATTTTTCCCACAATTGCTATTTCTAGTTTTATTTCCCTCCATCCTGTTCCCTCCCACCCCCATTTACTCTATTCTTCCCCCCCCCCATTCCCTTTCTCCCATTCCTTTCCTTTCCTATTTCCCTCTAGGGTAGGATAGATTTCTATATTCAATTTAGTGTGTATATTATTTCCTCTCTGAGACTTTCCAATGAGAGTGAAGTTTCTCTCACTCCCCTTCACCTTCCTCCTCTTCTACTCCATTGCAAAAGCTTTTCCTTGCTTCTTTTATGTGAAATAACTTATCTCATTCTACCTCGCCTTTCCCTGACTACCAGTATATTCCTTTCTCATCCATTAACTCTACCTTTTTAATATATTATTCCTTCAAAGTCAACTCCCTCCTGTACTTTTCTATATAGGCTCCTTCTAACTGACCTAATAAATGAGAAGGTTCATAGATGTTATCCCATGCAGGAATAAAAACAGTACAACATCATTAAGTCTCTCAACTCTTTCTATCCTTCACTTGAACTCTGTACTTGAAGATCAAACTTTCTGTTTAGCTCTTGTTGTTTCTTCAGGAAAATGTAAAAGTTCCCTATTTCATTGAATATCCATCTTTTCCCCTGAAAGATTATGTTTTGCTTTGCTGGGTAGGTGATTCTTGATTGTAATCTAAGATCTTTTGCCTTCTGGAATATTATATTCCAATGTAGAAGCTGCTAAACTTGTATTATTCGGACTGTAGCTCCATTATTCAATATGAATATTATCCAATGAGAATTATTTCCTTTTGGTTGCCCGTAATATTTTCTCTTTGACTTGGGACTTCTGAAATTTTACTATAATATTCCTGGTAGTTTTCATTTTAGAATCTCTTTCAAAAGGCAATTGGTTGGATTCTTTTAATTTCTGTTTTACCCTCTGTTTATGGGATTTCAGGGCAATTTTCCTGGAGAATTTCTTGAAAACTGAAGTCTAGGGTCTTTTTTTCAGACATGACTTTCAGATAGCCCAATAATTTTTAAATTATTTCTCTTGGATCTGTTTTCCAAGTCAGTGGTGTGTGGGATAAAAATCCACTTTAAAAAATATAGAGACTGGGGCGGCTAGGTGGTGCGGTGGATAAAACACTGGCCCAGGAGTCAGGAGTACCTGGGTTCAAATCTGGTCTCAGACACTTAATAATTACCTAGCTGTGTGGCCTTGGGCAAGCCACTTAACCCCATTTGCCTTGCAAAAAAAAACCCCAAAAAGTAGAGAGACTTCTCTACGCAAAAAAAAAAAAAAATTAATGTTTATTTTGACTTTTCTCCAGAAAAGGGCACATTCCAAGTCTCACAAAGAAAATGATGATCAAGGAGCTACCCCAAATTGACAGCCAAACAAGATTATATGGCCCAACACAATCCCCTCCTCCCTCCTATCATCTGTCTCTGTTGACTCATTGATTAGTCAGTCTTCAGAGTTACATTCTACTTGTGAAAATCTACCCCAGCAAAAAAAGAAAAGAATGAAAGGTTTTCAATAAAATATTACCTTCCCATCCAGATGGTGAGAATGATCTTCAGGATTATAACTATATTATTGAAGTAATATAACTTTTCTTGGAATGGAAGGTCTAGGAACAGTCTAATCATCATCAAAGGACAGGAGTCTTATGAGATTATTTGGAATGCAAGGTTTTTCTCATGGAAAAAGTCTATTATCCTTCTAGTAGTCAGTTAAAGTGGTGTTATCAAAAATTTAGAGAGTGAGCCACCTGTTTGGAATACAAGGGACTTTCTTCTAGAAATATTTTAAGAATTATAGTTTGTTCTTTCTTTAATGTTTCTTAACCTTGAGAGGACTTCACTAGGAATATTAACCCTGAAATAGTTTTAATGGGAATATTCCACTCAGTTGTTTTCCAATGAGATATCTCACATTTTTTTTTTTCAGTTTTTCATTCTTTTGGATTTGTTTTATTGTTTCTTGATTTCTCACAAACTCATCCACTTGCCTTATCTCCATTCAACATTTAAAGGAATTATTTTCTTCTGAGAGCTTTTCTATCTCCTTTTCCATCTGACCAATTTTGCTTTTGAAAGCATTCTCCTAATTAGGCTTTTGGATTGCTTTTTCCCAAACTGGTATTTAAGATGTTATTTTCTGATTTATTTTGGGGGGGGTGATTTTTTTCTTTTGCAAGGCAATGGGGTTAAGTGAATTGCTCAAGATCACACAGCTAGGTAATTATTGTCTGAGGCTGCATTTGAACTCAGGTCCTCCTGACTTTAGAGCTAGTGATCTATTCGCTATGTCACCTAGCTGCCCTAAAATGTTATTTTCTTTAGTATTTTCAGTAATTCCTTCATCAAGTTGCTGATTTGGTTTTCATGACTTTTCTGCTTTACTTTCATTTCTCTTCCCAATTTTTCCTCTACCTCCCTTAATTTGATTTTCAAAATATTTTTTTAGTTCTTCTATAACTTAAGACCAATTTCTATTTTTCTTGGAGGTTTTGGATGCAGAAGCTTTTACCTTGTTATCTTCTGAATGTGTATTTTGATTCTCCACAGGAACAAACTAATTGTCTATAGACAGATTTTTTTCTTCTGTTTTTTTATTCATTTACCCAGCCTATCACTTGATTTTAACTCTTTGTTAAGGTGGGCCTCTGCTTCCAGGATGGAGCATATACCATCCCAAGATTTTGAGGGTTTTTGCAGCTGTTTGTAGGGACACCCCCAGGGACCTCAATTCCCCCAATGTTTTGTGAGAAGCCCTGACTACTCTTCTGGCCGTGTTCTGGTTTGTGAATGAGAACAAGCACTCCCCTATGCCTTGGAATCATAAGGAGCGTCGACTAGGGCAGTTAAATTCCTTTTCCTGAAACTGGGACCCCAGACTGTTACCTGGATTGAGAATGGGCAAATCCACAGAGTTCTCCTTTAGGGATAGTAGAGAGACCTCTGCAATCTCCCCCAACCCCCTTACTGTCTGTCCTTGGGCTGAGAACTGTAGAAGTAGGGCCAGATGAATCCCTAGAACTTATCCTGATTCCCAGGGTGCTAGGTTGGCTCTGAGGCTTACACTGGAGTGGGCGCTGGGCTTACGCCTTGGTGTGACATAGTTTTCCTGCTAAGTTTTCCAATTATCTTTGGCAGTCCTGGACTGAAAAGTCTAGAAACAGCCCCTGCTGCCATTGACTCTCCCCAAGTCTCCAGGTACCTAGATGTCCTGAGCTGTTCCTGGATGGCTGGAGTTGTTTCCCTACAGGGTGGGCCCAGGCTGCTCTATGGGCCTTTCTAACCCCAGTGTAACAGACCCTTCCCTGGGATCTTCCAAATTGTCTTAGGCTGGACAATTGTTTCATTTTTTTTTTGTGGATTCTGCCATTCCAGAATTTAGCTGGAGTCACTATTTAAAGGTATTTGAAGTGCTCTGGGAGAGAGCTCCTGAGATTTTTTGCCTTTATTATGTTATCTTGGCTCCACCCTTCCAATTGTTTTCCAAAGTAGAATGAATTGTTTAAATTCAACCTTTATTTATTGCTAAGTGGGTTTATGAATCGAAGCAGAGTTTGATTTGTTTATCAGAGTGGTATTAGAGCTTCAAATTAAAATCATTCCTTGTTTTCTGACACCTTGAGACACTGATTTTATTCTAGAATTTTCTTTGATCTCAGTTTCCTGTTCAATAAAATAAAAGGGATGAAATACTTTGTTGTGAAAAAACAAATAGTCCTTATTGGACATTCAGAGTGTACAAATGCAAGTCAAGTGTATTTGATTGAAATTTGCTTGAAACTAGAAACAAAGTATTTGTATTGATAGGAAAGAGATCCATCAGCTGTTATCTATGTCTTAAATTAGGTTCAACTGCTTAGAGTTTCAACCACCACAAAGCTTGGAAGAGGATGGAGAAGAAGGTGCCAGACCCTGAAGCAAATTACAAGCTCTTTGAAAATGCCTCTGGCCAGCTATAAAATAGCCTACTTATCAAAGTAATGATGATTGTGATGATGAAGTTGATGACAAAATAATAATTTGCAGGCATTTAACTCTTTTCATGAAAGAATTTCAAAGCATTTTACAACCATTAATTAATTAATTAACCCTGCAGCTCTCTTCTGAGCTAACTATTGCACACATTGTACAAATAATTAACCAGACAAGGGAAGAAAGATGAAATGAGCAGCCTGAGGTTAAACGGGCAATCAATGGCTTTGCCTCTTGATGTGTAGGCTGCATTCCTTTTGTCAGTTATTAACAACACACTATACCTATGATGCTATGTGTAATCCTCATGGTAGTTGGTAAACACCAGTTCAAGAGGTCTTTAGAAACCCCCAATTCCAACTGTGACTGCCCTTCTAAGACTAGTTTTGTCTCTAATAAATATTACATATATATATATATATATGTATATATGTATATGTATATTATACGCACCTCTATCTGTACATGTTGTCTCACTCATTAAAATGTAAACTCTTTGGATGCAGGGAGTTGTTTTTTTTTTTTTTTTGCTTTTTCTTGGTATCCGTAGCAGTTAAGCTTATTGATTGATTTGTAGAAGTACTGTAATAAATCCCAGAGAAATCAACATTGTTTGCTCTATCAGGAAGGTAGAGACCCTGGTCATTAATTTAAAAAAGTTAGTTTTAATTGCTGTTCTTATTATCTAATATAAAAAATGATTATAGACTGAAAAACCTATTTAATATATTTACTGTTAAAGGTACAGAATTTATCAAGTCACAGTCAACTGAGGTATGTACTACACATTCTTGACAACAACTAACATTCATATAGTACTTTCTATGTACCAGGTATTGTACCCTTGAAAATTTTGTATATTTTACAAAGGAAACCTGCTTCATACTCTGTGATTCCTTTATGAGATATGAAAGCTGAAATAGAAAATTTGGTTTCCCATATAAAATGATCAGCTTTTGTAGGCTTTATATAGCTGGAAGAATTCCATTAAGGGGTAGTATAGCAGGAAAACAATCATACCCATGAGCTCCTTGAGGAGACAAACCTTTTTGACTGTCTCAGAAAACAATAAGGAACTAGAAAGAATGAGCCCAGAGAAAGTGTCACACTCCCGCATCCTCTCTTTGACTACATTGGCAATGACTGGACCAGTAACAAACAACACATCTAGCCAGAAGCAGAATAATGCATGCTAAGTATAAGCTCAAGGATCATACTCTCTTGCACCAGAAAAACACTCACAGTAGAGCCAAGAAAGGATTTTCAGGAACCAGGAATTGTGGATTTGCCCTATGACCACCTGTGTCTTGCCATCATTGTACTTTGTTTTTGTCCATTCCCTCTTGATAAACTCTACATTTATGAGAAAGGGTAACCCTCCTCTACTCCCTGACTTGAGAGGATTGCTTTTGTACCATATTTTTGATTATACCATCTATGTAAATACACTTTCTCAACGCTAATTAAGTCTGATTGCTAATTAATAGGAAACATACCAGTAAAGACTTATGAGAGGAGATCTCCTAAGTTATCTAGGCTTATTCCAAGAATCCTGAAGGGAGCAGTAGCCATAATTGTCTGCAGAACTTAACTTATTATTCTAATGAGTTGAAAAAATGAGCCCAGAAATGATGTTACATAAGAAAAGTTTGATTGTTTAAAAAATGAATGATACATGTAGTTAAATTTTAATTTCATTAGATTGGTAAATTAAAAATGTCCTTGATGAATGAGTATTCAATTAATAGTCAACTCTAAAGAGGAATAAATATGTTTTTCCCACATAAATTAGATGAGGGACATGGAATTCTCATTTATGCCTTTAAGGCATTTCAGTTAATAAGTTTTATTAATACTACTTTTGGCAGACATTGCATTAGATATTAGGGATCTATGATTGATGTGCTCTTCTATTCTATAGTTGTGAGTTGTTACTAAATTTTTGGGGGGGGGTTATTGACAAATATAATGTGAAATTATCTTTACAATTAGGCAAAACAATATTGATTCATTTTAGTCCAATTAAGATTTCTGAAAGAAACACAGTTTTTGGATTTAAGTGCTTAAGCTCACATCACTTTATCTTTCTCTGTTACAAGAAGTCACTGAGTAAATGGAAAACATGGAATATAATTGAATATGGAATTGAACCAAATTAGACCTCAATGCATCATCAATGAAAGATTTTTTAATCTCCATTAAGAGAGGATTTTTTTCTTTCATGGACTAGTAATGTTCCATTAATAGAAATATTTCTTATGACAGTCTGACAGACAAAATATGAAGTTTTAAATAGTCAAGCACTAATGAAATAGAAACAGTTTGTTCCAGAAAGGCAAATGAATATGGTTCTTCTATTGAAGCCAAAATTGGTCCACACACCCATAGGCTTCATTAGTTCCATTGGTAAGTATGATTCAAGATCTATTTTTAAAAGGTTGTATTCCAGATGAATTGAGTTTTCTAGTCATTCCCATTTCTCATGATGACTCTTAGGGGAAATTTGAATATAATATTATTAAAATGAAAGACTTCCTGATAGAAATACAGATCCTTGATATACTTGATATGGTTAGTAGAGGATATAGAAAGAATAATGGAGAAATTATGATTTAATTAACACTTAATAATGGAAGTTCTATAATGATTCTTCCTTTTATTATTTGTAGGTTCATGTTCCTATAAATCCAGATTCTTTTTATCATGTCCACTTAGTTGTCCTCTCCTTGTTTTGAAAAACTCCTGGAGTGAGACACATAACAGAAAAAGACAGACTAAAACTTGAAGTCCATGGCAGGGGATTTCTTAGCCTTTTACTCACTGACATTTGATTCTTTTGTTTCATTTCTTTACCTAGGCTTAATCACAGAATGAGTCTTGACTCAGTCAAACTGAGACCAGCAAAAAGACCTTAACTTAAAAAGATCAAATTTTCCTTCTGCATCTATGACCATCACCAGTTTTCCTAATGTATATCTTGCCACTGGACACTTATGGCTCCAGAGGAAAGTATGAGACTGGTGGCTTTGAACAACAGTTTCTCACTTAAATCTAATTCAGTTGCAAGTTTTAGCATCTTCTTCCTGATATCATGGTCCTCTTCAAGAATAGACAAACAATAATCTTTTAAGGCAGAGTTAATGGCACAAAACAATGTTTTTCAATAGACCTAAATGATTTTCTTTTGGGGTACAATATCAATTTGATCATTCCAGACTGTTACATTACTCCGAAATGGTCTATGTATACAATGACTCTCTGCTGTCTTACATTATTTAATCACTGAAAATCAGTCTGTGATTCAAGTTTTATTGGTATTATTTTTCATTAAAGTCACCTATAATTAAAAAGTGCCATTTTGAAAACCTCAGAAAGCTAAATTTTACAAGTCAAGACTTAGTTCAATAAAATATTGTCACATTTTTGAGACTGATGTATTGATACTGTAAAGTTTTCATTAAAATGGGTTTAAATTAAATTAAAATTGTAAATTGTGAGTTTTCTCTTTATAGGATGCTTACCAATGATCCAGCTTAAGTGCACAAGGACAGACTAAACAACTTTTCTGTTCCTGCCTTTCTATAGTTTTACATAATTGTTAACTTAATTTGAATTTATATCAGTAAGTACTTTAATAGTATGCTTTATTTCAGATTTTCTTTGCAGGAATTTTGGTAGTTTTTTCAAGCCATACTGTTCAATATAGGCCTCAGGGGAGAGGAAGGAGATGAATCAATGTGAAATATGTTTCAGTTCATATAGATTTAGAATCAGATATTTTAGATGAGTTTAGGCAATTCACTTAACCATTTTAGGATCTTAATTTCCTTATCTGTTGGAGAATGGACTAGATGATGAATGAGGTTCCTCCCAGCTCTAAATCTATCAACCTTCTGGTTATATGATTATTTGGACTTGATCTGACTAACTACAAATCAGATCTTGGTTAAAACAAAAATTAAAACAGTATTTCCATCTTTGAAAACTTTGCTCCTTGAGAGTCAAGATGTCTGTATCTTGGTAAGACATTTAAGATTTACTGACATTAAAATGTAGTTGTTTATCTACTTCTACTATGAAAAAAATGTGTTGCTACTAGAAATATGGATTTTAAATTATTTGAGTTTTGGTCTGGATTGCTAGTTCAATTGATTATGTCAAAACTTGAAGTCCAAATCAGTTTTTTACCACGTTTTTATTTATGTAGAATAATTAGTTAATTAAACACACATAAAACTATGCCAAGTTGACAAATAGTACCATTACAGAATAAGTCATTCATATTTTCTTGGCACAAATCACTTTGTCTCTTTGGGTCTCAGTTCCTTCATCTACAAAATGAAGAGATTGAACTAGTTCATTTCTAGGGTCCCTTCCTGCCTTGACATTCTCTGGTCTTTAATTATAACAAGTTGAACTAAAAAAAAAACCTGGAAGCATATGTCTTAGTGTTATATCATCTTGGTCCAATGAAAAGAGCACTGGTTTTGAATTTACAGAACCCAAGTTCCTATATATGGAATTGGACTAGAAGACCTTCCTGGTTCTAAAATTCTATGATATTTGGGAGCTTAAAAATGGACAAAAAATTCATCAAAATAACAACTAAATATGTCACTGTTTGATGAGCCTTGAATAGGTATTCTGCTGAGCAGATCCCTTCCCAGGATTTCCAAAAGCTTATATGTATCTTTGGAGAGAATAGGTCAGTTTGCGCACAGTTCCATAGTGCTAACCAACTACCTAACAGTTGGCTGCAACTAGACCAAATTTCTGAATGAAAGGATTTTTCCAGTGGAATCTAGGATTAGATGTATTGTTTAGGTCTGGAGGAATAAACTCTAAATTATAACTACTTTAGGGGTGAGAATGCGGAGGTAGAGTTTCAGTCTGTCTCTCTCTGTCTCTCGCTGCATCAGTCTAGATGTCTGTCTATCTGTCTTTCTGTCTTTGTTTCTGACTTTCTCTCTTGCTTTCTCTCTCTCCAGCAATCTGGAGAAATCTTTGTGGTTGAGGGAAAAGACAAAAAACTATGGGTCTTCTGTAAATTCTGCTCTTGGAACATTTAATGTTAATTTAGACTTTCATGCTCTCTCTGTTCTCTCCATGCCTACCAAGAGTAGCACAAGTAGTCAGTCCAGAAGATATCCATTCTTCCCATCTCAGGGAAGAGCTTTTGGAAATAAGTGATCTTGTGGTTCTAAATCTCTTAGTTGCACCAAGTTTTAGGAAAGCAGATGTGTATTCCCCTATGGGATAGTCTCATTAGTTAGCTGTGAAAGTATTGAAGGAGGAAAATGGGAAAAAAAAAAGGTAATCAATCAAGCAACAATGTTTACTATGTACTAATACCAATGATGATGATTTGGGAAATGGAGTGGATATTATAGAAGGACCTATGGAGGACCAGAGTTCATTTTTAATTTACCTAACTATAAAATTATTCAGCTATGTGTACAGTGATTTGCATATGTATACATATGTGTTTGTATTTGCTCTGAAATGCTTCAATATTTTGAGTATCCAAAATCTTCTTAGTAAGTATACTCACTCCTCCAAAGGTATAAGGCATTTTCCTCCCCATCTTTCTAGATAATTTTTAAGTTTCTCTAACTGAAAAATTCATCAGCATATAACTAAAATTGGTAATGAGCCTTTTTGAAGTTAGGTAGTCTAATTTTAGAAGTGACAGTCTAATCCAACTTGTTGGAGATTTACTTATGAATTGTGAATGAGTTATGGTATAACATATCTTGGATAGACACTGAAAATGGATGAGTAGAGAATATAATTAAGGAGAAGAGTAAGTTGGACTAATAATAACAATAGTAACAATGATAATGTTTGTTCTTCAGTCTTGAAGAAAACTATGCTATCAGGGAGGTGTTGCCATTTTAAGCACTTGAATTGGATTTGATTGAGGGGTGATGTACTAAGTCACCACCTTCACTTTCTCCTCCAGAGTCATCTGGGCCCAGTGGCCAGATATGATCAGGATCACTGGAGATAGCCCTAGATACGAGGCAGTTAGGATAAAGTGACTAGCCCAAAGTCACACAGCTAGTAAGTATCTGAGAGTAGATTTGAACTCAGGTCCTCCTGATTTCAGGGCTGGTACTCTACCCACTGTGCCATCTAGTTGCCCTAGTGAAATTAATTTTAAGAAAGTGAAAGTCCTTTTAAAACTCCAAATTTCTCTTCCTAAGGAAGGCCCACTTTTGAAACTCCTGTATTCTACCAGTGTCCAGTAGTTGTGTAACAATAGAAGATACTGAATAAATAAAAATGTGAATCACTCGGGGTGAAAGAGAGGCCTAGGTTGGTATCAATAGGTTGTCATACATAATAAACAGAGGGTTTTTAAGAATTATTGAGTTAAAGAATATCTTCAAAGAAAATGAGCCAGTGAAAAAAATATTTTGTTCACATGGAGAGAGGAGAGAGAGAGAGAGAGAGAGAGAGAGAGAGAGAGAGAGAGAGAGAGAGAGAGAGAGAGAGAGAGAGAAAACAATGGACAGTTGAAGTGATATACAAATAGTCTCAATACTTAGAGAAAGAAAGTACTTTGGATGTTGAGTGGATCCATGTAATTATCATATAAAACACAACAGTGAGTGGTATACCATAAGCAGATGCTGATGATACATTGATTCTTCCATTCCTACAGACATGTTGGGCATCTGAGTATTTCTATTTCCTTTTGAGAATTTAACATACACATATAAGCAATGTGATTTTATCAGAGTGAGAGACTCTAATATGTGAACTCTCTTCACCAAACACACAAAAACCATTTATAACTTGATATGTCTAGGGAAGTAACCTAAAGCACAGAGAAGATTTTTGGTCTAGGGTCTCACATACCTACAAAAATATCAGAAATGAGTTTTGAACCTATATCTTCCTGATTCCAAGTCCATTATTCTATCTACTAAACCATGCCACCTTCATGCATACATAATAGGTGAAATATTCAAGTAACAAGAAGACCTTCAGAGTATTCACTGAATCTCTTTTGGAGGAGGGTCTATTAAAGAATGGAAATGAATCATGAACCCTGAAAAAGTATAGACAAGTTGCAATATTTCCTGGTGAAAGAAGTACCTGCACTTCATTTACATTACTGAAGTGTTGAAGAAGCATAAATATATACACCATCCTAGGACACTGAAATATGATCATCACATACATACATTTAAATTTACAATTGGGAAGTTCTGGAATTAGGGTTTCATGTGTCCTTTATTCACCCGCCCATTGCTACCACCCATTAAATGTGATCAAGATTTCATCATCATTTGGAAAAGTATAAGTCACACACACACACACACACACACACACACACACACACACACACATTCACTCACTCACTCACTCACACAAAATCTGAAAATTTTTCCTAATAATACATGCCACGTTGTTAAGTGCCCTTCAGACTTGCAATTGTAGCAAATATCCATTGCTTTTGTTTGTGACAATCAGGGTGGGGAAAATAAGATTCTGGCTCCTACAAAGGGGAAAAAGTTGCTGGAAAAAAGCTAGCAAGTGTTTAAATAATTATGATCACACACATAAAATTAAGCATTATTACAAATGCATTATGGGGATTTTTTCATTGCATGGTAAATAAAGAACAGATTTTTTTCTTCTTTTTTTTTTTAAAGTTTTACTGGGGACATTTTATAAATCACAATGCAGTGCACTCCACCACATGAGTCATACTGGACAGCTGCCACTTCTCAGATCACCAGCTTGCCTTTGAATTCAAAGAACAGTTCATGGCCTATGAAAACATCTGGGCCTTAGAGTTTTAGAGAGCAAGAGCTCGGGTCACTTCCAAAAGGCTTTGAACAAATTGTAGGAGGAGCAGGAGGAAGGATGCACCTACCTAGGATGATGCAGAATCTCTTGGGGCAGGAAGGAAGCAAAAATTCACATTCCTCGGGAAACCTAAAGGAAATTAAACAGCCAACCAATGAAAGTCAGACAATGGGACCAAGAAGACTGAATTATACAGGAGGACCTTTTTAAAAACTTCCCTTTCTGTGACATTTGAAGAAACAATATTGTAATTCCAGGTAGATATTTATGTTCTTTTAGTTTACTTTTTTAAAAAAATATTAATTATTTTAAACATTTTCTTATGAATTTTGAGTTGCAAATTCCTACCCTCCCTTCCATTTCTCCTCCACCCACTGAGAAAACAAACAAAATGATATCAGTTTTACATCTATCTATCTATCTATCTATCTATCTATCTATCTATCTATCATCTATCTATGAAATCATGCAAAACATATTTCCATAATGGCCATACTGCAAAAAAAAAAGACTAAACAAATAAAGACAGTGAAAAATTATAGTTCAATTTGCACTCAGAGTTTATTTTCTCTCTGGAGTTGGATAACATTTTTTCATTATGAGTCCTTTGGAATTGTTTTGTATTATTATATTGATCAGAGTAGCCAAGTCTCTCCTAGTTGATCATCATTACAGCATTACTCTTATGGTGCACAATAATCTCCCAGTTCTTCTCGCTTTACTTTGCATCAGTTTGTATGAGTCTTGCCACATGTTTCCCGCCCCCCCCCCCCAAAACCACCCTCTCATCATTTCTTAAAGTATAATAGTAATCCATCTTAATCATAGGCTACAACGTGTTCAACAATTCTCCAATTGAAGAGCATCTTCTCAATTTACAATTCTTTGCCAATGAAAAAGAGTTACTAAAATATTTTTATTCATATAGGTCCTTTTCGTTTTTCCTTTATTTCTTTGAGATGTAAACTTAATAGTAGAATTGCTGGGTCAAAGGGTATAACACAGTTGGAGAACTTTGGGTATAATGCCAAATTGTTCTCCAGAATGATTGGACAGGTTTACAATTCCACCAATGGTTTATTAGTGTATATATTTTTTCTCCTCCCTTTCAGCTTTTGTCATTTCTAATAAGTTTGAGGTAGTACCTCCGAGTTATTTTAATTTTCATTCCTCTAAGCAATAGTGATTTGTAACATTTTTATATGACTATAACAGTTTTTGTTTTTTCTTCTGGAAAAGGCCTATTTATATATTTTGGCCATTTATCAATTGGGAATAATTCTTATTTTTATAAGTTTGCCTCAATTCCTATATATTTGAACATTGAGGATTTTCCCATTACATTTACCAAATTTTGATATTGCTTTATTGTGATACATTTTATTAAAATGTGATTTCCCTGTTTTAATTAGGAATATTTTTGCTTTTGCTTTATCTGAAATCATGATTGCTACTCCTGGCTTTATTTTAACTTCAGCTGAACCATATTGGATTTTGCTATAGTGCTTTATTTACCTGTGTCTCCTGCAAACAATATATTGTTGGGTTCTAATTTAAGTCATTTTGTTGTGCATTATGTGTGTGTATATCTATCTATCTATCTATCTATCTATCTATCTATCTATCTATCCTATATATATTCCATAATCATAACCATAATACACATATATACATACATACATACATACATACATAAATGCATGCATGTAGTTAACTAGGTATAAAATTCTATCTTACCCCCTAATGAAATTTCAGGCTAAGACTTCTGGGGAAAGGGAAGACAATAATAAAAGGAAGGGCAAAACAAAGGATGCAGTGATCAAAATCAAATTATCCTTTTGAGAAGGGACAGAATAAACAGAGAAAATGATAAACAGAAAAAAATAGGATAGAGAGAAATATATAGTTAGTAATTATATTTGTGAATGTGAATGGGATGAACTTACCCATTGAATGGAAGCAGATAGCTATATACACATTCATATGCATGTATATATGCATACATATATGATTTATGTGTGTATGCATATATACACACACATACACACATATATGTATATATTGGCACAATGGATAGAGCACTAGTCTTGGAGGTAGGAGGGCAGAAGTTCGAAATCAGTCTCAGACTTTTGACTCTTACTAGCTATATGACCTTGGGCAAGTCACTTAACCCTGATTGCCTCGCATCCAGAGCCATCTCCAGTCATTCTGATCATATCTGGCCACTGGACCTAGATGGCTCTAGAGGAGAAAGCAAGACTGGTGACTTGCACAACATCCCCTCACTCAAATCCAATTCATGTGCTTGTCATGGCATCACCTCCCTAATGTTGTGGTCTTCTTCAAAGATGAAGGACAAACATTATATATGTATATTTACATATTCAAACATATATATAGATATAGATATTTTCTCCTCTTTGAATCAATTACTGATAAGAGTGAGGCTTAAGAAGTGCCCACACCCCACAATTTCCACCTACACTATAAAAGCTCCTCCTTACATGCCTCTTTTATGTTAGGACATTTTTTCCATTCTACCTCTCTCTT
The DNA here is from genome assembly GCF_037893015.1 of Macrotis lagotis. NCBI lineage: Eukaryota > Metazoa > Chordata > Mammalia > Peramelemorphia > Peramelidae > Macrotis > Macrotis lagotis. The sequence goes on from NC_133659.1 coordinate 122,533,871, forward strand.
GCCTTTTCTCCTAGTGCATCCTTCTTTCTCATGCATCTAGGTTTTTTAGCTCATCCCAGCATAATTCATTTATACTCATGTCCTCTATGTAGTCTCCTTCTAATTAAGACTTAATAATGATAAATATCTTCCAATGTTATATTTATCAATCTCCCATTTAGAGATGGAAATAAATTAACTTTATTTAGTCCCTATAATTTCTGATTCATAGTTACCTAGGCTTCTCTTGAATCTTATATTTGAATGTCAAATTTTCCATGCAGCTCTGGTCTTTCCATTAGGAATGCTTGAAAGTCATTTATTTCATTAAATATCTATTTTTCTCCCTGACATAATGTAATTAATTTTGTTGGGTGAGCTTTTCTTGGTTATATTCCTAGCTCCTTTGCCTACTGGAATAGGATATTATATGACCTCTGCTCCTTTAACATTGGAATTGCTAACTTGTGTGATCCTACTTGTGATTCTGAATTTTTACTTTTCAGCTACTTGCAATATTTTTGCCTTGATATAGGAGTTCAAGAATTTGGCTATAATTTTCCTGAGAATTTTTAAGAATTTGAGATCTCTCTCAGGAGTTGATCAGTGGATTATTTTAATTTCTTTTTTGCCCTCTGTATCTAATATATAAGGATAGCTTTCCTTCAGAATTTCTTAAACTATAACATCTAGGCTCTTTCCTTGACAACAAATCTTAAATTATCAGTCCTTGATCTGTTTTCCAGGTCTGTTGTTTTGCCAATGAGATATTTCACATTTTATTCTTTTTTTCATTCTTCTTTGTTTTATTGTTTCTTAATTTCTTATACAGTCACTAGCTTCTACTTTCCCAATTTCAAACTTAAGGAATCATTTTCTTCAGTGAGATTTTGTATTTTTTTTCCCATTTGGCCAATACTGCTTTTTTATTTTTTTTTACTTTTGAAGTTTTATTTATTTATTTATTTATTATTTTCATACAAATTATTTTTTTATACATTGCTAAAATATTCTTGTTTAAGAGTAAATGTAATACCCTCTCCCCCCGAAAAATATAGACCCACATGAACAATAAAGTCAAGGAAAGAGAATAAAAATTAAAATTAAAAATTAAAAATAATAGTAATAATAATAGGGGCAGCCAGGTGGCACAGTGGACAGAGCACCTGCCCTGGAGCCAGAAGCAACCAAGGGCAAATCCTGCCCTAGACACCCAACAATCACCCAGCTGTGTGACCCTGGGCAAGCCACTCCAACCCCACCACCCTGCAAAAACCAAAAAAAGAATAAATAAAATAATAATAATAATAATAATGATGATGATGATGATGATGATGATGATGGTGATGATGGCAGCCGGGTGGCACAGCAGACAGAGTACTGGCCCTGGAGCCAGGAGCACCTGGGTCCAAATCCGGCCTCAAATACCCAACAATCACCCAGCTGTGTGGCCCCAGGCAAGCCACCAAACCCCATTTGCCCTGCAACCCCCGAAATAATAATAATAATATTAATAATAATAATAATAATAATAATAATAATAATAATAAAATGTGCTTCAGTCTGTGTTCTAACACCTCCAGCTCTGCAGGTGGCTCACATTCTTTTTCTTTTTAGTTTTTTTTTGCAAGGCAATGGGGTTAAGTGACTTGCCCAAAGCCACACAGCTAGGTAATTATTAAGTGTCTGAGTTTAGATTTGAACTCAGTACTCCTGACTCCAGGGCTGGTACTCTATCCACTGCACCACCTAGCTGCCCCTGATCACATTCTTTTTGATAAGTCCATCACAAAAGCTACTTCCATATTTTTCCACCGTTGCAATTGTTAATTGCAACTCCCTCCATTCGTACTTCCCCACTACCATATACTATATTTTCTCACTCTATTGACTCTGTCCCTCTTCTTAAATGTGCTGTAGGGTAGCTGAGTGGTGCAGCAGACAGATCTCTGGCCCTGGGGCCAAGAGGCCCTGAACCCTCATACCACCCCTTAGGCCCAGCATCCACCCAGCCCTGTGGCCCCAGACAGGCCATCCAATCCCAGCCCTTGCAAGACATAAAAAAAGAAAATGTGTTATATCTGACCACTCTCCTCCCATTGTCCACCCTCTCCTCTATCACTCACATCCCCCTTCCTCCTGTCCCCATTCTCTCCTTCTTACTCTAGATGTCTATACCCCATTGAGTATGTATGCTGTTTCCTCTCCTAGACACCTCTGATGAGAGTGAAGATTCCCTCATTCCTCCTTGCCTTCCCCCCTTCCATATCATTGCAATAGCTTATAATTAAAAAAAACCTTATTATATGAAACATATTAGCCCATTCTACCTCTCCTTTCTCTTACTCCCATTTCATTTCCCTTTTAGCCATTGACTCCATTTTTATACTATATTATATTTTCAAATTCAGCTCTATCCAGTGCTTCATCTATAAAATCTTCTTCTACCTGCTCTATTAAATGAGAAGGTTCATATTAGTATTATCAGTATCATCTTTCCATGCAGGAATACATGCAGCTCATCATCATTGAGTCCCTCATATTTTCCCCTTCTCCTCTACTCTCTGTGTTTCACCTGATTCCTGTAATTGAAGATCAAATCTTCTGTTCAGCTCTGGCCATTCCAACAAGAACATTTGAAGTTCCCCTGGTTCATTGAAAGTTCATCTTTTTCCCTGGAAGAGGAAGTTCAGTTTTGCTGTATAGTTGGTTCTCGGTTGCATTCTAAGCTCTTTTGCCTTCCAGAATATTATATTCCAAGCCCTATGAGCTCTTAATGTAGTTGCTGCTAAGTCCTGCGTGATCCTGACTGCAGCTCCATGATATTTGAGTTGTGTCCTTCTGGCTGCTTGTAATATTTTCTCTTTGACTTGGGAGTTCTGGAACTTGGCTATAATATTCTTGGGGTTGTGTGTTTGGGATCTCTTTCTCTGGGAGATTGGTGGATTCGCTCAATTTCTATTTTTGCCCTCTGCTTCTAGGATGTCTTGGCAATTTTCCTGTAGGAATTCTTTAAAAATGATGTCAACACTCTTTTCCTGATCATAAGTTTCAGGTGTCCCAATAATTTTGAATTATCTTTCCTGAATCTGTTTTCCAGATCAGATGTTTTTTCAACGAGATGTTTCACATTTTCTTCTAATTTTTCATTCTTTTGGTTTTTAAGTAGTGTATCTTGATTTCTCATAAAGTTAGCAGCTTCCCTCAGTTCCATTCTACATCTGAAGGATTTGTTTTCTTCAGAGAACTTTCTTATTTCTTTTTCCATCTGCTTCCAATTCTATTTTTTAAAGCATTCTTCTCCTCAATAACTTGTTGAACTGTTTTATCCATTTGACCTATGCTGGTTTTTAACATGTTATTTTCTTCAGCATTTTTTTTGGATCTCCTTGACTAAGCTGCTGACTGCTTTTTCATGTTTTTTTCCTGCATCTCTCTCATTTCTTTTCCCAATTTTTTCTTCTATCTCCCCCACATGATTTTCAAAAATATTTTTTGAGCTCTGTCATAGCCTGAGCCCAATTTCCATTTTTCTTGTAGTCTTTAGATGCAGGAACTTGGACTTCCTCATCTTCAAATTGAGTATTTTGATCCTTCTTGGTATCATAGGCAATGTATTTCTCAATGGTGTTCCTTTTTTTTCCCCTCTGTTTACTCATTTCCCCAGCCTGTGCCTGCTTTGGGGGCGCTTTATGAGCTTTTGAGTATTATTGGGACACACCCACAAGGATCAGTGTGTGAAGCTCTATCTTCCCTCCTAATCTGTGAATGACCACAAACGCACTGTCTGCCACGGAGCTGAGGTGGGGGGGCAGCGCCTGCTGTTCTATGGGGGGGCCTAGACTGTGATCAGGATATGAATGTTATCAGAGCCCCAGAGTCCTGTTCCAGGTTCAGAGCACAGACCTCAGAATTCTCTCTCCACTCCCCTACCTAGGCTGAGCACTCAAGGCTCCTTTGCCTGGGGGCTCCTGCTTACTGGCTCTGCCTGCTTCTGCTTCCTGGATCTGGGCTGCCACCACATGCTGCTTGCTGAGTGCCCTGAGGGCTGGCTTCATGCTCTAGCTCTGGAAGAGGGGCCCCCACTGATCTTCCAAATTGTGCCCGGTGCTCCCCGGGTGTAGGTCAGGAAACTGCCCCTGCTGCTGTGAGCTGAGGCTCCCATGTGTCCTGGTGCTGCCTCCAGGAAACTGTAGTGCCTTCACTCTGGTGGCCACCCCTCTAACCCTGTGGAACAGAGCCTTTCTGCTATTTTTTCAGGTTACCTTGGGCATGACAATTGCCTCATTGGATCCCTCTCTGGGTTCTGTCTCTGAAAAATTTAGTTAGAGTCCTTATTTTATGAGTTTTGAAATATTAGAAAGAGAGAGCACCTAAGACAGGATCTTCTCCTGTTGCCACTTGGCTCTGTTCCCCCCCCCACCAATACTGTTTTTTTTTGCAAGGCAAATGGGGGTTAAGTGGCTTGTCCAAGGCTACAGCTAGGTAATTATTAAGTGTCTGAGGTCGCATTTGAACTCAGGTACTCCTGACTCCAGGGTCAGTGCTCTATCTACTGTGCCACCTAGCCGCCATCCAAAACTGCTTTTTTAAGGATTTCTTTTATTTAGTGAATTTTTGTACCTTCTTTTCCATTGGCTAATTCTGCTCTTTAAAGATTTCTTCTCTTCAGTGGATTTTTGTGTTACTTTTATTATTTGACCAATTCTGTTTATTAAGGTTTTATTTCCTTCAGTAATTATGTGCTTCTTTTTACTAAGTTGCTAATTCTCTTTTCATAATTTTCTTCCATCACTCCAATTTCTTTACACAATTTTTTCTCTATCGATTTTATGACTTTTAAAAAACTCCTTCAAAAATTCTTTTTGGTCTTGGGTCCAATTAGTCTTTTTCTTTGAGGTTTTATTAGGTAGTTATTTTCATATTGTTTTCTCCTTTATATCTTGGTCTTTTCTGTCATTGTATCATCTTTTTATGGTCAAAATTTTCTTTATTTCTTTTTGCTGTTATTGCTGCTCCTTGTTCATTATCTATTCCAACCATTTCACTTTATAGAGGAGGAATTTGAACTCCAGAGAGATTATTTTTTTGGTCACATTCATACAGTCAACTAGTAGCAGAGCTGGGATTCAAGTTCTCTGGATTTGATTCAAATCCAATATTGTTTTATTTCTCTCCCATCCTTTTCTTTCCATCCCCTTTCTTTTACTCCTCCATTAAATAGGACTCAATCTTGGGCATTACAATTTTGACAGTATAGCACTTACTCCATTCATTCATTCATTCAAACTCCTTCTCACAGTGTCCAGTTGGGTTCCCAGAAAGCACCTGTTCACTTCTTTTCTTAGGATTCCAGGTTTATTTGAGGGATTTGAGGTATTTTGTTTAATAATACACTTCAAAAGCCCCCACAGGGGGGGCCTTCCCCAACTGTTACCCATTGATATTCATTAGGTAGCAAGACTGGGGCAACTCACTGGCATTTTGGACAGAGCACCAGGATGGGAATCAAGAAGATTAATCTTCCTGAATTCAAATACAGCCTCACATTTACTGGCTGTGTGACTCAGTGCAAGTCACTTAACCATCTTTTTTTCTCAGTTCCTCATCTATAAAATGAGCTGGAGAAGGAAATGGCAAACCACTCCAGTATCTTTGCCAAGAAAACCTTAAATAGGTCATGACTGAAACAACTGAACAATAGCAAGAAACACAAGGTAGCAAAGACAATTGTATTTTAGAAAGAGATATTTACTAAAGGGGTGTATTAAGAACAGTTGGTATAAAATAGTGCCCCAAACCAGGGACACACTCTTTCACAAGCACAAAGAGATATAAGGAAAGTAGGGTCAAACTTCGAGATTACATGTGACATGAGGGTAATTTGTAGTTTCAGGGGTGGAAATCCTTTTCTCTCTTTCTGGAATTTTCAAAAGTTCCCTTATAGCTTTCTACTAAGCTTCCTGTTAGTGTCCTGAAGCTATTTTTCCTCAGGGTGTCTAATTTGCTTTCAGGTACCAGTGGTTTTTCTGCCATTAACCCTGCTGTTCTGGAAATACTGCTTGAACATCCAAAGTTAAGTCTAAAATCTTCAAGTCTTTTGAAGTTCACAAGGTCATTGGTCTCTCTCTCTATTCAAGGATATACAGATGCTCTTCTCTTTCCTCAGTTCCCAAGTAATTTTCTCTTAGGGACTTGGCTACAGTGATCTTTCTCTATGTTTACCTTTAATTTGAACGATTAGTTTCTAGACTCTCTTACATTTTAAAAATCAAAGACTTCTTGGGCATGATCAAATCTCTTCAGAAACGAAAATTTTGTCACCAGATTTCTTGGCATTGTCAAATGGTTTGCCATCAGAAATGATATGGTTTAATAAAGTAAAATGACCCTAAGCAAGATACATTGGTATATCAATTTTCTCACCCTTCTGCCAAAATAGATTATTTGTAGGACTGTACTGGATCCAGATCTTTACAATTCAAGAAAGCTAATTATTAAATTTTTAGTATAAGCAATTACCCTTTGGAATGTGGGAAACATTACAAGTCAGGGCTCAATTTATTGTTTTGTTGATTGCCTAGACTTGAAAAAGTGACACAGATAATATTAAATATAAAGATTATATTCAGGGGTGGCCAGGTGGCACAGTGGGGGCAGCTAGATGGCACAGTGGATAGAGCACCTGCTCCAGAGTCAGGAGGACCTGAGTTCAAATCTGACCTCAGAAACTTAATAATTGCCTAGCTGGGCAAGTCAGTTAACCCCATTGCCTTACAAAAACAAAACAAAATTTAAAAAAAGATTATATTTGAAAGGGTGGTGCATATGCATGTTTTTTCCTGGTGAACCAGTTGTTAAAGCTTTTATTAGCATATCCTTGATTATTTACCCTCCAGTTTCCTCATTTGTTATGTTGCTGAACTCTAAGGATCACTTTCCATCTACCTTTCAACAAAATTCTTCAATTGTATTATAGAATCAGAGATCTAATACTGAGACAGTTAAAAAGTGATTGAATCTGTCTTTACTTTTACATATGAGAAAACTGAGGTACCAAAAATTCAAAAGTGACTTGCCAAATGTCAGACATTGGGTTTGAATCCAAATTATATGATACATAGTCCAGTGTCCTCTCCACTATATCATTCGAATATAGATTCCCTAAGAGTAGGGACCATCTCTTTTCTATTTATATCCCCCCAGTGTTTGGTATATTTTTTTAAAAGGTCTAATAAATGCTTTTAATTCAGTCATTCATTTAATTCATTCACTCCTTTGGGCTACTTCCCTAAAATGAACTCATATACACAAGTTCTGTGTCTAGAGTAATTGCATTTCCCGGGACTAAGGAACCTAGCTAATGGGTCCAGGCTTCTACTATTTTGGCTAGAATAATCTCCAATTAGTGATGTTCTCCTTAATAGAAAATGAGAATTGTGCAATGTGTGAAGCTACAGAGGAGAAGATAATTAACAGGAGGGAAAAGTTAAAGCAGCAAAATGGTTAATAAGGATGAGGACTGAATATAGGCCTTGAGGGCAATGGAGAAGGCTTTTCAATTTGACAGTGACTTTGGAGAAACTTTTAGTAGAAGAGTTAGAGCAGGGGTCAGATTACAACAAATTGAACAAGTAAAAAAGATGAATAGGCATCTGATATAGATAACATTTGCAAGAAGTGAAGCAGGGAATGAGAAAAGAGAGCTAGTGTAGAGACTGAACCAGCAAAAAGGTAAATTTTCAGACAGAGTAGGATGAACTTGTGGCAAGGAAAAGTCTAAAGTTGCCATACAGGGGTGAATAGTTACTGGTGTAAGATCTTGGAATAGGACCAAGGATCTAAGTAAATGTGATCCCTTATTAAGCCTTAGTGAATAAGGAGAGTAACCCCTTTGTTGTTGGAAGGAATGACATTTTCATTATGAATAAAATGTCTGTGTACACACATACACTCACAAACACACACTAATATATATATGTGCATATACATATACTCACACATATACCAAGGGAAAGACTAGCTCACAAGTTTTCTTCAGAGAAACAATGAAAAAATAATGCAACAGCTATCACAATTAGAAAGAACACGACATGGAACTCAGTTATTTCAGCTTGGGACATGTACAATAAGATTTCTATAAAAATAAATTTCAGAACAGCATTTTCATCATGTCGAAAGAAAAATGAAGAGATATCCTATAGACTCTTAAATGGAGCTCCAAACTAAGTCCAACTACTTGTTTTGATGCTCAATGGCTTAGATAAGAAAGTAGTTCCAGGAAAGGAAGTTTAAAACTATGTTAGAAATTTTGGTTTCATTTCAAGAAAGAAAATAGATAAAAGCTTATAAATTGCTCAGAATTTTCATGATTAGATATCATGAATACTTTCTTCAAAAGGAAAATTTTAAAATATTTTCTAAGGTTACCCATTTTAAAAGTTAAATCAATTATAACAATATTCTTGAAAAAAAACACTAAAAAAAGAGTCATTTCAAAATCATTATGGACCCACCAATAAAGTCAGATAATTCCAATTTTATACTGACCAAATTAAATGAAAGGATAAATAGAGGGAAAGAGGGGCAGCTAGGTGGCGTAGTGGTTAAAGCACTGTAGTCAGGAGTACCTGGGTTCAAATCCGGTCTGACACTTAATAATTACCTAGCTGTGTGGCCTTGGGCAAGCCACTTAACCCCATTGCCTTGCAAAAACCTAAAAAAAAAAAAAGAGGAAAAGATACTACATTCAATAATTGCAAATCCAACCTACCTTATTTAGTAAGTTGTTAATTCTCAAAATGGAAAATGTGCAAGAAAGAAAGCATTGATCTTACTGACATGTCTAAAGATAGGAATTTTCATCAATAAGGAGCAGTAGCCAAAATGAGGACATCAAAGACTCCAGAAACTGCTTCTGTCTTCAAGTTCTTCATCTCTTTCTTTTTTTGTTTTTTGGGGTTTTTTTTAGGTTTTTGCAAGGCAAATGGGGTTAAGTGACTTGCCCAAGGCCACACAGCTAGGTAATTATTAAGTGTCTGAGACCAGATTTGAACCCAGGTACTCCTGACTCCAAGGCCGGTGCTTTATCCACTACGCCACCTAGCAGCCCCTAGTTCTTCATCTCTTGAAAGCAGAGAAAGATAATAGCCAAGGGTACAAATGATTTTGAGGATGAGCCCATCAGCAAAGCATTTTAATGACAGATTTTAGATATCTATGAGTTTTCCCAAAAGAGTGAAAAATAGTTGAACTGAACCTGGTTGGTACAGCATTTGACCACCATGCTTAATTTCAATCACCTTTATATATGATGTCATGAGGAGTGATGGGATTTGACAAAAAACTATCCATAAAAACTTTCCTGGAAATGATGCAATTTTAAATAGTGTAAGAACTGTTTATTTCAAATAATAATAATAATAATAATAATAATAATAATAATAATAATTCAGAGAATGATTTTCAAGGAATCTCAAAGAGGAGATTATTCAAAATGGATGTAAAAGTATAAAAACCATTATCTAGTCAAGTGTGTCAAAGGATATGAACAACTTTCAAAATAATAACAAGCTATAAATATTCAGAAGAAATGTGTTCCAAATCATTAATAACAATACAAATGCAAATCAAACAACCCTGAAGTTTTATTGACTTCTCCAATGAGTTAGCATAAATGATAAAAGATGGGAAGAGTTAATAGTGGAGTAGTTGTGGAAAGACAGGAATACATGCATAATTCTGTGAATCAGTATAACTATTCTAGAAAGCACTTTGGAATTAAGCAAATAGAGTGACTAAAATGTCCATATGCCTTATCCCTGAGATTGCACTGCCAGATGTTTATCCTAATGAGACTATGGATAAAAAGAAAGTTTCCTATTAAACCAAAATATTTGGAGTAATACTTTATTTTGGGAATAACAAAGAATTAGAAATAAAATAAAAGCCCAATGACTAGAGATAAATTACAGTACATGAATGTAATGGAATATTACTGTGCTATAAGAAAAGACAAACATGATAAGTACAGAAAAACATATAAGGACTTGCAGGAACTTATGGAAAATGAAGTCATCAGAGCCTGGAAAAACAATTTTATACAAGGACTACAATAATGTAAATTAAAGGGACAACCACAAAACAATTAAAAATGAATGTTGCAAAATTATAAAGAATAAATTTGGTTTCAAAATAAAGACATGAAAGTACATGTCTTCACCCTTGCAGAGATGAGGGATTCACAGGTGTGGAACACTGAATATAATTTGAGATTTGTTCCATATATTCATTAGTTTTGCTCATTTTCTCTCTTTCTCTTTTTCCTTAAAAATGATTTATTATAAAGGAAGGCTCTGTTGAGAAAACAGGGAAAGATATAGGAGAAAATCTACAAAACCAAAATATTTCAATAAAATCTGTTTAAAAAATTTGATTAACTGGATCAAAATGCAATTTACCCAATCCAGGTGCATCTCATGCATATATTAAAGTTACATAAGACTTTGTGATGTAACTATGGAGATAATTTCATTTAATTATCTATGGTAAATTAGCAAAATATAATGTAAAAGAGAGACATATATTGCACTTTCAGTTCACTAATGTTTTAGATGTCCTGTTCAAAGTAAAAATAAAAAGATAGTTCTCTAAATATTACCACTGTTAAATGATAACTGTCCTATTTGCATTAGTCCTCTGCATTATAGTCTCCTTAGTTAAATATACGGAAGCAAAAAAATAATTATCTAACCATCTATATTCAAAAAACAAGTTGGATTAACACATATTATTTAGATTAAAATTTGTGGCTGAATAGGCAACTCATTCAGTTAATTTGCAAGTATATATTTTTTCTCTATATTGATAACAATATCAATGTTTACTTTGGAAAGAACCAGTAGATGGAAAGTGAATTGAACATATAATTGAATATGGGAAAAATGGATGAATGGCTGTGTCTAGAAAATTGTGCAGTGTTTTCAAACTTCTACAGTACAAACCTTACCATGTTCATATCAATATTCTTTCAGTGATGCTATCTAGAAAGCTTAATCATCATAAGTTTTTTAGCCTAGGAGACTTTCTTTCAACAAACTCTTCATTTCTTGACTCAGCATTAATAGGCACCCACCGATGTCAGTTTTTGAATTGCATATTTTTGTTTGTATTTGATATTCAATTTGGGTAAAAGCCTAAGCATAGGACAGATCATGAATTTGGCTTGTTACAATTATATTTTTTTTAAAATCTACATATTTAGCTATCCCCCCCATCTTGCTTGTGGCACTCCTCCTTGAAGTAAGTCCTATAAGATGTGCCTAGTTCTGTTACTGATGCCAAATGAACTGTATGCTTTGATACTTGACATTGTTGAAGATGAAGTGCCTATTCTTAGATTGATATCTTTGATATCTTTCAGTGTCATTACCAGGGGAGACCTGCTCCTATCACTTCTGCTCTTTTTTGAACATAGACTACTCCTGCACCTAGAAAGTAATAATATAATAAGCAGGTATGGAATATCAGAGATGACTATGTGGATAAATGCATGCTTTTATTGGTTAGTCTTTCCAATAAAGAACTTTGATTGATGTGGAGGTGGGTATGGCCACCTTCTTTGGCTCACAGTCAAAACATTTACTTATGGACCTCTTTGACAGTAATTTCACACAAATATAAGGCTAGAGCATGTGGATAGAACTGAACTTTTTTTAAAATAAAGTCTCATTTAAGAGGACTTCTTTTCTTATTCAATAAGAAAGTTTTTCATGTTTTGATGAAAATTTTATTGAACTGACATAGAGAGCATCTTACTAGCTCAGTCAAATTGACATAGTTAAATGGCAAATGGGATAGAGTACACAACCTAGGGTCAGGAAAGCATGAGTTCAAATCCTGTCTCAGATACTTAGCTATGTGACTGAAGGAATGTTTCTTAACCTGTTTCAGCCTCAGTTTCTTCCTATATCTTTAAGGAAACTTTTCCCTTTACATCTGTAAAATGGACATCATCATCATCATCATCATTGTACCTACCTTCCAAGGTTGTGAGTATAAAAGGAGTTGTATTGAAGAATTTAAAAAATCTTAAAAAGCTATGTATGCCAACTCTTAATATAATTAGTATTATTAATAATAATTATTATTATTTATTATCATTATTTATCATTAACTCAAAAGATATAAATTGCAGGTAACTCAAAAGTTAATGAAAAGCTTATCTAATACATTATTTATCCTGAGTTAGAGAAGCATCAGAAAATTTATAACTGAGGAAAAATACAAGAAAGAAAAGAGGTGATGATGTCATTTAGTATGAATGATAGATGAATAGACAAATGGATATCCTGAACCTATTACAAGAACCAAGAGGAAACCTACAGAATATTGGGTGAATCTTCTAAGGAAAATTCATAGAAAGATGTTAAGAATTTAATAAGATGACAAGGTATGGAAGAGTTGCCATTTCTATCCCTATAGGGTGTGTGAACACTGGAGAAATCACCCAGCATCAATTTGTCCAAGAACCAAAGGAAGTATGTGGTACTGTGTGAATGATTATTTTTCTCTATATAGCATGTGGATTATTGGAACATTCTGAGATCCTGTTGATAGTATTAGAATTTCCCTCAGCCATGGAAAAATAATCAGTCAAGGCATTGTTTCATATGATTCTTTAATATGTTCCTTTTCTTACACACATACACACACACGCACGTAGACACACATACCCCTTCCCTCACCACATTGAAAACATTTACCCATGAACCTCTTTGACAGTAATTTCAAATATGAGGCCAGAGTATGTGTGGATAGAATTGACCTTTTTTAAAAATAAAATCTCATATAAGAGCACTTCTTTTCTAATCCAATAAGAATGTTTTAAGAAGAAATCATATATTATTAACTAAGCAACATTGCCTCAATGCTCTAATGACTATCTTTAATGAGAGACATCCTTTTATTTTTTAAGAAAATACAATACTTATAAAAGATATTTTGACTTTATAGTTATTTTTAGCAAGCAATTCTTGGACAAAGTTGTATATCTTTCAGATATACAACAGAGGCAAAATATGGTAGTGGATGGAAGCCCAGTCAGGAAGACATAGATTCAAATACTGACACATTAGCTGTTTGACCCTCAGCAAATTACCTAATCTCTTGGCAATCCCAACAATTTTTTTAAAAAAGTTTTTAGGATCACAAGTAACAGATAAGTTATTGACCTATATTTCTTGATAGAGTTCCCAGATTAGGAGTTCATCCTCCAAAGAGTAGGATTGTATAATGGATAAAGTACTAGACTTGGAATTCAGAAAATCTGGATTTGAATTAATTCTCTGACACTTCCTAATTGTGTGATGCTAGACAAGCTACATAATCACTCTGTAAATTTTCTCTTCTGTAAACTGAAGGGATAAGTCAAAGGTTCAAAGCTTCCTTCCAAATCTAGATCTATAATACAATGAGCTCATATATGCATGCATGTGTGTATGTGTATACATATATGAATGCATGTATCTATAATCTACTTATCTATTGATTTTATCCATCAAGAAATCAGTTTTTAATACATATATGTTCACACTTATGTGTATGTACAGATTATACTTATATCCACACATCACTATTTATACACCATTTTAAGGGATGCAAGACACTTTGCACACATTATTTTATTTATTCCTCATTCCTTCATATGAATTGGTGTGATTATGATCCTCATTTTACAGATGAAAACCTGGACTTCACAGAGATGGAGTAATTTGCTCATAGTCAAAGACTTAGGAAATGTTTGAAGTGGGATTTAAACCCAGGTCTTGCTAACTGCAAGTTTTATGCTCTTTTCATTATGCAATCTTGCTTCATTGTATCTAATAATGATAATGAAAATAGTTAACATTTAGGATATAGCACTTTAGGATTTGAAAAATGCTTCATATATATATATATATATATATATATATATATATATATATAATCCATATATGAAATGACAGCTGGATAATTCAGATTAATTATCTAAATTTATCTCTCAATTCCTATTTTTGTGGCTATTGTTTTTACTACACCATGATGTTCTCCTTCCTTTCTCAATTAAATCTGAGCCTGAATAAGAAATGGTCTTCTTCTCCATCTCAATTTCAATGCTTATTCTAGAGGACATAAATAGATTTTATATATATATATATATATATATATATATATATATATATAGATAGATAGATAGATATAGATATAGATATAGATATAGATATAGATATAGATATAGATATAGATATAGATATAGATATAGATATAGATATAGATATATAGATATATAGATATATAGATATATAGATATATATATATTGCAGCTCTTCACAATTTTGTCTCTTCCTACCTTTTCTATCTTTATGGATTCTATCCAAGTATGCACTAATTGCCCTTGACATAGGATATAATATATCCCATGTCTGTGCTTTTTCACTGACCGTTCCTCATACCTTAAATGAGAAAATAAGAAATGTTCTCTCTCTCCTCTCCTCTCCTCTCCTCTCCTCTCCTCTCCTCTCCTCTCCTCTCCTCTCCTCTCTTCTCCTCTCCCTCCCTCTCTTTCTCTCTCTCTCTCTGTCTCTCTCTCTCTCTCTCTCTCTCTCTCTCTCTCTCTCTCTCTCTCTCTCTCTCTCTCCTCTCTCTCTCCTCTCTCTCTCTCTCCTCTCTCTCTCTCTCTCTCCCTTTGACCTGATTTAAAATCCTTGGCTTTCTTTCTCAGTTAAAGTGTTGACTTCCCCAGGACTTATTTCTAATTTACTAGAATCATTCCCTTTCATATTTCTTTTGTATTTGTTCATATGGTCTCATTTGGACATGTTATCTTTCCCATTATAAAACAAACTTCTTGTGGATAGGGACTAATTTTGCTTTTTGCTTTATGAACTTAGCACAGTGCCAGCATAGAAGAAGTATTTTTTAATTGATTATTTCATCTGATCCTTCAAACAACTCTGGGCCCAGTACAGTTGCTTAGTTGTTTTTCAGTAATGTCTGATTATTTTTTGATCACTTTGGGGTTTTTCTTTTCAAAACCACCAGAATTGTTTGCCTTTTGCTTTTCCAGCCATTTTACAAATAATGAAACTGAGGAAAACAGAATTAAATGACTTAGCCATGATAACACAGAGGATAAATATTTGAAGCCATATTTGATCTCATGAAAAGTAGTCTTCCTGATCCCTATCTCAGCACTCTATTCACTGTGCCATCTGCCTTTGCCAGTACTATACAATCTTCATTTTGTGTTTGGGAAAACTAAGGTTAAGAAAGTTTAAGTGACTGTGCCCACATAGCTAGTAAGTCTCTCAGGTGGGATTTAAACTCATGTTCGTACATCCAAGTCCTCCTCACACTGCTATTTCATGCTTTCTTAAAATTTAAATAAGACACTATACCTTGCCTAATAAACATATAGACTAGAAGACATAAACCCAGAAAACTGTAACATACAACATTACATGCCACATGTCACATAGGAAGTACTTGACAAATGTTTATTAGATGATTGATAGGCTGAATTATAGTGTAATAAAAGCATAGGAGCCTGAGAGCTAATAATATTCCACTTTGGAATACAAAGCATGTGCAGGGGAATATTATGAGATAAGACTGGCAAAGCAGTATTCTCTCAGATTGAGAAATACATTGTGTACCAAGCAAGAAATTTTACTCTCTAAGCAAATAGAGAAATGCTGAAGAATTATGTATAGGAATAGTTATTTTTATAGTAGAATGAAGAAGAAATAGGAAAAAGGAAAGAGTGGAAACCATAAGATCTGTTAGGAGGTGTTTTTGCAATATAGTTCAGACAAGTTGTGATAGGAATTTTATTAGAGCCTGAACGTATCAAAGGATCATGAATCTAAAATTGAAAAACCTTATCACAAGCAAAATAAATGCAGCTAGTATCATATCTGACAATAAGTAAATTAACAATGTGAAATAATTCTTAAATTCTACCCCATACCCATTAGATTGGAAAAGACAAAAACAAGAAAAATAATGTTAGAGGTGTTGTGAGAGGGAGGACAGGCATTCTAATGGTGTAACTATGAATTAACCACTTTGGGAAATGGTTTAGAACTATACCCCAAAATCAATAAACAGTACATGCCTTTGATTCAGTTTTACAACTATTAGATACATATCCTAAACTGAGGTATTGAAAGAGGGAAAGGTACCATATGTACAAGAATAACAGCATTTTTTGTACCAAAGAACTGGGAATAAAATATATGTTCAACAATTGGGAAACAACTGAATACACTGAGGTATATGAACTTAATGAAATACTACATAAGAAATAAGAGCGATAAGAAATAAGGAACATGTGAAATTCAGAGAAAAATGGAAAGATTTGAAAAATCTGATGTGAGTAGAACCAGGAGCACAATTTATGTGATGTCCCCAACAATACTGGAAAGGGAAACACCCCTGAAAGACCTGACACCTTCATGCAGATTGGCAAAAGAGTAAAAGTATTAGGTAGGTAGGTAGGTAGCACAGGGGAAATAACTCAGATTCTATGAGAGGGAAAGTACCCTCAGAGTGAGTGAGCCTTTCCCTAAATGCTTAGCTGTTAAATAGGAGAGAGACAAAATATATTCAAAAGAGAGACAGTGTGAATCAGTAGAAAAGCAGATGGGTTTGGAGTCAGTGTCTGGTTTCCAAACCTAGCTTTGCCATTTGTATGATCTTTACCTATCTTGGCCTCAATTTCTTCTTCTTCAAGATGAGAACTTTGAATGAACTATCCTTTGAGTTTCATTCCCTCTACCACTAAATTCTCGGATCTGTGTGATTTATTAGCAAAATATATCTATGATCTCTTGTGCAATATAATCTTCTGGCAATTATGTAGTTAACCATTTTTTTCTCCCTTGTTTCTCCATGGAACATTGTTTCAGACCTTAAAAAATTTGCATTTCAAATGTAACTGTTTTTAATGAAACAAGGGACTACAATGTTCTCATTCTCCAAATTAAACCAAGCTGAAAGTTTTCAGGTCAGTTAGCACATGCTTCTTATCCATACTGTTGCACTAGGTTTGTGTGTATGTCTCTGTGTGTGTGTGTGTGTGTGTGTGTGTGTGTGTGTGTAGGGGAAGTACTGAGGTGGGAATGGGATTCTGTTGTTGATTATGCTTCCAGTATAGATTGGATCAAACCACTTTTAGGTTAGATAGCTTTGACAGTCCTGTGGGAGAGATGGGAAATAATCCTGGGGT
This sequence comes from Macrotis lagotis, assembly GCF_037893015.1. Taxonomy (NCBI): domain Eukaryota; kingdom Metazoa; phylum Chordata; class Mammalia; order Peramelemorphia; family Peramelidae; genus Macrotis; species Macrotis lagotis. The sequence continues at coordinate 122,551,119 of NC_133659.1, forward strand.
ATTAGGACAAAAGCTAGCTTTCTTTTGTCCCTCCATTAGAAAACTCTCACAATTCCAATGAAAAAAAAATTTGATTAAAAAAATATTTTCATCCCAAGGGTCTTGTAATTTCTAGAGTTTGAAGCTATTTTCTATCATTTTCAAGTTTGAGTAGTGACTAAACTCCCTTATAGTAACTGGTGTCCATACTCAACACTTGCTCTCCATGTTGTAGCTGTTATTCTGGAGTTCCATTTCATGTACTCAGTTTGGTTTCTACAAGTATTTAGGTCCTCATTATATAAAGAAGTCAGGCCCTACTTTTTAGAATATCTAATTGCTGAATACTCATCAATAGAAGTATAGAATTTTGTCATTGAAAAGGGCAACAGAGGTCATTGAGTCTAACTGCCCATCTAAGGTGATTTTATTTTCCAAATTTTTGCAGTGATATTGAGGAGAAAAGTAGTGAGGTAAATGAGAGAGGGTGATTCTCTCCTTCAGGTAGGCTAAGCTAAACTTTGAGAGTCTTGGGCCAAGGGCAGAATCATCTCTGAGATTTCACTACTTCTAGAGGGCTTATCCACCTCAAAAATTTTCCCAAAGTACAACAATAAAATCAATTGGAACCTTACTCCTGATTTTTCTGGACAGTTCTCTCAACACCAGCAGAACAGAATGATCAAATCAGTATTGTTTGAATAACACTTTAGTTAGAGAGAATTTCTCTTTTTTAAAAAAGTTAGGAAGATGAATGGTATAGTGGGACAAGTTCCTGGTTCTGGAAATAGAGGACTTGTCTAACTCCTGTCTCTGTTACCTACCCTTGTGACCTTGAACAAGGTACTTAACTTCTGTGAATCTCAGCTTCCTCATTTATAAAATGAGGGGAATATAACTCTATATTCCATCTATAATCCCATGTGTTGGTCCAAGTAATTTCACTGACTGTCCCCATGCCTGGAACTATCTTAGTTGAGACATGGTTTCTTTATCTGAAATCCATGGGTAGGTTTCTGGGAGTCTGGGAGCTTAGAGAGGAAAAAAGGGAATTTCCTCACCTGAAGTTTTTTACACTAATGAAATCAAAATGAAATCATTTCTATTCCCATTTAGCAGGGTGATAAAATTCTGTCATTCTATATTCAATCTTTTTTTTTGTTGTTTTTTGTAAGTCAATGGGGTTAAGTGACTTGCCCAAGATCAGGGTAATTATTAAGTGTCTGAGGTCACATTTGAACTCAGGTCCTCATGACTTCAGGTGCTCTACCCTCTGTGCCAATTACCTCCCCCCATCCTATATTCAATCAGCTGGTAAAGAGAGAATGATTTCCTGGCACTGAAAACATTTTAGGTCCACAAAATTTTGAACAATGTTCTGCTTTCAGTCAGCAACAATTTTCTAATACAACCTAAATTGAAATAAGGCAAAGTTTGGTTAGTAATAAGAGTATAGTCAATCAGTCAACTAATATGGATTGAGCATTTTCTGTGTGCTGGTACCTTACTAAGTATTGAAGTTACAAAGGCAAAACACAGTCCTTATCCTCAAGGAGCTCACAGTATAATGGGGGGGTCAACATGCAAACAACTATATACAAGCAAGCTATGAGAAATTGGTGATAATCAACAGAAAAAAAAAGCAGTATATTTAAGGGGGATTGGGAAAGTCTTTTGTAAAAGGTGAGAAACCAGAGAAACCAGGAAGTGGTGGGAAAAGAGCAGAATCAAATTAAAATATAATTGGAAAAAATTAACTAAATAAAAATACAATAAAACATTAATAATAATAATAATAATACATTTTAAAGATAAACCAATAAGCAGCTCCTAGGATTACTTAAGTATGGATTAATGCCTTCTGTTTCCATTTGAATTTGATACCTAGAAGTCTAGAAGCTTGCAAGTTCAATATGAATTAGCAGTTTCTCCTATATTGCATTAAGAGAAACATGATGTTCAAGAATATTGTGCTCAGTTCTGAGTATCTCATTTTAGGAAGAATATTGATAAGTTGAGAATGTTCAGGGAAGGGCAATATGACAGTGAAGTTCATGTGAAATGAGAAATAGTTGAAGGAAATTCATAGATAATTAGTATGAAGAAAAGAAGACTCGGGGATGTAAGAGCTGTTCAAGTATTTGAAGTGCTATTATGTGGTAGAAGGATTAGACATCTTGTATATGACCCCAGAGGGCAGAACTAGATGTGAAATACCGAAGTAAGAGAGTCTAATTTAGACATGATGTAAGGAGAAGAAAAAAAAAATTCTAGCAATTAAATCAATCTATAGTAGGTGGGTTGCCTCCAGAACTGGTGACTACTTCCTCATTGGAGGTCCTCTAGAAGAGGAGAGGTGATAGATGTTGAGCAATTTGAGGGGGGGGGGATTTGGCATTGGACGGCTACTTCTAATTAGAGGGATCCTTCTAAAAAGGGAAAATTTGTAATTCTGTATGGGTGGAACTCACTGGATATCCCGTTTTTCCACAATGTCTGGAAGGTAAAGAAATCCAATAAAGTAGGGAAAGGAGAAGGAGTCACAGTAAAGATATCATTAAGATCCAAGCTAAGTATCAACTTTCAGTCTATTTTTCCTATTTTTGACAAGTTCTGTGTTTTTATTGGTATAAGAAACTCCCAGGGAAGAAATTACTTCTACCAATACAGAGCGCCAAGTTTGGAATCAGAAAGACACATCTTCCTAAGTTCAAATCTTGCCACAGGTGACCAGGACAAGTCACTTTACCTTGTTTGCTTCAATTTTCTTATCTGTAAAACAAGGTGGAAGAAGAAATGTAAAAATCACTCCAGTATCTTTGCAAAGTAATCCTCAAATGGGATCATGAAAAATCAGATATGACTGAAAAATGACTAAACAACAAAAATACTAATGTGCATCACTTTGCATGTTACTTGAGCTGAAAAGGTTCATAGTCACACACAGACACTGTGTGTTAAAAGCAGAACTGAAACCCAGGATTGCTGAATTACTATGTCAATGCTCTGTTCACTACAATATAATATTTTCTAGGCTGTTTGTCTTTTCATATAGGTGTGACCAGTTTTGCAAAAAATCTTTCAGATTTTGATTAAAAAATTAACTTCTCCCATTCCTGTCCCAAATCAGTTTCAATTCGTAGGGGAAAAATAATGGTATGTGCCATTTGTCTAACCCAGGAAATACTAAGAACTTTAGAATTAAAGAAAACTAATAGATTTAGATTTGGAAGGGGCAATAAATCATGTAGTTCATTCACCTTATTTTACAAATGTAGAAAATGAAGTGCAAAGAGTTTCAATGACTGGTTCAAGATAATACAAGCCTTCAATGGAGTATCTGGGAGTTAAACTCAATTTCTCAAACATCAAATTAGAGACAAATCAGATCTTAAGTTAGATGCAACTAGGTGGTAGAGAGCTAAACTTAAATTCAGGAGGATGAGCTAATGTGTTCCCAAGTAAATCATTTAGCTCTGTTTTCTTATCTGTAACCCAGGGAGAATAAAATAGTACCTGACACTCAGGGTTGTTGTGAGGATAAAATGAAATAATATGTGTAAAATGCTCTGCAAAACATAAATCGCTATATAAATGTTGTTATTATTTAAAATCTCTATTCTTTCATTGTACCACATAACAATAAAACACTTTCTAAATGAGGTACAATAGGGTCAATGACTTTGAAGTTATCCCCAAATGAGTATTTTCCTTTACTCACATTTTTAGTTTTTAAAAAATTCCTGTGTTTACTCCTATCTAGTAGCCATTACATAGCACAAGCTATCAGATTTAAGTAGGGTAGGCTTTAGGACCTGGGGGCTCTCAACACCTTGGGTTGCTTCATGGGAACTGGCAGCTCTCACCCAGGGCTGCTTAGCCCTTTGAAGTTGACAGTGCTTGGGGCTGAAGCTACTATATAAACAAACGGGCTGTTTGAAAAGAAACACCCCAGTTTTTATTCTACTTGGAGCTGTTTAGGTCATAACTCATCTTGAAGTAGAATTAATTTTTTTAAACCCATTTGTGATTTTAACCATTGGTATTTCTCCATTATGTACAGTCAAGCCAAGGATATGTCAACTTCAAAGAATCCCTTCCAAGGGCTAGGGGCAGGAGACTGAGAGCTGCCAGTTATCCCATCCAGCAAGTGAAGATCAGGAGGGTTGAAGAGCTCAGGCTCTGGTGATGTTTCTTTTTTACTATTATTGAATTTAAATGGTTTACAAAGACCATTGGTAGCCTTGTGGATTTTCTCAGTCCTTTTTTTAGTGAACAATCCTCTGTCAAAGACAAATCCATCCTCACATGCAATTAATATCTTTTGGTAGAGTAACATTCAGGGCAATGCTCAGAGTAGAGTGATAGAAACTATCCTGATCTAGAAAAGATAAGTCCAGAAGGTTATTCAGAAATTGTTTATATGATAGTAGAATCAAGTCATATATTTAGAAAGAATTTTATGTGATTAGGAAAAAGCAGGACCAGAGGAAAGCCTTCATTTTCAGAACTCAGAACAGCATCTGGCACTTAGTAGGTGTTCAACTAATGACTAATTGATTGATCTTTAGATAACAAAGAACACTGGAAACCAGCTCTAATGTTCTTGTTCATTCCCAATGCAGTGCAGGGAGAGGTTTAACCAAATTCTGACTAAACAACTCATGGCATATTTTTTTAAGGTTTTTGCAAGGCAAATGGGGGTTAAGTGGCTTGCCCAAGGCCACACAGCTAGGTAATTATTAAGTGTCTGAGACTGGATTTGAACCCAGGTACTCTTGACTCCAAGGCTGGTGCTTTTTACACTACGCCACCTAGCCACCCCATGGTGTATTTTTGTATAACCAAATTAATATTTAACAGAGAGACAGAGGCAGCAAGAGACAGTCACAGAGAAAGAGAAAATATTTATTAAGTGCTAACTGTGTTCCAGAGATAAGTGCTAAGTTCTGGGAAAATACATTCAGACAATGCCTTCAAACAAGGTTACATTCTATTAAGACAATTTATAAAGAAGACTTGGAAAGTAAGAGGAGCATGCACTCAGGAAATAAAGTAGAGGTATGGTTCTGTACAAAAATAAGGTGAAAAGTCAACAACTAAGCCTTAGCATGGGTCAAGGGACAGAATCTAGGGTTCCTTTGGAAAGAAGATAGAGATAATGGCTGATAGATTATGATCCATTTTAATCAATTCAATACAGTATATGAAAATCCAAAGTCTTGTTTTTTGAATAGCCACAGGTTTATAGTTAGAGGACTTAAATTTGCATCATAGTTCTGCCTCTTACAATCCATTGATCACTTTGCTCCTTCTGGTCCTCAGTTCTGGCCCAAATGATCTGTTTAAGTTTAGTCCCAGGTCTGTCTATGATCCATTTTCATCACTTCCTCTTAGAGTTGTAAGAATCAAATAAAATAATGCCTATACTCTATAAACTGTAAAAGACAACCTAAATGTGAACCAGTCTAACTGTAAATATTATTTCATTCACAAAAATATTCACAAGGTATTTCAGGATTGCACAGGATTATGCAGATAAATAAGCATAATCTTTAAGAAATACATATGTCATCCACAACAATCCAAACCCATTCTTAAGTATGAGACACCTAACCTGGTTTTATTTGACTGGTTCTTGTTCTTCATTATTGAAGAAGACCAAAATGGCATCATTATTTAAGAGACAAGTTACAGTCTGTCTGACCATGGTTGATCGAACTCAGAATACTCTACCACAAGTTGGGCAGAAATATCTAACTTAGGAGGTAGCCAGTGTGGTAGGTGGCCCACTGTAATTATAAGTACCTTAGGAATGTGCTGATAGCTCATCATGGATTTCCTGGTTTCCATGGTCAAAAGATTGGGAAAGGGAGGTAAAGAGAAATTAATAAGTAGACTAGAGCATAGCAAACAGTGGGCAAAGGATGTAATAAAATTTTAAACCATGATATTACAGATATATTTTTAAGGATAGAACATTTCACTCTCTATATAGCACATATTTATTTGGGGATAACTTGCATATATTACATTTAAGAATTGAAGCCTCCAGGTGCCAGAAATAAACAGAGGGTATAATTTTCTTTTTCTTTTTCTTTTTTTTTTGCAAGGCAATGGGGTTAAGTAGCTTGCCTGAGACCACATAGCTAGAAAATTATTAAGTGTCTGAGGCTGGATTTGAATTCAGGTACTCCTGACTCCAAGACCAGAGCTCTATCCACTGTGCCACCTAGCCACTCCAGGGTATAATTTTCAAGTCATATTTAATGTCTTCTTCCCATTTGGTGGTGAAACAGAGATGGAAATAGCTAAATCTAGTCTCATGTTTTGAAAAATATAGACTGATTCCTTATAAGGACTGACAATCAGAAGAAATCTAAGTACCAATCGAGACCAATAAATTGTAACAATAGCTTTAAGCAGTGTTTTTGTGACCCAGAGGCTACCAACCACAGCAAAGCAATTTCCCAGGAAACATGTTACATGGTTGAGAATTGTAAACAACAATTCCTTGCAATGCTCTTTTGAATATATCCATTTGAATATTATATGAGAATAATAAGACAAGAAATTTTCCCAATATTCTAAGCTAATATTTAGAAGGCAAATCATTGTAATGAAATAAACACTGGGTTCAAACCTGAATTGTGCTAATTTCTACCTGTGTGACTTTGGGAAAGTTTCTTGTTCTCATTAGAATTCAGTTTTCTCTTTCAAATTAGAAAGTTGAATCAAATGATTTATAAGGTTTCTTCTACCTCTGAATTAGAACAAAATTACAAGACCATAAAAGGAAATCTGATGAATGAAGGTTTTTTTTTTTTGCAAGGCAAATGGGGTTAAGTGGCTTGCCCAAAGCCACACAGCTAGGTAATTATTAAGTGTCTGAGGCTGCATTTGAACTCAGATACTCCTGACTCCAGGACCGGTGCTTTACCCACTGCACCACCTAGCCACCATTTATGAATGAACTTCAAAAAAATGTGAAATTTTGAATTGGAAATTAATGACATAAACATCCCTTGTGGATAATAATCCCGAAGATGTATATGCAAACACATTCAACTGTGGAATCATATCATAACTCAGCCTCAAAGTGGGACCAATCTTTGTCGTGAATACCCTTAAGTTAGAAAAGAATAACAAAGCAAATCAACAAAGGAAATCAAGCAATTGAATCATTTCCAGCTCTATACATGGGATAGAATCTCCAACAGACTCTTCCAAAGATAAGGAAAGGAACAACTTCCTAGGGAATTCATGCTCTGAGTTGAGAAAGTATTGTTTCAGGATTACATTACTTCTCTGGTCTGAATTCTCATGACTATGAATTCCAGAAAAATGACTGGTTTTTGCTGATTCTCAGCTCTTCTTTTTGAAGTTGTCTTGTCATCTCCATAGCTATAATATGCTCAGTGAACCTAATTGTTAATCTCTGTCTCCAAAGCTTCCTCTTGCTTCCTCTCCATGGAGCTATTGCTGTCATCCACTAATATGATCATCTCTTATTGTCTGCTACTTCTTCCTTTATTATGTTATTCTTTCAGAATGAAATCGATCTCCAGGTCAACATGCCAAGAACATGTGGATAGAGTGTTGCGTCTAGAATAAGGAAGACCTGAGTTCAAATCAGGGATTAAATACATGATACTTGTGTGGCCATGAGCATGTCATTTAACCTTTTTACCCCAGTTTCCTCAACAATAAAATGGGATATTTATAGCACCTCCCTTTCAAAATTGTCATAAAGATCAAATGAGATCTCTGTAAAGTGTTTAACATAGTACTTAGGACCAATGACAACTATAAAATGCTATTTGTTGATTATTATTTATTATTTATTATTATTATCATCTAACATTTATCATGGAAATTTCTTAAGACTTCATTGGGAATTGTTAGGATGGATGAATTCTTTTCTCTTTTCTATTCTAGTATATAGACTCTGTGTGTGCCGTGTGTGTGTGTGTGTGTGTGTATATATATATATATATATTATATATATATATATATATATATATGGTTTCCATTTGTCTTTGAGTTGTCTTGAGACTAGATACACAAACACACATACATACACACAAATACACACACATACCCACTCACACCCTTTGCCCCTCCTTATTTTGCATTTTGACTTTTGATATACTCTAATACCTGATGTTGCTGTTGTTATATGCCTTTTGTTCTCAAAGAGGACATGACTAATGAAGGTGATGCCAGGACTTGCAAATGAACTGGATTTAAGTGAGGAGAATACTGTGCAAAGTCACCAACCCTACTCTCTTCCAGAGCTATTTGGGTCCTATGGCAAGATAAAGATCAGGATGATCAAAGATGATCCTGGATTCAGTGGAAGATTGTGGCATTTTTAAGTTAAAGCCTTTCCCAGGTCTCAGATCATCTATTCTCTTTGCCTAGGTTCCTGATCACTACTATTTTGTGATTATTCAGTTATCTCTGTCATATTCAACTCTTCAAGACTCCATTTGGGGTTTTCTTGACAAAGATACTGGAGTGATTTCTATTTCTTTCTCCAGTTCATTTTGCTGATGAGAAAACTAAGGCATGGAGCTTTTGAGACTACTTTCTGGTATTTTAATATCTGATGTCAGATTTGAATTCAGAAAGATGGATCTTTGGGTCCAATACTCTACTCACTGTGCCAACCAGCTACCCTAGACAAAAGGTAAATACATCATTGATAAAACAACTGACCTGGAAAATAAAACCAGGAGAGATAGGGTAAGAATATCTGGACTAGGGCAGCTAGGTGGCACAGTGGATAGAGCCCCAGTCTTGGAGTCAGGACATCCTGTATTCAAATACAGCCTCAGATACTTAATTGCCTAGCTGTGTGACCTTGGGCAAGTCACTTAACCCCATTGACTTAAATAAAAAAATAAAAAAAAGAATAACTGGACTACCTGAAAACCCTGATTGAAAAAAGAGCCTGGATTTCATCTTTCAGGAAATTGTCCAGGAGAATTGACCTGACATCCTGAAAGCAGAGGAGAAAATTGTCATGAAAAGAATCCATTGATCACTTCCTGAAAGGGCCTCCAAAATGAAAATTTCAAGAATATTGCAGCCAACCTTCAAAATGATCAGATCAGAGAGAAAATCCTGCAAGTTTCCAGAAAGAAGCAATTCAAATGCAGAGGAGCCATTGTCAGGAATACACGAGATCTGACTACGTCAAGAAAAACCAGAGGTCAAGGGAGCTTAGATTGGTTGTTCTTGTCCTTTATTATCAAAGAAGAACAAAATGACATCACTATGTTTGAGACAAATTACAGTGTTTCCAACTATGGCTGATCAGACCAATATGAGCTCAGAATGTTCTACCATAGATTGGGCACAAATAGTCCATGTGAACATTTGGGGTGCTTACTCTAAACTTACTTGTGTCATGTTTCCTTTGAACTGCTTCCATTCTGCCCTTCTCATAGAGCACAGTACCCTCACTTATGAGAGCACACCATGCTGGATGGTCCTGTGCCAGTGTCTCCCAGGCTGTATAATCAGTTCTTAAAAAAGAGAAACCTTAAGGATGTCATTGTATCATTTCTTCTGACGCCCTTGGAAATGCTTACCCTTTGTGAATTCTCCATAAAATTGTCTCTTTTTGACAAGCGTACTTCTGGTATTTTAACAACATGGCCAACCCACTGTAGTTGCACTCTCTGTAGTAACATTTGAATGCTCTGCAGTTTAGTTCAAGAAAGGACTTCAGTGTCTTGTATCTTCTGCCAGGTGATTTTCAGAATCTTTCCACAATTTAAATGGAAGCAATTCAGTTTCCTGACATGGCTCTGATGGGCTTTTCAAGTTTCATAGGAATGAAGCAATGAGATCAGCACAACAGCTCTGTAGACCTTCAATTTGATAGTCTAATACCTCTTCTCTGCCACACTTTCTTTTGGAGCCTCCCAAATACTCACCTAACTCTGGCAATGCAAATGTCAACCTCATTGTCAATATTTGCTCCCTGGAAAGGACACTGCCAAGTTAAGTGAACTTGTCCACAGTATACTCAAAACTCCATCATTTGCTCTAATCAATGGTTCCACATACGTATGGTGTGATGCTGGCTAATGGATAACCTATATTGTCTCGGTGTTAATTATTAGGCCAAAATTAGCACAAGTAGCAGAGAATCGATCCATATTTTGTTGAATTTCAGCTTCTGAGGCTGCATTGAGTGCACAATTATCTGCAAACAGAAGATCATACACAAACACTCCCTCCATTTTGGTCTTGGCTTTTCAAATTGAAGAATTTACCATCAGTGCTGTAGTTGACCTCGAGACCATGTTCATTTTCAGTAAAGGCATTTGATATGATAGCTGAAAACATCTTGCTAAAAAGCATGAGAGCAAGGACATACGCTTGTTTCACTCCATTGGTGACTGGGAAATCTCAAGAACATTATCCGCTATCCAGAACCCGGGCATGCACGCCATCATGAAACTGGCATTCAATACTGCTAAATTTTTCCAGGCAACCAAATTTTGACCCTAATTTTCCATAAACCCTCATGCCTGAGATATCAAATGCCTTGGTCAGATCTATAAATGTTGTACATAGACCTCTGTTCTGCTCCTGACAATTTTCCTGGAGTTGTCAAGCAGCAAACACCATATCAACTGTTCCTTGAAAGTTTCTGATGTCACACTGGCTTTTAAAGAGGTGACCATCTCCCAGGTGAAGAATCAACCTATTGAAAATGACCCTAGAAAGAAAATTACCAGCAACGACTGAAAGAAAAATACCCCCCATGATTGTCAAAGAGATGAACCATGGAGGCATCCTTGAATTCCTAGGGAATAACTTCTTCATGCTATATAATCTGGAAATTTTCAGTCAACTTTTGATTTCGAGCAATGGACTCATAACTGTAGATCTCGGCTGGAATAGAATCAGCACTAGATGCTTTGACCCTTGAAAGAAGTCTAATGGCATTCAAACTTCAAGAACCAACTTCTGAGCAAAACTGAGCATACTTTTTCAGGGAAAAAGATGAGTATTTAATGATTTTCAAACTTTCCTGATGAAAAAAACAGAGCTGAACAGAAAATTTGATCTTCAAACAGGAGACTCAAGAGATACATAAAAAGGTAAACATGGAGAAAGGAAAAGACTTGCTAATCACTAAAAATTAAACACATTCCTACCTGGGAGGAAAATTCTCAAAACTCTTGAAAATTGTAACTCTAGTGGGGGAATATGTTTATAATGAAGGTATAGACATAATTTGGTTTTTGACTGAATGATTTAAAAAAAATTAAGTCATCAAGAAAGGGGGGCATTGTAATGAGACTGGAGGAAGGGCAGGCAGAATGGAGTAAATTATATCATATGAAGGGATGCAAAGGATCTATTCCAGCAGAAGGAAAGAAGGGAAGGAGTGACAACTATTTGAATCTTACTCTCATTGGATTTGACTTAAAGAGGTAATAACACATCTACTCCATTGGGTTTAGAAAGATACCTTACCTTTCAAGTTCTAGGAGGGGAAAGGAGTAGAAGGGAAGGAGGGAGTAATAGAAAGAAGGAAAGGAAGAAGGGGGAAAAGGGAAAGAGAGAAGAAAAGGGAGAGTGGCTAATAGAAGGTGACACATATTGAGGGAGGAGTATTCAGAAGCAAAACACTGATGAGGAGAGTAGGTAAAAAAAGAGGATATAAAAGTACAAATGGAGGATAAATAGCCTAGAGTTTAATAAAGAGTTAGTAATTATAACTGTGAATGTGATGAAATAAATTATTCTATAAAATGGAAGCAGATAGCAGAGTGGATTATAAACCAAAATCTTACAATATTCTGCTTACAAGAAACACATTTGAAGCAGAGAGATACACAGAGTAAAGATAAAAGACCACAGCGGAATATATTATTCTTCAGTTGTAGGAAAAAAAGCAGAGGTAGTAAACCTTATCTCAGGCAAAGCAAAAGCAAAGATAGATCTAATCAAAAGAGATAAGGAAGGAAATTACATCCTCCTAAAAGATATCCAAGAGTGAAGTAATTTCAATGCTAAACATATATGCCTCAATGGTATAAATTCTTAGAGGAGAAGCTAGATGAATTATAGGAGGACAGAGAGAATAAAATTATATAGATGGGGGACCTCAACTTCCCTCTTTCAGAATTAGATAAAATTAAATAAAATAAGCCTTAAAGAAATTAAGAAGGTGAATAGAATATTAGAAATGTTAGATATTACAGACCTCTAAAGAAAATTCAATGGGACAAAAAGGAATATACATTTTTTCTCCTGCAGTACATTAGGGAATTAAAAACCTCAAAATCAAATACAGAAAACTTGAAATATTAAATGCATTCTTTTCAGCTCATGATGAAATAAAAATCACGTTCAATAAAGGACCATGGAGAGAGAGAGATCTGAAATTAATTGGAAAATAAATAATTTAATTTTTAAAGAATGAGTGGATCAAACAACAAATCATAGAAGTAATTAATAATTTCATCCAAGACAATGACAATAAAGAGACAACATGCCAAAACTTGCAGGATATAGCCAAAGCAGTTATTAGTGGAAATACTATACAACTAAAAAACCTAGAGAAAGAACAAATTAAAAATCCCCAATTTCTAAATTGGAAATTCTTGAAAAATAAAAGATAAAATTAATAAAACTGAAAGAAAACTATTGAACTAATAAATAAAATTAAGAATTGATTTTATGAAAAACACATAAAATATATAAACCTTTGATTTTAAAAAAGAAAGATGAAAATCAAATTATCAGTCAAAAATGGAACAGGTGTAGGGCCGGCTAGCTGGCATAGTGGATAAAGCACCAGCCTTGGAGTCAGGAGTACCTGGGTTCAAATCTGGCCTCAGACACTTAATAATTACCTAGCTGTGTGGCCTTGGGCAAGCCACTTAACTCTATTTGCCCTGAAAAAAAACTTAAACAAATGGAATAGGTGAATTCATGAAAGTTAGAGTATTGATTCAGAGCTATTTCTGTGCAACTGTAAGCCAAGAAATTTGACACTGTAAGTGAAATGGATAAATATTTACAAAAATATAAAGTGTTCAGCTTGAAAGAAGAGGAAATGAAATACTTAAATAACCCAGCTCAGAAAAAGAAACTGAACAAGTCATCAATGAACTCCTTAAGAAAAAAATTTCCAGGGCTAAATGGATTCACAAGTGAATTCTACCAACATTCAAAGAACAATTAGTTCCATTTATATATAAACTTTTTGAAAAAAATAGATGAAGAAGGAATTATGCCAAATTTCTTCTATGATACCAATATAGTATTGACACCTAAACCAGGAAGAATAAAAACAGAGAAAGAAAATTATGGATCAATTTCCCTAATGAATAGGAATGCAAAAATTTTAAATAAAATATTAGCAAAGTAATTAGCAAGTTATCACTGGAATAATATACTTTGATCAAATAGGATTTTACCAGGAATGCAGGGTTGATTCAATATTAGGAAAACTATTAACATAATTGACCATATCAATAACAAACCTAACAGAAATCATATGCTTATTTCAACAGATGCTGAAAAAGTGTTTGACAAAGAACAGCACCCATTCCTATTAAAAACAGCAGAGAGCATAGGAATAAGTGGAATGTTCCTTAAAACCATAAGCAGTATCTAGCTAAAATATCAAGCATTATATCTAATGGGAAGAAGCTAGAAGCTTTCCCAATAAGATCAGAGGTGAAACAAGAATGTCTTTTATAACCACTATTATTCAGTATTGTATTAGAACAAAAGGTCAGCCCTTTGATCCAGCAATACCACTACTGGGTCTATACCCTGAAGAGATTATGAAAAAGGGTAAAAACATCACTTGTACAAAAATATTCATAGCAGCTCTGACAGAAACTGGTGGCAAAGAATTTGAAATCAAGTAAATGTCCTTCAATTGGGGAATGGCATAGCAAACTGTGGTGTATGTATGTTATGGAACACTATTGTTCTATTAGAAACCAGGAGGGATGGGAATTCGGGGAAGCCTGGAGGGATTTGCATGAACTGATGCTGACTGGGATGAGCAGAACCAAAAAACACTGTACATCGTAACAGCAACATGGGGGTGATGATCAACCTTGATGGACTTGCTCATTCCATCAGTGCAACAATCAGGGACAATTTGGGGCTGTCTGCAATGGTGAATGCCATCTGTATCGAGAGAAAGAACTGTGGAGTTTGAACAAAGACCAAGGACTATTATCTTTAATTTAGAAAATAAAAACTGATATCTTATTATTTGATCTCGCTATCTCTTATACTTAATGTTTCTTCCTTAAGGATATGATTTCTCTCTCATCACATTCAATTTGGATCAGTGTATACCATGGAAACAATGTAAAGACTGGCCAATTGCCTTCTGTGGGGAGTGGAGGAAGGGAAGTAAGATTAAGGGAAAAATGATAAAACTCGAAATAAATAAAATCTTTAAAAAAAAAGAACAAAAGGCAAGAATATCATGGGAATTAATAAAAAAATGCAAAGAAAGATGGCCTCACCATACCAGATGTAAAATTATATTATAAAGTATCAGTCTTCAAAACTGTTTACTACTGGCTAAGAATTAGAAAGGTAGATGAGTGAAATAGATTAGATGCAAAAGAAACAGCAGTAAATGATTATAGTCATCTGGTACTTGATAAGCCTAAAGATTCCAGCTCCTGGGATAAGAACTCACAGATATAGAAAGGTAATTCTCAGATGCTATTTACAGTCATATGAAAAATTATTTTAAATCATGATTTATTAGGAAAATACAAATTAAAGCAACTCTGAGGTATCGCTTCACACCTATCAGATTGATCAATATGGCTAAAAAAGGAAAATGATCAATAATGGAGGGGATGTGGGAAAACTGGGACACTAATGGAATTATGAACTATCTAACTTTTGGGGGGGGAGCAATTTAAAACTTCACATAAAGGACAATAAAATTGTGTATACCCTTTGATCCACTGTTTTTTGACAGAAATTTCTGGGAAAACTGACAGAAACTAGGCACAGACCAACATCTAATTTCCTATATCAAGAGAAGGTTGAAATAGACACATGATTTAAATGGGTACATAGATTTAGGATACAGAAAAATCATTAATGCCTTGATGGTGAAGTTGTGAACTGATCCAACCATTCTGGAGAGCAATATGGAACTCTGCCCAAAGGGTTAAAAAACTGTATATACCCTTTGTTTCAACAATACTACTAATGAGATCATAAAAAATGAAAAAAGGAGTCATACAAAATGTTTATGGAAACTCTTTTTGTGGTAGAAATTGAGGGGATGGTTCTGGAATCTGAGGGGATGCCTATAAATTGGGGAATGGTTGAAAAAACTGTGGTATGTGAATTTAAAGCAAAATGATTTTGCTATAAGAAATGGTAAGCAGATGGATTTCAGAAAATTCAAAAATAGCTGCATGAACTGATTCTGAGCAAATTGATCAGAACTAAAAGCACATTGTAAAGGGTAAAAGCAACACTGTGTGATAATTAACTATGATAGACTTAGCTCTTCTCTCCAATATAGTGATCAAAAGAATTCTAAAAGATGTGTTCAAAATGGCATCCAAATGCAGAAAAAGAACTATCAATTCTGAATGCGAATCAAAGCATACTATTTTCATTTTAAAAATTTTGTTTTTGAGAGTGGCTAGCTGGCACAGTGGATAGAGCACCAGCCCTGGAGTCAGGAGTACCTGAGTTCAAATCCAGCCTCAAACACCTAATAATTACCTAGCTGTGTGGCCTTGGGCAAGCCACTTAACCCCATTACCTTGCAAAAACAAAAAAAATTGCTTTTTATTTCTCATGGTTTTTTCCCCTTTTTGCTCTGATTATTCTTTCAGAACATGACTAATATGTAAATCTATTTAACATGGTTTTGCATTTATAACCTTTATCAGATTTCTTCTGTCTTGGGGAGGGAAAGAGACAATGTTACAAAAATGAATGTTGAAAGTTATCTTTACATGTAAGTAAAAAAAAATTAAATTAAAAAATTAAAAAATGAACTTAAATGACCAGGGAAAACTATACATATATATACATATATATTGTATAATATATATGTATATGTATAGGTATATATGTGTATGTATACTTATATATATATATATATGTGTGTGTGTGTGTGTGTAAAATGTATATAAACACTCATTCTATTGTAATAGAAAGTGGGAAAAGAGCTTTTCAAAAAGAATTTTAAGGACTCAGAAAGCATAATAGGGTCAGGTTGCTCCTGTCTAAACATCTGGAGACTAATTAACTCTTAGACATATATCTAAAAGACTAGACTTTTAATGAGGTTGGGGTGGAAAGAAAGATATAATTTTATATGTGGTGTTTCTTGGTTAAAATATTTTTTTTCTTTTTTTAATATTTATTTATTTTTCCATGCAAAGAAAAAAAGCCATTTTGGAATAAAAAACAGTAGGAGAAAGGTCTAGTTTAGTGATCCCTTCTCTCTAGGACTTCATGAGCTAAAAAGTAGACTGAGAGAAGGCATTTTTGCCTGAGGCCCAGGGAAGCACCATTGCTAGGAGGTTTGAAGGGGAATCAAAAATGAGATGTGAGGTTCTTATGCTCCATCTGCTTCAAATACACTGCTAGGGCACTGTGATTGAGTTAAAGGATGCTTATTTCCCCTTAGCAACTGGTTCAATCAACTTATATTCCAGAAGTCTTGCAATAAAATTGGGAAAAATTAATTCAAAGGAGAAGGGAATTTGAAGCTTGGAAGGAGAATTATGGGTTATTACTCCCTGCCTTCTGTTAAAAAAAATGGAAGTCTAATAAATGATTTCAAGAATAAACTTATTGAGAAACTGGAGGGAGATGGGGAGGGGTTCTTAAATGACAAGGCTGTTCAAGTACTTAGTCTGGTCAAGATAGAAAGCATGTCCTTCTTGGAATGAAAATGGACAGCCAACACAATTAATTCAATAATTCAAATAAATGGCATTACATTGGATCAGATTCACAACTTGATTGTTTACTGTTCACCCTGGTGCATGTTATTTGTTTGCTCAGGAGCAACACAAGGCCGAATACAAACTGAAACACTTGTAAAGATGAATAAATGGAATATTTATTAAGTGCTTACTATGTGCAAAGTGTTGTTCTAAAATATTACTGAAGAGAGATAACATTTGGGAATGTTTCAGGTGCAAGTCAGATGGAGTGGTCCCATGGTCCTTAGGGTACACTGGAAAAGGAATCTTTGTGACTCATCTTTAAAGAAATTTCTACTGACAATATCATATCAACAAATCAAATCATACCAATTAATATTAATAGCTGAAGATCAACCATCCTGTCCTCAACTTGATGTCTATGCTTTGAAAGAGAAGTGATTCCTGCTGGCTATGTGGGGAACCAACACAAAGTCAATGCAGTCCTGGGGATGGGGATGAGGTTGGGGTTAGGGATGGGCAGGGTAGCATCAACTCACTCAATAGAAGTGGCTGTAACTCTTGTAGAAGCAGTTGCCAGACTACATCTCCTTAAGGATTGGTTCCTGAGATGTTGACTAGGGACTCTGAATTGGAAGAATTATTTGTATCAAAAGGGCTTGGGTTTGGAAACCCTGTCTCCACTAGGGTCTGATGAGAAATAGTAGGTAGTGTTGGTCACCTGAATTGTATGTACCATCTCTGTATCCTTCAGGATATCCTGTTACTTCAGATAGACTGACATGGCCAATCTCTGCGCATCAGTTGTTTGGCCATTGGTCGGAAAGCCTTGCTCTTTCTCAAGAGGAATTACTTTCTCAATGCTTACTTATAAAGGTCTAGAGGTTCTGCAAATCTCAGGACACCCATCTTTAATCTGACTTTAGGTGTCAGCTGGTTAACTGTTGGTAGTGATGAGGTGGTGATGAAGTCCCTTCTTCCCAATTTCTCCCTTCAGTGACAGCTTTGGGGGAAGGGGATATGCTGGAAGAGGGTCTAATGATTTGGGAACATTGCTATTTCTAAGACTTTTAGGTTCAGGATCCTAGGCTGTCTCTATCAGTGTCTGAGGGAAGATGGTTGTCACGATATGGGGAATACGGGCTAGTGGTTTGACTTTCTTAGCATATTTTGCTGACACTTCCGCAGAGTGATCTGCTGCTTAGGTCAGGTTGGATACTTCCATTTACTCTGAATATGATAGAAGGGAAAAAATATAGGAGTAAAATACCAGAGCTACTGAATATACTTTCTACCTTTTTTTAGGAGTCTGGCATCTCTCTAGAATTCTCGCCAAACATTCTTCATTGCCAATCAAACACTCATTGTTATGCATTCTTTACCATTGTCCATTGTCATGAATTCTGATTTGCCAACAACCTTAATATCCTCCAGGATTCTTCAATAATCAGTTTTTGAAGGTTCAACCAATCTCTCCCTCTGCCAGCTTCTTCCTACAGCAATCTGAATCACTTAACCTGATTGGACCTCAGTTTACCCATCTGAAAAATGATGAGAATAATTTCTATGCCCCTTTGTAATACTCTCTCTGTGACTTTATGATCATACAATCCTAATGAAAACTCCCTTAGACTATGTCCATCAGTATCTATGCTCGCTACCTTGGTCTTCTGGCTCTGTGGCATATTTATGTCTCAATAAAAGTTAGGCTTGCCTTTGGATCGATAATGGAGAGAAGAAAATAATGGCAGAAGAAAATAAACATTTATTCTGTGCCTACTTAGTTACTTAATCCTGTTTGCCTCAGTTTCCTCATCTGTAATATGAGCTGGAGAAAGAAATAGCAAATCACCTCAGAATCTTTTTGCCAGGAAAATTCCAAATATGGTCATAAAGAATCAGACATAACTGAAAAATGACTGAACAACAAAAAAATGAGCCAGACACTATGCTGAGAACTTCACAAATATCATTTGATACTTACGTTTATTAGCAATGTTACAGATCTGCTACAAATGCTACAAATACATTTATCCATCTTCAGGGTGAATATAGTAGAGAAGCTATTCTACACATTTAGCATATTGCCAGAAAACTAGGAAACTGTTCAGTTCATACCTTAGTCAATCAATCAAAAACATTTTTTGGATGCCTACTATGTGCCAGAGCTGAAGATAAAAAAAGAAAAAAATACAGATTTAATAGTGTCCATGTGGTCATTGCATTCCTAAAACTAGTACTCAGAATTCTTAACAAAGCATGTGTACAGAATAAAGCTTGCTCGCCAAAATTGTAATTAAGTAGTTTGCTTTATAAAAAGTCAAACTGGGATTCATTTCATTGGTGATCTTTTGAGAACATTTCAAGGATGTACTGAAGCTAGCCTAAATTGATCTGGTTGTTAAATTTTTCAGTTAAGTATTTATATACCAGAATATTGTCAAATTCTATAAATCAGGGGTTATTCTATTGTTTTAGATTGCCTAGACTTAAGGTGGTGTGATGGATATAGCACTGTTCTGGAGTCAGTGTAGAACCTGGTCTGGAGTCACTGGAGTCAGTGTAGAACTGGTCTGGAGTCACTGGACAACTGAAGTTCTCAGATATTTACTTAACTGTTTTACCTTGGAAAAGTCACTTTATGTCTACTTACTTCAGTTTCCTCAACTATAAAATAAAGATAGAACCTACCTCCCAGAGATGTTGTAAGGATCATTTGAGAGAATAATTGTAAAACACTTAGTCTCAGGGTCTTTATAAATGTTTGCCATTACTATTAAGTAAATTGTTGGAGAAAATGTTCATAATAAAAAATAAATTTATAAGTTTATCATGAGTACTCTTCCTAACACACACACACACACACACACACACACACACACACACACTCAGAACCATCTGTCTACATTACTACCTCACTCCAAAGTCAGGGACTTGACTCATCTTCAGGCCATTTTAAGATATTTAACTTTGAACATAGTCATGACTTCACTTCTACTGAACAACATAAATGTATAGCTGGAAGGACCTTAAAGCTCTTCTAGTCCTATTTCTTTTATTTTTTGTATGAAGAAACATACAGGGTGAGAAGTTTGAGTGATTTACCTGATATTATACAAGATTATATGAGGTTATACATCAAGTTTTTAACCCATGACCCCAGACTCTAAATGAGAGGTCCTTGCTCTGGCTGCATCATGTTCTGGTTGTGGTAAAGCAAGCACTTATTTAGAAATGGTTACTATGATATAATTTAATTTAACATAATATAGTAATAAAAATATATTTTATAAAGAGCTACCTAAAGAGACAATTTGGAGTAGAAACCTTGATATTAAGAAGGCCTGGAGTCAAAGACATGTTGAATATGTCATATTCTTCTGACATTAAACTAGCCTTTGTGAGATTGCCAAATCACTTATCTCCTTGGTGTCCCAGTAACTTTCTAAAACCAAACGTTAGAGAAGAATTGCTGATCTGCCTTGGTGGAGGAGACCCCACATAGGAAGTTCCCTATACAGTTGAAATAGATAAAAGAAGGTATGCTGCATTAAGATAAGAGTACTACAGAAAAATAAACGTTCAGAAAAATACTCTTTCAAAATGCAATTGGCATTAATTTACATGTTTGCCATTGTTTTGATTTTGCCTGATTAACTTTAAAAAAACAACAACAAAAAACTATGATCTTAACTTCACATTTGTTAATGTGGAAATGTTATGCTAAGTCATGAGAAAGCTAATTAAGTTTTCTTTTCTTGCTCTGATTCTGGTACAGATACATTAGGTTTCTGTTTGTGGTCAGATTTCAGAAATGTTGTAAACACTAACAGAAACTCTACTTAAAAGGACTACAGGGAGGCATGGTTGAACAGACACTTTTAAAGAATAAACATTTTCAACTTTATTCATATTGACACTCCAGGAGTCAAAATCATGACAACCACCCAAGCAGTCCTTTTCAGTCTAGGAGGCCTATAAAAAGAATAGATGCCCCTGGGCATAGTGAAGGAATTTCTAGTACCTTTGGATGGTTATAGGAAGGCCTTTGTAAACTTTTTCTATGAGTCAAAATTTAGACTTTTGCTATGGATCATCATATTTTAACTGGGAAAAAATGAAAGAAAGAAGTGTGTGTTATGGGTATCAACTAGCAATAATTTTCTCAAAGCACAAGGCAGGCAAAAGTTCTGGTTTTGGTGCAATAGAACAAAAGACATTTGGAGAATCCATATATCTGGTGGAACATATTTTACTGAACTATGTTCTTTTCCTTTTCCTATTCCAGATGTTCCTATTCTTATATAATAATATAAAATACATTTTGTAATATCTTTTTTATCTTTGTCCCACAATTTGTACCTTAGCACATAGAAGAAGTAGAGATTTGTTTGTTTCATTGATGGTATCACTTTGTTATTATTGTTGTTTAGTTGTTTTAGTCATGACCCACTCTCCATATATTGACAAAGATACTGAAGTAGTTTGCCTTTTCCTTCTCCCGTTCATTTTACAAATAAGGAAACTGAGACAAGTAGGACTAAGTGACTCCCCAGGGTCATGCAGCTATAAACATCTGAGACCAGATTTGAACTCATGAAGACGAGTCTTTCTGACTCTAGGTCTGGTACTCTATTGACCATGTCATCTAGGTGCACTACTGTGCACTACTGTAAACACATTCATGTACACATTCAATACATGTATATTCTTGTATATATAATTGCATGTTCACAAACATTTATGCATGTTCCAACATTGTCTGTGTTATGTTTATGTAATTATATTTTCCCAGGCACAATGCACAATCTACATAAATATTTGCATATGTATGCATGGGCATATTTATTTGCAATACATATATACACATATTTTCATATATATGTTCATAAATGTGTAAATAAATACAACTATTTGCATCAGCCCTTTGATTTTTGTCAGTATAGAGGTTCTGATGAAAGAAATTACCTCTTTAATTACAGATTAACACATGTTTTGCAAATTTAGCAGTCTTAGAAAATTGTTTAGGATACTGAAAGTTTAAGTGGCTTGCCTAGGGTCACACAGGCAATGAGTTAAAGTAGGGACCTGAGTCCAGGCCCTCATGCATTGAATGCCTTCTCTCTTACTAATAAACTACAATACCTATGCAGATATAACTAATTGAAAATACTTTGATTTCTCCTTTTTCATTTGTATGTCCCAAGAAGGCCATGTTTTTACTACACACTGCCTTATTTTCAATTACATCAGAGGCAAATATGAAAGGAAACACTTATGTAGTGCTTTAAGTTTTACAAGATGTTTTATATTCATTTGCTCAAGTTCTTCCCCAATAATTGTACAAGGTGGATATTATAGGCATTTTTGCCCCCATTTTACAGATAAGGAAACAGAGCCCTAGAGCAATCCTTTGATTTTCCCATACTCATGCAACTAATAAATGTTAGAGGAAGAATTCAAACACTCCAGGTCAAACACAATTTCAATTTCATCTTGGCATCTGTATGGAAACTCTTTCTGGACCAAAACAAAGGTGTAGACAATGCTTCCACTTTATTACTGCTGCCCTTGGTGCCCAACATAGTCTGAGACAAGTGTTTAGAAATGAATAAACTCAACATAGAATTTTTAAAGTTAAAATGATCCTTAGATCAAAGAAAGAAGGAAAGGATTTATAAAAGCAAAAATCTAAGAGTTCTGACTTTGGAGTCAGGAGGATGAGAGTTCAAATTCAACCTCAGATTCTTGACAGTTACTAGCTGTCATGGGCAAGTCATTTTACCCTGATCACCTCCCATCCAGGACCATCTCCAGTTGTCCTGATTCTTATCTGACCACTGTACCCAGATGGCTCTGGAGGAGAAAGTGAGTCTGGTGACTTAGCACAGCACCCCCTAACTCAAAACCAGTTCGAGTACCTGTTATGGTATCATCTCCCTAATGTCATGGTCTTCTTTGAGAATGAAGGACAAACATCATCAACCAAAAAATTGGAAACTAAGGAAGCCTCCTTGGGAAATGAATAAACAAGATGTGGTATATGAATGCAATATTTTTCTGAACTACGAAGTGCTGAAAAGGACAACTGCAGAGATAATTGGGGTGACCTCTTGGAAGTAATTCAGAGAAAGTAATAAATAGGACAACTTATATAATGAAAACCACATTATAGAGAAAAAAACAACTCTTATAATAACTGAAAACTCTAATCAATGCAATGATAAAAACCAAAAAGTCCAAAAGAGGAATCCAGAAACAAAGTTAAGACAAAACAATTCCTTTCAGTGATGAACTAAAAAATGCAGAAAGTGACATACATTTTCAGTCATGGTCAATGCAGGAATTTGTTTCACCATATTATGTAGACATGCATAAGGCAGCTAGATGGTGTAGTAGGGTGCTAAGACTGAAGTTGAAAAGACTCAACTTTGTGGATTTAAATCTAGGCTTGGATTCTTACTAGTTGTGTGACCTGGGCAAAATATTTAACCCTGTTTGCCTCAGTTTCTTATCTACAAAATAAGATGGAGAAGGAAATAGCAAACCACTCCAGAATTTTTGTCAAGAAAACCCCAAACGGGGACACAAGAAGTCAGACACTACTGAAACAGATGAACAGCAATAATGTACTGCTGTTGTTTTAAATTTTTTTTAATGGGGAGAGTGAGGAACACATTATTGTTAAATGTATTACTTGACAAATTAAAGAAAACAATTTTTAAAAAGAGAAGAACCCTAGAGATTAAAATCCAACCCTTTATCCCCATGCCCACCCTCCACTAAATTTAAGGAAAACGAAGCCCAGAAAGATAATAAAATTATTCTGGAAAACACAAGTTGATTAAGCAGATACTAGAACCCAGATTATTCCAGTGCTTTTTCTACTATAACATGCTGCTTATTTGATTGAAAACTAATGCACTGGTAACACATGCCATAGCATTCAAATACAACCCTAATCTTCTAAAAGTAAACTAAAGGATTCAGTGCTGTGTTCCTTAATCATATCATTTTGCCTTCTCCTTCCCCAAATAGAGTGCCAACTAGAATTCACTGAGGGAGAAAATATAATTTCATGTGAATGGGGTGGCCAAGAAATTGGTTCACATGATGTTCTATTGTTCAAAAACTCAGTAATTATAATGATGCTGACAATAATTAAAGGCAACAGGGTTAGGAATGTTATTTGGCCAACTTTACAACCCACTTAGAGGTTGTCTATACACATAAATCAGGTATGTATGTATATATATATATATATATATATATATATATATATATATATGTTTCTTTCTTAAAGGTTGTATTCAAAAAAACAGAGTTAGGAGATATGTTAGAGTTCATTTTATGCTAACCCCTTTTACAAACAAGGAAATTAAAATTATAGATTATACAGGGAGTTAAATGGAAGAAGCAGGGGAAAAAAACACTAAACTTTTGATTCAGTAGTTTCTCCACTACACCAGAGAGATAATATGGATTTGGATTTGTAAAACTTAGGTTTAGGGACATCTAGATGGTGCAGTGGATAGAACAACAGCCCTGGACTCATGAGGACTTGAATTCAAATACAGCATAAAACACTTACTGACTGTGTGACTCTGGACAAGTTACTTAACCTCAAATGCCTCCAAACAAAATCAATTATTTTAAATCTTAATTCTGTTTTTTATTTCCTATGTCATCTCAGCCAGATCATTTAATTTCTTTAGTTCTCAGTTTTCTTCATTTTGAAAATAAGTTTCTCCTTGATATTATTTAAGGTACTTCCAATCCTATAACCCATAGAGATTAAGGAACCCACCTAAGGTAACATAAGTAATAAGCAACACAAACAGGTCCTCTAAAGTCAAATTTGCTTTCTAATATTATATGTATTCTTTACTCTCATTTCTTCACAAATATCACTTCCAATATTTAAGAAGTTATCATGTTTCTACTTAAATATTTCCTTTTATTCCTGATTAAGCTATTCCGTTTCATCAACTGGTCTTCATATGACATATTTTAAAAATCACTCATCATTCTCATCATTCTCCCATTTGTCATTGTTCCTCATGCAAACATGAAACCAGAACTGAATATAATATTCCAGTTCATGTCAATAAAGGATATAAGACCTGGCAACTGGCGTAACACATTGCTGAGATTTGTAAACAGTCTAATATTAAATTTAAAATATTTTAACCACAGTTATTGGTTTCAAGGCAAAGTTCTGATTTTTATGACTGAAAGGATAAAAACTTCATCTAAAAAATGTTCAATTCAAAATTATTCTTGTAAAGATATGAGAGGCAATGTTACTCTGGTAGAACATTGTCAAATATAGTCAGTAAAAATATATAGATATTTAATTGATTTTTATCCTTGTCAAAAGGAAGGTTTCAGTCTAGAGGGGTTGGATAGTATATTCCCATAATATAAGGACAAAGGACCTCAACAAAAGATATTTGGGGAGGGGGTGTGCAAAAGGATATCAAAATACAGTTTACAATAAACCAGTTATTTTAACTAAAAATAAAGGTATCCTGACCCATGGTGAAAAATATGGAAGTGGAACTCTTTCTGTTTTAGCCTGGATCCAGTGAAGTGTTCCAAGATAAGAAGCAGCATGATTTCAAGTTTTACATGACTATCTCCTGGAATCATTTGTTTTTTCATTGTATTTTAGGTTAGAAAATACCATAGAAATCCAAATATCTTTCAATTATCTCTAGCTGGACTAGAGAGTAGCAAATAGCCATATTCCTGAGAGCAAACAATTCCAAATATCCAAATATTTTTGCTGGGTTTTTTGTTAACTTTTTTTTAAAAAAATCAACTCAATTCAGTAATCATAAAGTGTTTAGTGCTCAAGGTGTTATGATAGAACATTGGAAACACAATGAGCAAGTTGTCTAACTTTTCTGTTTCATTTTCTATAAAATGGGGAACATACCTGTGGTAACCATCTAATAGATTCATTGGGATAATCTAATGAAAAGTTTAGTTTTCTCTGATTGATGACATACTCAGAAAAAGTCTCCCCAGATATAAACCAATATATTTGTCAATGCATTTGTAATATGAATTAGAGTAGAGAGAGTCATTCTTTAATTTTTAAAAAAAGTTTTGGTTTTTTTAAATTGCCATTCATAATCCAGTCAATTCTTAGGGATTCATTTTTTTTTAATTCTTAGGGATTCTTAATAGAAATAGCATGGATCAAAGGAAGTCTAAAAACTTACTTAAATAATAATTAGCATTTATATAGTGCCTATTATGTGTAAGGTGTCATGCTAAACACTTTACAAATATTATCTCATTTGCTCCTCACAAAAATCCTAGGCTGTAAATGCTCAGATTATTCTCAGTTACTTCCTCAGGGTCACACAGCAAATAATTCTGGGATTGGATCTGAATTCGGGTATTTCTGAATTGCAGACCAGCACTCTATTCATACATAGCATTGTCTAACTACCTCTAGTCAATTGTTTCATCCTCTCTTGTCTTCAATGAGATTTTTTTCCTCGGCTTTGTAACAAATGGATGGATTTAAAAAAAAAAAAACATGCCAAGCAAGCCATGGAGATGTCTGCTAGTAAGTTTTCAAGCTTCAAAAAGTTTGAATTAGGAAGCAAAAAATTATAGGCATGGAAAAATAGAGAATAAGTGACTGCACTAAAATTTTACTTTTCATGGAATCATCCAGATAATGTAAAATAATCTTGCCTCTCTCACTCAAACGTTTATTTTAAAAAAGTGTTTTTAAAAGTCTTCAACAACAAAAATCCCAACAAAAATGACAAAACCCAAACCTACTGTACTCTAAACAGGATAGCCTAGTGAAAGTGAAGACACAGGTACAGACTAGCAAAATCATCATATGAACAGAGTTTTAGATGTACAAAGAACCAAGAGATAATTTGTGCTACTCCTTATTTTATTTTTAAGGAGATGTAGGCCCAAAGAAATGAAGTGACTTGTACTGAAATAAATTGGAAAGGTATTCAATTACCAGAATGAATACTATGATCTTGAGAGGGACATTGCTTTAATTGAAAAGTTGTTGGAACTTTAGGCACAAAATTTGGATTCCAGGGTTCTGATTCACTTCTTGGATACAGTTTCCTCATCTGTAAAATTACAGGATTGCTTTCTAAGGTCTCCTCCAGCTTTAAAGCCATCCTAAACTTCTTGAGACTTTTAACTAATATTTACTTTTACAATTTCTAATAATTCTGAAAAGATTGGCGATACTAAATAATTTGCACAATCATACCACTTTCTCAGAAATATTAGATGGTAGGAATTTTTTCATGAATACATCTCTCATACATTGCCCTAACTTCTATCCTGACAATAGAGGTTCTAACAGTGAGATTCTGTTTCATTCCAAGCTATAGACTTTGATATCAATGCAGAGAACAAATTCAGATTCTAATGATGGACTGGCATTCCCCCCAGAGGTGAAAAAAAAATATCAGCACACCCACATCACAGAACAGCCAGCTACATCCCTGCCCAATCTCTGGGTAAATGTCAAGGTTTCTGACTCACCTTTGCAATATTTGTTGACAAAGGAAAATAATTGCCTTCATAGTTTATTAGGCAAGTTTCAAACTGCAGATGGAGATTTGCATCTCAATTTGGTGAGTTACAAGCCAGGATCTGCCACCTGAAGCTGCTGAAGAAAAGTGGTTTAGTCCCAATTACAGGTGTATGTCAACACACTGGGGCCCTACCAGCAGAATAAGAACAACATGCATCTAATTGGCCACACTCTGTCCTCAAATGGAATGACTGAGTAGCCAAGGTGAAAAAAAGGCAGCAAATAGGAGAATTCCAAGTCTCCCACAGTTCAATAAAAGCAGGCAATTCTTTATCAGTTAGTGTGGTGCTCTTAGTATCATAGAATTACAGATTGGATCTGAATGCAACCTTAAAGGTCTTCTAGACATAAAGTAACATAATCACAGAATCCAAAATTAGAAAATGTCCTTAAAGACATCTGGTATCCATACCTTAAAAAGAATTTCCATTATAAAATGCCCAATAAGTAGTTGCTCAACTTCTATTCAAAGACCTCCAGGGAGAGGGAGCCTACTACCTTTTCTTCTACTTTTCAATAGTTCTAATGTGGGGGAATTTTTGTCATAGCAAAGTCCAAATAGGTTCTTTTTCAACTTCCCAGAATTCTACAGGATGTCTGAGTTGGAAGGAGCCTCAGCTACGATGTAATCCCAACAATGTCTAAAAAAATTATCCCCTCTATAACATATCTGATTACTTCTCATCTAAACTTTTCTTGATGAACTTTAATAGAGGAACAAGCACATGAATTAGGTTTGAGTGAGGGGGTGCTGTGCTAAGACACTCATCTCACTTTCTCCTCTAGAGCCATCTGGGTTCAGTGACCAGATAGTATGACTGGAGATGTCCTGGAAGAGAGGCAATCAGTGTTAAGTGACTTGGCCAAGGTCACATAGCCAGTAAGTGTCAGTTGTCTGATGCAGAATTTGAACTCCCATCCTCCTGTCTCCCAGAGGAGGGGAGTTCAAACCCAGTCTCAGACAAATGTCACTAGCTGAATGTCCTTGGGCAAGTCACTTAACTGATTGTCTCGCATCCAGGGCCACCTCAAATCATCCTCATTCATATTTGGCCACTGGACCCAGATGGCTCTGGAAGAGAAAGTGAGGCTGGTGACTTAGCACAGCACCTCTTCTCTCAAATCCAATTCATGTACTTGCCATGGCATTACCTCCCAGTTGTCATGGTCTTCTTCGAGAATGAAGAACAAAAGAAACAACAAAACAATACATCATCATAATGGAGGCAATTCTAGAAGCAATGGAGCTTCTCTGGAGGCAATTTACCTCACTTTTGGCTAGCTCGAATTTTTAGGAAGTTTATCTTGATATCAAGTATAAATTTTCTCTTTGGAAACTTCCATCCATTGTATCTTGGTATTCTATCTCAGACCAAGCAAAAGAATTCTAAGTCTCCTTTTTTTCTTTTTAATTTAATTTTTTTTTAGATTTTTCAAGGCAAGGGGGTTAAGTGGCTTGCCCAAGGCCACACGGCTAGACAATTATCAAGTGTCTGAGGTCGGATTTGAACCCAGGTACTCCTGACTCCAAGGCCGGTGCTCTATTCACTGCTCCACCTACCTGCCCCTAAGTCTCCTTTTATTATAGTACTTCAAATATTTGAGGATAGTCATTACTGTTCTGGCTAAAGCTTTACTTTCTTATTCCCAATTCCTTCAAACTATCTTTATTAATATTCCTTGAGCCAGATTCTACCTTTGGAGGGGTGTTTTGGTTTGCAAGCCCTACTTAATACCTCTTGAAGATTAACTTGACTTGAATTCAGATGGAGTTCCAGAAATGTTCTGTGTGATCCTAGAAAAGACATGTAATCTTTCTGTGCCTCAGTTTCCTCACTTGTAAAATGTTGATAGTAAGGGCATCTATCTTTCCCTTCTGAATTCTGCTCCCAACTTTTCAGACTTTGTCATTGTATTTCAATAATTGGCTTATACTAGAACTTCCCTAAAAGCTTGGCACCTTGTTATTCTACAACATACACACATATAGGTCAAATATCACAAAATATACATATATATGCACATATATACATACATTACACTCTGTCTATTCATCCTGAAATATCCCTCAACAGATCAATTTTCTTTTTCCATCTGTGTATTCCTCCAGGGATTTCCATTTTGTAGAAAGGTTGGTCCATACTCATTATGCTTCTCTCTCTCTATCTCTAACTTTTGGAACTTTGTCATGATAACTAAATTGCTATCTTACTCTGAAACTTCTTTCAGAGTCTGACTCCTGACTTGGAGAAGCCATCTGTCACTGATATGGGTAGTATCCTACCAGTTTTTAGCTCCTTTGTTTGTGTTGTCTTCACTTATGAAAAATGAAAGCTCCTTGAGGCATGAAAACTATTTTCTTGTTGTTTTTGGTTTGAGTTTTTTTTTCTTAGAGTTTAGCACATTGTCATGTTCACTGCAAGGACTTAATGAATATTTGTTGCTTTGCCTTGCATCCCTTAAAGGATTATTTTAAAAACAAAATGAGATATAATTTGAAAAGTGCTTTGCAAACCATAAATTGTTATATAAACACTAGCTATTATTGGAGATATACAGTCAATGTGTATCATAGGCAGATCTTGAAGATGCTGACTGTGAAAGTGGCTCTCCATACTTAATAGCACACTATCAGATTTATTAGATTGTATTTTATGATAAAGTTTTCAATCTCTTGTAATTATTTTGGGTTACTTAAATGTCCTATTCTACAGAGACAGAGGGATAGCCTGTATAACCTTCAAGTACTCTTCTTTGGTGGTTATTAAAAGAAAGTTATCCAGATAATCTGGGAAACAACTACAAATCAAGCAATGGTTAGAGCAGTTCACTTTGTTGCCTCCTCTGTTCTTCTATGTGTAAAACATTGGTTCTTTTGTTTGAATTTCCTGTTTCTTTACTTTGCAAAGAATGAAATCTATTATTTGAGGTCCTGATTCTGTGATGTTAACTTCTTGAGAAAATGAATGGGAGCCCTCTCATGTTTATCGCAAATAACATCATCATTTCAATTATCTGAAATACCAATTGAATTAATTACATCTGATTTACTCCCCTGATAGAAAATCCTTTCATCTCAAAGTCTGGTGTAATTCATAGTAACTTGGAATTGTCATTCTCAATGCAACACTTACAGGTCAATTTATCCCTCCCCAAATAAATAGGGCTACTCACTCAAATTAGAATCTGCAATTTTTTACTTTTTAGTTTTACCTGTTACAAGATGCAAAAATAGTGAATATAAACTGCTTTTTCTATCAATTCCTTATAATACTTAGATAGTCCTGGCTGCAATTTAATTTGGACAAACACTTCTGCAGAACACTAAACCTGGTTTTTTTTTTTCAGGGTGGGGGGGTGGTAATCACCTGAGTACTAAATAGAAAAACGAAGTCTAATTTAAAGGCACACAAAGTACACCTTGTTGTACCAGAATGAGAGGTTTAGAAAGAAGGCCTCGTGGGCCTACCATGGACATTTTTCTTTAATGAGAACTATAAAAGTCAGGATTTTGACTTTGAACGCCATTCATTAGTAATCGAATTGCCCACACATATACTCAGCATGGGGCAATGGAAAGATCACTATTTTAGAATGAGGAAATCTGTAACACTTGTTGGCATCATGACTCTGCACAAGTCCCTTTACTTTTGAAATTCTTGGTTTTCTTATTTTTAAAATGAAGATGATAATACTTGTATTATTTAAATGAGTTATACAAATATTTTAAAACACAAAGATTATATAAATATGAACTATTCAGAGTTAAGTACTTCATATAAATATATTTGTTTTTTTAACTTTTAAAAAGCCTTATTGATGCTTTTATCTTTTCTTATCTTTCACTATTCATCAACTTATGTCCTCCCACTCCCCAAGAAGAAATTCTCCCTTATAACAAATATATAAAATCAGGCAGAACAAATTAAGATATTGATCATATCCTAGAATGCTTATCTGATTTGTTATTTGTAGTCTAAAACCTCTAAATCAAGAGATACAAGATATACTTTCTCACTGGTCTTTTGAAGTTATGTTGGGTCATTGCTAAGGTCCTTCAGAGCTGTCTGGTCTTATTATTATAAATCATCATTGATTTTATTCTCCTGGTTCTTCTATATCCATACACATAAGGCTTTCCATCTTTCTCTGAATTTTTCATATTCTACATTTTGTATGGTATAATAAAATTCTATTATATTCATATCCTACAATTTATTCAGTTATTCTTTAACTAATGAAAGTTTATTTCCAAATTTTTGCCACAACAAATCATGGTGTTAAAATATTCTTGCAAATAGGTATCTTTTTCGCTCTGTCCTTTTCATTTTTGAAGTGCATCCCAATAATAATATTTTTCATTCAAAAGAAGTATATATAAGTTAGTGATTTTTGGGATATTATTCTAACCCAAATATAGTTGGGTATAATTTGGAGTATAATTCCAAAAAACTGGTTGAACTAATTCAGGCTCTGCCGATAGTGAACATGTGTGCCTGTCCCAATTTTGTCATCTTTGTCAATCTAATGAGTGTATGGTAGAAGTTAACAATTGCTTTGACAATTCTATTATTATTGGTAATGGAGCATTTTTTCCATATTACTAGAAATAGCTTGTATCTCTTTGTTAACTGTTCATATATTTTAATTGTCTATCTTCTGAGGAATGACTTTTATTCTTAATTGTATCAGTTCTTTAAATATTTTG
Source organism: Macrotis lagotis (assembly GCF_037893015.1). Lineage (NCBI taxonomy): Eukaryota > Metazoa > Chordata > Mammalia > Peramelemorphia > Peramelidae > Macrotis > Macrotis lagotis. Next base: position 122,583,340 of record NC_133659.1, read on the forward strand.
AATATTAGATCTTAGAGAGAAATATGCTATAAAATCTTTTTAGAATTATTTCACTTTTAATTCTAAAAAATTTTTAAATTGTAAAAATATATTTTCAATTACAGTTTTTCAAAACTCATTTACTTTTTTATGAGAGTAGTTTTCAAAATGTAGCCCAAGTATCCAAGACCTTGTCAAGAGTCTTTTTATAATAATATAAAATAGTTTAATTTCTAATATAAGTATCCATAGATATAGCTCATACAAATGAAAGCTTGTTAGCATGTATTATTATTAGTAGCATTAATATCAAACTGTAGTGTGTTCCTGAGTCAATCAAACACTATACTGCTACAACCAATTGCTTCCAGATCTTGTTTTTCTAATCTGTTCTCTTGAATAGCTTTTCAATTTTTTTTTACCAGAACTCAATTGGGGTTTTTTGTTTCTTTTTTTTTTAAGTTTTTGCAAGGCAATGGGGTTAAGTGACTTGCCCAAGGTAGGTAATTAAGTGTATGAGGTCTGATTTGAACTCAGGTCCTCCTGACTCCAGGGCTGGTGCTCTATCCACTGTACCACCTAGCTGCCACAGAACTCAATGGTTTTAATGATTACTACATTATAGTATAATTTGAAATCTGGCAATGCTACAAAACTGGTACTTAAAAAAATCATTTCCCTTTAAATTCTTTACCATGTTGTTATTTTTTTAATATTTTTTAAATAACCCTTTGGTAGTTTGCTCAACATAGTGCTAATTATGTAAATTTAGATCATATCTCCATTTTTATTATATGGATGCAACTGAAATATAAGCAATTAACATCTCTCTAATTTTTGTCTTCCTTTATTTCTGTAACAGATATTTTTAATTTTGTTTTCACTTAAGTTCAGTTCAAGAGGAGAAAATTGGTAGATGATCGTCTACATACTTTATATGTTTTGCAATTATTTGAATGGAATTTTATCTCTCTCTTCCTGCTGCGATTTTTAGTACTATGCAGAAACGCTGCTGATTTTTGTGAGTTTCTCTCTTACTAAAGTTGTTGTTTCAATTTATTTTGATTGAAAATTTAGGATTCTTTGGATAAATCATCATATATTGTAAATAGAAATGACTTTGTTTCTTCTTTGTTAATGCATATAGCATGAATTCTTTTCATGCCTTATTGCTGTAACAGGCATTTCTGAAATTACACTAACTAGTTTTCAGTGATAATGAGCATCTTTGCTTTATCCAATACTATTTTTTTTATTTTTTGTGATACTTGAATTGGTTTAATTTGCCTCTTCCTAAGGTAGAATGATCTATTACATTATCTCATAAAATATTTAACCTTTAAACACTGGTATACTTTTTATATTTTTAACAGTTTTAGCATAAGCAAGAAGTGACTGATGATGATCGAGACAGTAAAGAGTGATGAAAAAGCGTTTGTACTTAAAAAGGCCATATTCCAACCTAGTATTCCTATCTATATAGTCACTCTTTTTCATGAAGACAGCAAATCTTGAGAAGTTTATAACTGAAAAATAATATGTAATATTCATTAGCAATCTTTTTACTATTATTTTTCTGAACATCACCAGAGTAAAGAATAGATCAGTGAGGACACTTCTACTGATGCTGGTCAGCAACTATTGTGAAACTTTGCAGAATTATCTGGTAATTTAATGATTTGCTAAGGATCATACAGCTAACACATGTAGGAATCAGGATTTGATCCAAGTCCATACTGATTTCAGAACCTGGCCTCTATCTATGCCAGGATATTTCCTAGCAGTCATCACAGAAGATTAATTCATCATATTAGTTTAGATAGTAAAAGAACTGGTGATGAAAGCATGAATCATATGTTAAGTAAGTCTTAATGGAAGGAGGGAAGAAAAAATCTGAAGCTTGGTGGAGAGGAAGAGTCTAGGTTGCTAAGTTAGATGACTGTCAAAAATAGGTATTTACGAGACTGATTGAATAAGCAACAAGATGGGTTTGTGAAAGAGTAGAGATACAAAATAGGAGAATGCTAGATAATCTCAGTCAGTGAGATGACCCAGTGGTTAGAGGACTGGCCTTGGAGTCAGGTAGATTCATCTTCCGAAGTTCAGATCTGGCCTCAGACACTTACTATCTGTGTGACTCTGGGCAAATCTCTAAATCCTGTTTGCTTTAGTTTCCTCATTTATAAAATGACCTGTAGAAGAAAAAGACAAACTATTTTCGTGTCTTTGCAGATAACTCCAAATGGGATCAGGACACACAACTAACAACAAAAAAACTTGATCTTAATGAGGGCTGGTCTTATTACTTGGATTCTTCACTTGAACTAGCCATAAACTCTTCAACAGAAAATTGCTCTATGAGGTCAACTGTTAATCATAGTCATTAATTTACTTGTTTTCTAAGGGGCTTAGGACATGATAAAAATAGGAATACAGTGTGCTATTATTTGCATTTTACTAACTGTGAAGACACAGCCTCATCCAGGATTCTTGCTGCCAGAATTTTCATTTTTTTCACAGATCCCAATATCAGATGTGCTGCCAGGACAATTTCATCCTTGCAGAACTGACACTCAGGGTCTCAGAGGTCAAATGCATTGACCAGTCTTGGACTTCTAGTCTCATTTTTTTAAATCCTTTCCAGGTTTTCTACTTCCAGTGCAGTGCTGAGGACTCACCAGCTCTATTGATTGTCTTTATCTTGTTAAATGTACTCAGAGTCTAGTCCCTTCTAAAGTTATTCTTTGTATAGAGCTGATGTTTTCTTCCTGGTGGGTTTCATTTGTTTGTTTTACTTTTATAAGTAAAATTAAAAAAAAACTGTCTTCATCAACACGTTGTTATTGTTGTTTAGTCATGTCTGACTCTTCATGACCTATGTACCATACCATTCATGGAATTTTCTTGATAAAAATACCAAGTGATTTGCCATTTACTTTCCCATTGGATTAAGGAAAACTAAAGTTGTGACTTTCCCAGGATCACATAACTAATAAAGTATCTGAAGTCAGATTTTAACTCAGATCTTCCTGTCTCCAGGCCTAGCTAGTATTCTATTCACTGAACACTACCTCATGTACAAATTAGTTATTAGTATTATTATATTTGCATAGCTCTTGGAGTATCTCACATGAGAAGCACCATAATGATATCATAATTGATTTATGATATCTGTATCTATATATATATATATATGCATATAGATAGGTGAAAATACATGTGTGTTAGATAACTTTTTCTTTTTTTAATATCTAGATATATAGATTTATCTATATCTTCATCTCCATCTCTCTCATTTCTATCTCTAGTTCTGTATATCTCTGTAGCTCACCCTCTCCACGATTGATCAAGGATACTTCAGAAAATCTGAGTAATGCATCTGCTCCCAGACAGGCATTTTTGGTCTCAATTTTCCATTATTATTCTTAGTCTTATTCTTTTCCAGATTTTGTGGGTGGACAAATAGCCAGAATGACCCAAAGGACCTCAGGGTAATGCTTCTGAGAAAAGCCAAGCCTTTTATGTGTCTAGCAATATCAGTGGAAAGGGATTTGAGAATTACATATTAGCTTTTGAAAGGATTTAGAATTAGAACTCCTGGATTCAATTTCTGCCTGCAATATTATCTGTGTTAGATGGTCTCTAAAGTCGTTCACAGTTTTAGATCTATGAACTTAAACATCATCATTGACCATAATAGCAACAACAACCAAAATTTTGATGTATAGTAAATAAGAAAGATAAAGGTCTAATAAATAAGATGTATAGATATAGATATAGATATAGATATAGATATAGATATAGATATAGATATAAAGAATTGATACAAATGCTATATATAAAAACAAGCGTCATTCCCTATAGAAAATTAGTAAAAGTTATGAAGGCAGCTAGGTGGTACAGGTGATAGAGTGATGGGCCAGGAATCAAGAAGATTCATCCATCTCAATTCAAGTCTGATTTCAGACTCTTAGTAGCTATGAGACCCTGAGCAAGTCACTAAACTGTTTACCTCAGTTTTCCTATCTATACAATGAGCTGGAGAAGGAAATGGCAAACCACACCAATATCTCTGCCAAGAAAACCCTCAGTGGGATCACATACTAAATGTGACTTAAATGACTGAATAACAAAAAAGTATATGATTAGGGAAATCTCAAATGATGAAGTATAAAATATCAAACAAAAAATTTCAAATTGCCTATGATCTTTCTAGCAATTTTTTTAGCCTATTTATCTGTTCCTCTGAGATCTCAAAATAATATGGCACCTTAGGCTGTTCAAACTAAAAGCTATATAACATAGCATGATTTGAGAAATGTTGTCACTTTTTTAAAGACATAGGTTAATTTTGATCCATGATAGTCCAGCTCTACTTACACGAGAAAATCATTTTCTCAGTTTCAATCACAAAGTCAACTTTTGCCCCCATTTTGAAATTCTGAATGAAAGCAATGGTGAATGAGGGGAAGATGAAGCACATTATCATGCTTTTCTTCCCTGAAAAGATATAAGGAACTTCTTAAGAGGAAGGTAAGAGAAACAGAAGGATTTTGAGTCTGGAAATTAATTAACATGAGAAAGAGTTGAAAAAAGTAGGATATTTAATCTAGAAATAAAGAAGTTTAGCAAGGAATTACAGCTAGCTGCTGATAATAAAAAATCCATTTAGTGGTTACATTATTCAAATTCACACTGCATAGTTCCATTGGGCTGGAACCAATTGCCATATTTTACATAATTATAATTTCAAATGTGCAAATTCAAATACATGTGACCACTTTATGGTATTCATTATTTGCACTAATTGGAGCCTAGCTATGTAGCTGTTTTTAAATCTAAAGTCTTTCTTTGAAAAAGAAGTTAGACTTATTCAATATAACCCCAGAGGGCTTAAGTAGGATCAATAGTTTGAAGCTGTAGGGAGGCAAACTTCCTGGAATCATAAAATTTCAGACCTGGAAAGGAGACCATGCTAGGAAAGTATTTGTTGCCCCGGATAGGCAGCTGGATAGTGCAGTGAATAGAATTCTATGTCCAGAATCAAGAAGACTTGAGTTAAAGTCCAGTGTCAGACATTTATTGGTTGTGTGACCCTGGGCAAGTCACCTCATCTCTCTTTGCCTCAATTTCCTATCTATAACCTGGAATCAAGAAGAACATATCTAAATTTCTTTAACAATATAATACAACCTAGTATAAGAATGAACTTAATAATATATGATAACTCACAGAGAAATAATTTGCTCATTCCTTGACATGTTTAACAGGTGTTAAATGATCACCAGTTGATGATTTTGTCCCTGCCCTGAGAGCTCTTAGAAAAGATTACCTATAAGTTCAAAGGTCACAGAATTAACTGCTCATAAAATATGACAGACATTTGGGACCTCAATAATAAATTTCCCATATTGGGAAACTACAAAATTAGCATTAACTATGTTGTACTGTACTTTCATTAAATTTGTCAAATAGCTTCCAATTCTATTTTAATCATCTTTGAGCCCCCTGGGAGTTTTGTAGGACAATAGTGCTAGTCAGAAGTTTAACATCATTCATTTAGTTCTATGCCTTTATTTAACGTGAAACCCCAAAATATTAAAAGACTTGTCTAAGAGGTACAATACTAGAGTTGTTTTGTTCATCCTTGTTTCCCAATTCCCATTCCAGCATTGTTTCAAATATACCATATAGTATTCTGGCTAATTCATGATGAGAGATCAAAGGTTCCAAGAAAACAATGACAGGAAACACATACCTGTATATCAACTTGACAGCTGATAAGAAATGAATCAAACACACTAGAACTGGTATGGACTTTAAAGATTATCAAGTCCAAATCTTTCTTTTTAAAAATGAGGAAACACCTTTGACTTTCATGAGATCCAGGATAGAGAAATGAGTTTTCCCAAGGTTAAGAAATAGTAAACAGAGCCTAAACTCCAACTCAGATCTTCAGATTCCAAGTCCAAAACTAATAATATGGTCCCCTCCCCTTTTAGATTCAAAGATTCAATTTTTATTCTTCTCTGATATGGTACCAACCTATCAGAATAGTTACGTATCAGTTCCTTCAGTGAAAATGACTTGAAAGAAGAGGCATTGTCCTTTATTTTGTCACTACACCTGAAAATCATGGAACTTTTCCACCTGACATAACTAAAACCTTCCACATGTGTTTTCTCCCCTATTAGAATATGGAACTCTTAAAAGTAGGGACTTTTGAATCCTCAGAGCATAGTTCAGTCCTTGGAATACAGTAAGCTTTTTTAAATGCTCATTCATTCATTTATCAGTAGCAGGGCATGAGTTTTGAATGGTTTTTGTTTTCAATATTTGGGATGGATTTGCACATACTCCTATCACCAGTTTCCTCTAGTGATTTACTGTGAGAGGACTTTAATGTGGTTGATCATAAATGTTGTGTCTATAAGAGAAAATAAAAAAAGATCAGACCTGTGTGTCTCTGACTGCATTATAATCTGCTTACCTGTCCCATAACCCCATAGAGTTGATATGAGTGAAGATTTTAGTTTTTCTCTTGAATATTTTGGCAGTGAAGATAAGGAGGATGAAGACTGTAATGACATCCAATAATCATAAGCTTCAGGACACAAGGAATGAAAACCTTCAAAATATGGAGACCTTCCAGAGAAAGTAAAACCATGTGTGAACAAAGTGAAGTACATTTGGTCCAATTATCCTGTCTGCTACTGGATTTGCCCCAAAAACCTTTTCAGTGAGCCAAAAGATGATAAGTTTGCATCCCAGTTTTGTCAATGTTGAGTCAGTTCAGTTGGGTCTGACTCTTTGTAACCTCATTTAGGGTTTTCTTGGCAAAGCTACCAGAACAATTTGCCTTTTCCTTCTCCCATTTATTTCCAGATTAAAAAACAGAGGTAAACAGAATTAAGTGACTTACTTAGGATCATACAGCTATTAGATGTCTGAGGACAAATTTGAACTCAGGTACTCTTGACTCCAGGATCAGCACTCTAGCCACTGTGCCACCTAGCTGCCATTTAATTATGCATTGTAGTTAGTTTATTGAACTGTGCAATAATCCACAGAATATAAAATGCAAAAGAATAATACAGAGACTGATAACTCGCATAAGTCTGTGGCCTATTAGGACCCTATGGAATATGATGAATAAGGGGAATAGAAGAACAAATATGAGTAGGAAAAGGAGGAGCTGGAGAGAAAATAGCATGAAAATACATAAATGTATGTTAACAAAATCATTTTACATTTGAACCTCATAATTACTTTGTTAGTTGTTTTACAGGTATTATTTAAACTGAGGTTCACAGAAGTTGTTCCTTATTCATGATTATACACAACTGGTAAATATTAGAACTCTTATCCTTGTCACCCTAAATCCAAATTCATTTTCCTAACCCAGTACCTTTCTTATCTTCTTACACTTTATTTTTCAACATGTGCTCTTTGATCTAGTGACACTAGTTTCTTGTCTGTCCTGTAAATAAGATTCTTCATCTCTCAGCTTTGGGAATTTTCTCTAGCTGTCCTCTATGCCTCCTCATCTTCAACTATTGAATGACCTGGCTTCTTTTAAATTCCAACTGCTACAGAAAACCATTCCTAACCTCTATTAATTACAGTGCCTTCCCTCTGTTAAAGTTTTCCTGTTTATCCTATAAATGATTTATATATATATATATATATACACACACACATATTTGTATATTGTCTCTTCCATTAGATGGTAAGCTCTTTGAGAGCTGGAACTATCTATGGCTTCTTTTTGTATCCCTCAAATCTTAGCACAGAGTAATTGGCACATAGAACGTGTGTTTAAAAATGTTTATTAATTGAATTTTGATTTTTCCTTCTTTCACACAGCAATGATAGTCTAGATGAATATTTCCTAGGAAATTGAGCTGACTTCACATTTACCTGATCTACAGACTATGGAGGAAGCAGGAGAACCATTAGAGAGCTCTTCTCCTTAAAAATAGGCTGAAATAGCAAATGAAAATTTCAAAGTCTGGTTACAAGAGAGCCAGTGTTCTTAAGAGTGGAAAATGACCACTGGAAAGTATCATACAAGCAGCAGGAGCTGGTTCCCCAGAGAGTTGTCCTTACACGCACCAAGTTCTTTTAACAGGTGTGCACATAAGTGGGAGTGACTTTGTCCCTCTTTTGATTTATTGCTCCCAGACTTGATACTTTACATTTTTCTAGCCTGAATATCGATCTGCAGTAATTCACCAAGTTCATGGAAAGACCCAATCCCCTTAAGCCCAGATTGGTTTTCATTGCCTGGTTCACATTCCCCTTTTCTTTGATGTCCTATTTTCTGCTAATCCTGGATGGTAAATCACATGCACATACACACACACACACACACACACACACACATACATGCATACTCACACACACCTGAGTACATGCTCCTGGTAAGGAAGAATTAATGATCAGTGTGTGCCTGGGGTTTTTGGGTCCTATGACCCAAATTATTTGACCCACTGATTGAAATCAGACTTTTCTAAAGTCTTTTCCAACCCAAGGCTGAGTGCTTGTTTTTTTGCTTCTACTCATCAATGCAGAGCCACATTTTGCAAGAGATCCTGTTTCTTTGATTTCATTTTGTGGTTTCCAAGGTAGGAAAGAATTCTACTGAGTTTGAAGTTACAGTTAACTGCAGGTAAAGAATGTGGTTGTGTGGAGTACTTGTCCATTAGAGCCAAGAATAATTTAAATCACCAGCCTAGGGCATTAAAATGTCTGTACCAATTGCAGCTATTGTGTCTGGGTTCCAGTCTCATTTGGGAAGTTTGGTGATTTATGTGTCTTGGAGCCCTGTCCTTCTCATTGCTGAGTAGGGAGGAACAGAGTGGTGTCGGGGAATACTGCCTCAACCAGGGACTTTGCAACAAGTACTGCCCTTTGAACATGAATGCAGTGACTTTGGGTATGACCAAACAGCCCATTAAAAGCTGTTTGGTGCCAGCGGCAAGGATGTGAGGGGGCAGACTGTCAAAGACAAGGAATTGTTCTCCTGCTTTTGGATCTCTGTCCCACTCCCCCTGGGTAGGGTAAATAAGAGCAGATATGTAATAAAAGATAGACAATTCTCCAGGTGACCTTGGAATGCCTAAAGAAGGTACCTCTTTTGCCTATTTTCCCTTTTCTGGTAGGAAGAGAGATAGGGAGATAAGAATAAAACCTTATATTCATTAGTTAATAATTGTTTTAATTGGAAGTAATTACCTAAGAGAATCAAAAACCCAAACTGATCCTCTTGCCTCCCTGTCCTCTTTCCCAGACCTCCCTCAGCTTATTTCAAATTCAGACTGCTGGAATCCACCATCTCTGCTCTCTACTCTTCCTTTCTTCCTTCCTTCCTTCCTTCCCCACTCCCTGCAGAGGACTGGAATGAACAGTCATTTAGGAAGGTTCAGTAGCCAAGGCAAACTTCCATTGCAAGCAGAAACTGCAACAACTAACTAGTTACAGTGGATACAGTGTCCCCATACACCTTCCACAAACATTTCCACCCTAGCCCGGGTCCTCATCACCTCACACCTTGATTATTGCGCTAGTCTCCTCCTAGTCTCTCCAACTTCCCACTTCAAGTCATCTTGGGTACTGTTCTTTGCTTAATGCTTCTAATACATCACTGTCATTATGTCAGTCTCCAGTTCAGAAAATTCTTTCCCCTTCCCATGGTCTAGGACAAAGCCCAAATTCCTTAGGTCTGGCATTCAAGGCCCTCTATAATTTGACTCCCCATTACCTGTCTATCTCAACTTATTTTTTTGTTTCTATCTTCCATATACAATTCTCCACTCAGGCCCCATACTTATCAAATTCTTAATGATGACCTTACCCCTCCCCCACAACCTTGTTTAGGGTAGTTCTCTCCCCAATGGTGTTTCTGCTTCTTTTGCATTTCTCTAGCCCCTGTCAACTTATCTTAGGGAAACTAGGTGATTCAGTGAATAGAGTGCCAGATCCTAAGGTAAGAAGACACCTTCCTGAGTTCAAATCTGACTTCAGACATTAAACTATCTCCGTGACCCTGGGTAAATCACTGAAAACAGTTTGTCTTAATTTCCCCTCTGTCAAATGAGCTAGAGAAGAAAATGACCAAACACTTCAGTATCTCTGCAAAGTAAACCTCAAATTTGGCTGTGAAGAGTCAGACACAACTGAAACCTTACCTAAATCTTTTAGCCAACTCAAATCTCATATTTTCCATGAAGCCTTCTTTGACCATTCCAGCTCACATCACCAGTTCTTCCTTTCTGAGTACTCCTATAACAATTATTGTCTGTGCTATGATTTTGATATTTCACATGTGCATGCATCTCTTACCTCTCCGAGTAGACCATAAACTTCTTGAGGCCATGGGATATGTCTTTAATTTTTTTAATTACTCAAATTATTTACCACAGATACAAAACTGTAGAAATTTAATCAATACAATCAAATTTAAGTTTTTAAAAACACTATTATTAAGACATCGGACTTTACCTGGTATGTGCTAAGATAAAAATGAGAAAGTCTCTTTGTTCAAGGAGTTTATAATGTAGCTGAAGAAAGAAGACTTGAAAATGAATTAAATAGTAATTAATGAGTCTATGGTCATATGCCAAACTACTTGTTGAAATGAGTTTTCATAAATTTAGACCTGTAAAATATCTTAAAAGTCATCTAGTGCAACCTCTTCATTTTGCTAATCAAGAAACAGAGGTTCAATGACATTTAAATGTTTACCTATAAGGGGCAGCTAGGTAGCACATTGGATAGAGCACCGGCCCTGGAGTCAGGAGTACCTGAGTTCAAATCTGACCTCAGACACTTAATAATTAACTAGCTGTGTGGCCACTTAACCCCACTGCCTTGCAAAAGCTAAAAGAAAAAAAGTTTACTTATCAACACGTAGACAGTAATGACTAAAGTTGTAATAAGAACTCATTTTTCTCTGATTCCAAAGATAGTGGATTTTTTGTTTTTGTGTTTTCACCATTCCATTAATGCCTCCCATATCTGCAAAGGCTCTCAGCTGTATCATCTGATAAACTTCTACCAAACATCTATCAAAAATGAAAATGGAATCAGAGATCATTTAGACAAGAGTAAAGTGTTCTTATATGCATGTTATATGTGTCTATGTGGTTTTGCATCTTATTTATAAACTAATAAAAAACAGATTCTTTATTTCAATCCTATTCTAATAAAAATACCAAGAATTTTGTGAAATAAATGAAGCATACATTTTTATCCCTATTCATCAAATAAGCAAACTGAGGTACAAATAGAGTAACACTTTCCTTAAAGTCACAGAATTGTAGAACATCTGACTTTCAACAGGGCCCTTTTCTAGGTCATGTCGAAAGTCAGAATGCTCTTATAGAAGAAAACAGAACAACTGTGTAAATTTACTGAGTCGGGAAAAGAGTTGAAAGAAAAGTAATTGGAAATTTGAAGTAAAAAAATGATAAGCAGTAACAGTGGTACCTTTAACTATTTTGCCAGATGCCCTGCATTAGTACCTTCACCTGCAGATGATGTTTTTCAATATCTGCAATCCATACATCTGACAAAGTTATTTTTGGAGAATGAAAAATAGCTGGGTCCTGTATCTATCTGGGCAACTTAAGTCCTTAATGTCAAAGTGCCTTTCAATTGGAACTGGGTTTTCAAAGTCAAAACTCATCTGGCTCACTACAAGTAAGTATTCTGTTGTAATAAGTGTATTTAACCACCAGGAAAAAAATGAATATCAACAGCATTTTATTTATAGCTAGCTTTTGGCCTTTCAAAGTCCCTGTTTCCAGAACCCTTTACATTTTCTGCCCCATGAATTCTTAATGAGTTCCAGTTGAAAGTGCTACAGTTCCACATTCAGGCTATAAAAAACCTTAAAGGTATGTTCCCCCCCCCCCAACTTCCAGAACTTCTAGCTGATATAACCTTGCCTTTTTTTTTCTTTCCTCCTCCCTCTTTGCAAATGTTGGCAAATATGCTAGTACTTGGACCAACCCGCTATGTTTTTAAATCCTTTTAATCCTCTTTATAGTAACAGAAACATTTGAGGCTGATCTTTGAAGACTTTGTACAGTGAAGAACACCTGCAGCTCAGGGCTTTGTGCTAACAAACACTCAGTGTGAGTCTAATGCAGTCTGGCGTGCAAGAAGACTGCCCCAGAATCCTCCTGGAGTAATGAGGGCCTCTCTTAACCCCTGACCTCTTCTCCCCTAGCTTAAACCTGTTCGTTCAAATGGCATCCTCACCCTGTGACCCTCCCCAAATGACTCAATGAATTATTTAAGTGCCTATAAAAATGATTTGTTGTTACATCAGAAATCACAGGTTCCAAGTCATAGAATCTCTCTATGTTCGAAGTGATTTTGGAAGCCAGTTGGTTCAACCTGGACCTGAGCAAGTCTTCTCTTTGTAGAGAAGATTCTATAGCATAACAATAGAGTTCTTTAGGCTTTATTTGAATACCACTTGTGAGAGGAAACCCATTACCTTCAAAAGCAGACTATTCCTCTTTAGTATAACTAATTGTCTTTCCCAACATCAAACCAAAAATAGTCTCTTTGCATCTTGTACCCATCACCTCTTGTTCAGCTCTTTTAGGGGGAAAAATAAATGGAGGCCAACTTGGGAACTTCCTAATCAATAAGAAACCATCTTTATTTTAGGCCAGCTGTCAGAGAAATTGAACTGATTAAATTGAACAGAAACTGATGTTGAAGTGAAGTTTGTAATTAAATACAAAGGAAAAGAGGAAGAAAGAAAAAAGGAGGAGGAGATAGAGAAGGAGATGGAGAAGGGGAAGGAGATGAAGGAGAAAGAGATGGAGGAGAAGAAGGAGGATGAAAAGAAAGAAACAGAGGAGGAGGAAGAGAAGGGAAGGAGGAGGAGGAGGAACAGAGGAGAAGAAAGAGAAGAAAGAGGACTAGAAGAAAGAGGAGGACTAGAATGAGCAGGGAGGGGAGGAGGAGGAGGAAGATGGGAAGGAGGAGGAAGGGAAGGAGGGGAAGGAGGAAGAGGAGTAGGAGGAGGAACTCAGATTTATATAGTGCTTTAGTTTAAAAAGTGATTAACAAATACAATTTCATTTTATCTTCACAACAACTATGAGTGGTAGATGCTATTGTTATTCCCATTTTACAGAAGAGGAAAATGAGGCAAAGTTTAAAGTGCTTTGCCTAGAGTCATGTAGTTAAGTAAATGTATAAATCTAATTTTGAACTAATCTTCCTGACTTTATTACTCTATCCATTATGCCACTTGTCATAATGCATACTTTCACATAAGGCACACTACTACCTAAAGCTAGCTACTTTTATTTTATGAAAAAAAATTAATGTTATTTATAACTCCTTTGGCATCATTTATTGACTATTTGTATTCTATTAGATAGTTTGCTTCTTAAAAACAGAGTTCATATTTATTCCTATATACCAGTGATCCTCAAACACTTTAGTCTTAAGCACTCATCTTTAAAATTTTTGAGAGGAGTGGCTAGGTGGCACAGTGGGTAAAGCACCAGCCCTGGAATCAGGAGTACCTGAGTTCAAATCCAGCCTCAGACACTTAATAATTACCTAGCTGTGTGGCCTTGGGAAAGCCACCTAACCCCATTGCCTTGGAAAGACTAAAAAAAATGTTATTGAGAACTCCAAAGAGCTTTGATTTGTGGGTTTTATTTATTAATATTTTCCACATTAAAAGTTATAATTGATCATTTAAAAATATTTATTTTCATGGTTTATCATAATAAACCAATACATTTTTAACACAAGTAATTTGTTTTATGAGAAATCACTACATTTTCCAAAAGAAAAGAGATTGAAGGGAAGAATGCCATTGTTTTACCTTTTTTTTTTGCAATTCTTTTAATGACTGGCTTAAAAAAAAGTCAGCCAGATTTTCCATCTGTTTCTCCATTCATTCTGTTGTGATATGTTATTTTAGTTGAGGTATTGGAAGAAAATTTGTCCTCACAAAGTTAGAAAAGGCAGAATCATTTTAGTATGCAAATATATCTTAGAATTATTATTCAAATAATTTTGACTTTGCAGATTCCTAAAATTGTCTCCAGATCCCTAGGAGTCCATAAACTCATACTTCAAGAACCACTGCTGTCTATTATGTCTATAATGCCTATGATTTCTTTCTGATTGTCTCATAAGGATTAAAAGACATTAATGATTAATGGAATTGAAACTAGTTAAGAGAAGATAGTGAGAGGGCACCTGACTGAGCTCAATGAGTTTAAGGACTGCATTTAGGAGAGCTATCTTCTGTATAGAACTTATGGATAGGAATACATTAAAATGCTGTTAATAACTTTTGAAGAAAAAATACATAAAATAGGAAGTCCTGAAGAAGGTGCTCTCAAAATAATATTAAAAATGGTTGATTTTTGAAATTTATAACTTAATGAACCAAACTTTGAGGGCTATTGAGAAGCTATTAAAATATTAGTTTTGGATGGTACAGTGGTTAGAGTACTGGCTCTGGAGTCAGGAAGATCCAAGTTCAAATTTGACCTCAGACACTTAATAATTGCCTAGCTGTGTGACCTTGGGCAAGTCACTCAACCCCATTGCTGTAAATAAAAATTAAAAAAATAAAATATTAGCTTTGGGCATTTAAAAGCTATACTTACTTTGATTTACTTACACTAGCTAGAAAGATGTAGGCAGGGTAAGAGTATATAGATAGATAGATAGATAGATAGATAGATAGATAGATAGATAGATAGATAGATATAGAGATATAGATATAGATAGATATAGATAGATATAGATATAGATATAGATAGATGATATAGATATAGATATAGATATAGATATAGATATAGACATAGACATAGACATAGACATAGACATAGACATAGACATAGACATAGACATAGACATAGATATAGATATAGATATAGATATATTGGCTGGTTTAGAATTGGTTAAAGGATTGTATCCAAAAAACAGTTATTGATGTGGCTGAATAGTTACTTGTCAAATATTTTAAGGATTGTCATATGTAAGGGGAGATTAAATTTTGCCTGACCCTAGGAGGTAGAACTAGGAGCAAAGGGTAGAGGTTACTGAGAGGCTGAGTTTTACTCTATTTGAACTATTGTTCAAAGTGAAGTGGGATGCCTCATGGAGGAGTAAATTCCCTGTCACTAAAAGACCAAAAGCTTTCTAACAGATGCCAGAAGACCTATTCCAAAATGTCCAAAAAAGAAATTCTCATTCAAGTCACCAACACAACCATAACTACAACAATGATGGTGATCATGATGATGATGGTAATGCTGATGACAGATAACTTTTAGAGTTTACACAGCCCTTTGCAAATAATATGTTATACTCTCAACAACCATGGAAAGTAGGTGCTCTTATTTTATCCATTTTACAGATGAGGAAACTGAGACAGATAGAAGTTTAATAATTTGCCCATGGCTAGACCATGAGTTGGTCTCTGAGGTCCTTTCCAGCTCTGATATCTATACCTATTAGATATTATATAATTTATGAACACTCAGCCACACTGATTAAACAACTCCTTTTGGATGAACAGATACATGTTTCCAATTTAAGGAAGCTAGATTTAAGGAAATACACATTTAAAAAAAAATGATGCATCCAGGGGTGGGAAGGGAGATGTAAGGGTAATTTGATAACATCAAGAATTCATCATGTTGGGGCGGCTAGGTGGCGCAATGGATAAAGCACCAGCCCTGGAGTCAGGAGTACCTGGGTTCAAATCTGGTCTCAGACACTTAATAATTACCTAGCTGTGTGGCCTTGGGCAAACTGCTTAACCCTATTTGCCTTGCAAAAAAAAAAAAACCCTAAAAAAAAGAATTCATCATGTTTTGCTGCTTGCTAACTCTGGTGGGTGACTCAGTGGATAGAGTGCCATGCCTAGAGTCAAGAAGACCTGAGTTCAGATTTGTTCTCAGATACTTATAAGTGGTGTGATCTTAGGAAAATCACTTAACTCTATTTGCCTCAGTTTTCTCACCCATAAAATGATCTAGAGAAGGAAATGGCAAATCACTCTAGTATCTTTGCTAAGACAACCCCATGAGGGTCATGAGGAGTTACCAAGAAGATTCACCATGAGATACCATTAAATAAAAAAATCTCTTGACATTTTAAAATGCATCTTACACATAATTTTTTTAAATGGGGACTATCCAGTACAACCTCTACAGAAGCTTTAATCTTATCTCTTATCTCTAATCATAGAATGGTGATGGCCTGGGTTTTCCAAGACCATAAGGAACACAAACTCTAGATGGTCTCAGCATTCTCCTTAGGATCATACATTTAGTGCCGGAAGGAACCTCAAACACCATTTAATCCAACCTTCTTATATTACAGATGAAGATATTGAAGTCTAGGTAAATTAAGTGTCAAAGGCACTTTTCCCGTTTGGGAAAAGTTTCTAGTGATTTTGGAGAGAGGAGAGTGGTGGGGTGGGTCAGGGACAGGGGGAGGGGAGAGGGAGGAGGAGTGATAAGGAGGGAGGGGGAGAGGGAGAGGGACACAGGGACAGGGGAGGGGAAGGGAAAGGAAGGGGTGGGGGAAGGGGAGGGGGAGAGAAAGGGGAAGGAAACAGGGAGCAGGGGAGGGAGCAGGGATGAGAGAGAAACAGAAAGACAGAGAGAGACAGAGACAGAGAGAGACAGAGACAAAGACAGAGAGAGAGAGAGATCTTTGCCAGGAGGATGACCCTGCAGGAATGAATTACTGGGTTACAAAAAATGCATGAATACTATCAACTGGGGTATAGAAGGCATAATGAATTTCTTCAGGGGAAGGAGGTTTCCATACCCCTGTATTTTCTAAAGTAATAATACTTCCTGATGCTTATATGTTGCTTTAAAGTTTTGTTAAATGTTTTATATGATGTTGGTACTATTATAATATTTATATATATATATATATTCATATGTATTATATACATATATTTTTTTACATATGAAGAACTGAGGTTTAGAGAGTTGGAGAGGATTGTCCCTAATCACATTTCTACTAAATGGTAGAGGTGAGATTTAAACTTGGGTCTTTCTGACTCAAATTCAGTATTCAAAGATTCACAGATGCATGGTTTGAAGACTTTAGCAACAAGGAATCCCTATTATAACATAATTCATAAAGGAATTATCTAGTATCTGCTTGAATATATCCTATAGAAGAGAACCCCAATCACCCCCAGTCCTGTGTCTTCATGCATCTTTTCTTCTCTGAACTAAGCATTTCCAATTCCTCCACCAAATATCAAATGAAATCAAAGTCTTCTAGTATTCTGGTTATCCTCTGCATACATTTTATCAACAAAGTGCCTAAACCATTGACCCTAGATTGAACATAATTTGCTAAATATGATCTGCCCATTGCAGGGTCCAAAGGACAGAGTAGATATTCTATCTGCAATACCACATTACCTTCCCATAATAAGAATACTGAAATATAAATGTCTGAATATGGATGAAACTCTGCCTGGGAGCTGGGAGAGTGATAGGCATTCAATAGGGATACAACAAATATTTTACCAATTAAACTACATCTTTCAACAACCTAACAAGAAGTGTCTTAGAAGGAAAACCATCTCATAGTCCAATTCTTAGGGAATATCACCAACTGAATCTCCCAGTTTCTATAAACTAAGGAACATCTAACTAGAAAAGATATGTTATATGGGGGAGGGAAGTGGTACCCTACATGGTCTGCTTATGGTTCAGTGAAAACTCGGTGTGAAGACTGGAAGCTATGGTAAAGAATACTTCAAACATGGATTCAACTCCTCTGGAAAATTGAGTGACTCACTTCAGTAGATCACAGTGGGGAAGTGGGTCCTTGAGAAAGGAGTCATAGTGCAAGAATCTAGTCAAATTTGAAACAGTCTCAATTTTAAACCATCTGGGATGCCAGATTATTTATCTGCCATGCTCTTCCATTGAAGGCTAGGTTTTTTGATTTAGGATGCTCAAAACAAGAATGACAATGAAATAGGAAACCTAACATGCAATCTTATAACTTAGTGGTTTGATATTTCATAATACTACCCCCACTGGAGTGTTTGGTTGTTCTTATGGATTTCTCAAGAGTTTTATTCTCATTATTGTTACTTTTACATGTCTGCATACATGTGTAAAAATAAAGATGCACACATATGCAAGCATACATGTATATTCCTGCACATACACACATGGTACAGATATGTATGTTTACATGCATTAGTAAAGGCACTCGCATAAATATGTATATGTATATGTATACTTATTTAATAATGCTTCCCAAACTGAGGCAGAGCCACTATAACTATATATGTATATATATATATTTATATATATACTTTATATTATATACTTTATAATATAGATATAGACATACAAGATAAATTCATTTTCCTGGCAGTATACTTTCCAAAGGATGTCCACATAGATGATGAGGCTGATGGCAATGTTGCTGGAAGTGTATGGGAAGCTAGAAAGGAAAATGTGGAAGAGAAAAGGTATTAGGTTGTCTACCAGTTTTAAGGTCTACAGAACTGTTGTGCTGACCTAATTGCTATATGCCTGTGAAACCTGGACATTCTACCAGTGTAGTGTCAGGAAACTGAATTACTTCCATTTGAATCGTTTTAGGAAGATTCTGAAGATCACCTGGCAAGATAAGGTGCCAGACACTGGGTCCTTTCTCCAGCTGAACTGCCAAACATCAAACTCTTTAGCAGAGTTTGATAAATTGACAGACTATCTATGTTGTTGGCATGCCTAACACAGGTTGATTTAAAAAACCATTCCGCAAGGCAAGCACTCACATAGAAGTCAGAAGTGGTACAAGGTCACTCATGAGGTGTGTCTGAAGAACCTAGGAATGACTTATGAACCAGGAGAGACACTGGCACAGGACCATCCAGCAAGGTGTGCCCTCATCAAAGAAGGAACTGTTCTCTATGAGCAAAGCAGAATCACAGTAGCACAAAGTAATCTGAAATAAGTAAATCTAGAGACATCTCCACCCAAATGTTCTAACAAACTATTTGTGTGGTAGAAAACGAACTTGAGATGGGAGTAAGATGCCTCTGAGTCTTACTCCTGCTACTGATAATATAATAAAAATGATGATGATTATATAAAGGTAATAATATAATGATGATAATGTTGATAAGTGATATTTATATAGGACTTTAAGGTTTGCAAAACTCTTGAAAAAAATTACTTAACTCATCTGAGCCTCAGTTTCTTTACCTGTATGTGCCTAATTATTTATGGGCAGCTATATGCCACAATGTTTCTGTCCCTGGAACCAGAAAAATTAATCATTCAGAGTTCAAATCTGGTCTCTGGCACTTACCAGTTTTAATTCCCTAGTCAAGTCACTTAACTCTATTTGCTTCAGTTCTTTATCCTCATCCTGAGAAGGAAATGGCAAACTACTGCAGTATATTTACTGTGAAAATCCCAAATGGGATCATAGAGTCAAGTATGACTAAAAAAAAATCTATAATAATCTTTTACTTTTATTATATAATATACTAATTATATTTTATTTCTCTAGATTGTAGACTTAAAGGCAAAGATTTTTATTTAATGCTTAGCACCTTGGACGTTGCCTCAGGATCATTTAATATTTATTAATTAATTGATTACCACATAAAATGAAAGAATTGGTTTAAATGAATGGTTCCTATCATTTTTCAGAAAATGAGGACCCCTTCTAAACATACAAAAATTCCTTAAACCTCCTCTGTAATGGTAGTACTTGTATTAAATCAGCTAAGTGGATAGAGGGCTGGGCCAAGGAGGTCAAATCCAGACTCAGACACTTACAACTGTGTGACCTTAGGCAAAATATCTCCACAGTGGAGGAATTAACACACTTCCCCCACTATGGGTAGGAATCAGTAAATCCTTCAAGGTAGCCCTAATTTAGCTCCACAATCTGTTGCCTTTGATCCTACTCAGATATTACTAAAGAAAATTGGAGAAAATCACAAGACCTTGCTGATGGGCCTATATATATATATTCTTGGCCCTCACCACAGCAAGGTAATCCTTTTATACTTCCCTCACTATCACACTCAATACAACAGCTTTTCCAAACCTTTCCATGCCTCTTCAACTCTCCAATCCCTCTTTCTCCCACCCTCCCAGCTGAAAGACTTGCCTCATATTTCACTGAAAAATTTAGAGCCATTTGTCAAGAGCTTCCTTTTCACTTCTTTTTCTCATTTTCGCTTCTTTTTCTCCTTTTCTTCTTCAATCCATAAGACTCAGAGGCCTTGGATCATTATCTTAGACTCATCTCACAAGTAAAAGCCCACTACCTTACCAGCCATGGGCATTTTTCCTGACTGGTTCTCATACCCTGCATTCCCCCTCTTCACCTTTGCCTGCTGTCTTCTGGATTTCCTGGCTTCATTCAGAAGATTTTCCTGATCCTCCTTACTTAACATTCCTTTTTTAAATTATCCCTGTACTATCTAGACCAGCTGGAGGACTAAGTTCAAATCTGGCCTCAGATACTTGACAATTATTAGTTGTGTATCTTTGGACAAGTCACTTAACTCTGATTGTTTCACATCCAGGGTCACTCCAGTCATCTGGATCCATACCTGGCCACTGGACCCAAATGGCTCCAGAAGAGAAGGTGAGACTGGTGACTTAGCACAGCTCCCCCTCATTCAAATACAATTCACCTGCTTGTCATGCATCACCTCCCTGAGATTATGGTCTTCTTCAATGAGGAAGGACAAACATCATTATCGTCACCATTTAATCCGACATATATCATGTTTGCATATAGTTATCTCTCCCATTAAACTGAGTTCCTAGAGAAAAGGGACGAGATTTGCTTTTCTTTCTATCCCCAAGTCTTAGCAAAGTATCAGCCGTATAGTAGGTGATTAATAAATATTTATTGACTATCATGCCAAATCATTCATAACAATATGATATCTAGAATTTATATAGAGCATTAAGATTTTCAAAGTACATAAATATAGATGTATATATATATATATATACATATGTGGCTATTTGTGTGTATATATATATATATATATGTATATATGTATACATATGTATATATGGGTAAAATTTAATCTTCATTGTAGCCCTGTGAGGTTGGTGCTATTATCCTTTTTCTTTGAAAGATTAGATGACTTGAGCAGGGTTACCAGATTACTACAGAGTTACTTATTGCTCAGTCATTTAGAATTGTCTAACCATTCCAATATTGTCCATGGGATTTTCTTGGCAAAGATATTAGAGTGTTTGCCATTTCCTTCTCCAGTACTGTTAGTTGTTGTTAAGTGAATTTTTATTCATGTCCAATTCTTCATGACCCCATTTGTGGTTTTCTTGGCAAAGACACTAGAATAGTTTTCTGTTTCCTACTCTAATTCATTTTATAGATAAGGAAACTGAGTCAAACAGGGTTAAGTGACTTACTCATTGTCGCATAGCTAGGAGATTGAAGCCAGATTTGATCAAATTGGAGAGGTTTTCCCAACTCCAGGCCCAGTGTTCAAATCTACTGAGCAATCTATCTCCAAAATAATTTAAATAAGACATTATTATGTGCCACTATGATAAGCATTTTACAATTATTAACTCATTAAAGCCTCACAAAAATCAGAGGCAGGTGCCTTTACTAGTTCCATTTTGCAGTTGAGAAAACTGAGGCAAAAAGGGTTAAATGATGTTCCCAAGTTTTCATATCTAGAAAATATCTGAAGTCAAATTTTAATTCTGGTTCTCCTGACTCCAGGTCCAAGGCTCTACTCCTCCCTCTGTAACCTAGTAACCCCACAGGATAATACAGGTTAGGATTTAAGATCAAATTTGAACTCAGATCTTCCTACTCTCAAGTATGAAAATATTTCATAAGATGACTTCAGAGATTTAAAGTTTGGTTGAAATGATAAAATTTTCTATATAAATTGGATTTTGCATCTGGAGTCTCAGACATTTTAAATCCATACTTTAGTATGTCTTGTTTAAGATAATTTCTAAATTCTATTAACCTATGATTCTAAACAGTAATGTTCAAAAAATTAGCAAAGAGATCAAGAAGCAGGAAAAATACAGGAAGGATCAAGATAATGAAAACATTGAATTAGTGGTCTCTAATCCATAAAGAACCCTCTAATTTCTTTGATCTCCAAAATGTCACTATTTTAGTTCATATGTCTACTCATCAGTGGTTGCAGCCAACTACTTGTAGGCAAAAAATTTACTTGATATAAAATATTTCAGTTTTAAGAAAATTAGAAGAAAACCTTACAAATCACTGGGCTCACCTTGTATAGTTTGAAGCATCTATTTTGTGCAATGGAAGTTAAGAAGACAAGAGACTCAAAATTTTCCCCTCAAAATAGAAAAAAAGAAGGTAAAGTATTTGGAGAATATGAACAAGGGAAAGACAGTGGTGGGAAAGGAAAGACATTATCTATTTGCTCACCTTTGTGCACTCCCTCTTCCTCTTCATTGTTATCTTGGATGCATTCAATTTTTCCTCCCTTGGGTCCAATCAACGGCTGACCACATCTGTTCAATTGGACTTATACGTCATCTTGGTTTTGGAATATAGGCAAATATGCACTTAGATTCTCCTCAAGCCAGGAGGTTGCTCAATGTTTAAGGCTTGTGGCCTGTAGACAGCCAGGAAACATGAAACAATGGTATCAGGACAGGGAGCTGAGCAATACGGGGGATTAAATTTCCATCCATCTACATGCCCAGGGGCTATTCTTATGACCTCCTGATGACTGGGGTCAAACCACCCAACAAGCAAAACCTCACAGCAAAGCAGATCCTAATGATACCTTTGAGCAGTGTGTATATACCTCCTCCAAATACTACACTTAATTAAGTAATTAATTCTTGAAGCATACACCAGGACTTTGCAACAACTATTATTATCTCCTTTTCATAGGTGAGGAAAACAGCCCAAGGAGGTGAAAGTTTTGGCCTCAGGAGGTCAAGAAAAAAACCAGAGGATGCCCAACTCTCTTAAAAGCAAAGGTGTCAAAATTAATGGTTATTGAGCAAAAGAAATTGTGGGAGAAAACTGAAATCACCTTAAATGACTCAAAAATCACCTAAAGAGATTTCAAAATGGCAGCAAAGGCATATGTACAAACATTTTCAAAGTTTTTATAAATTTGGGACTTGTTAAGGTTTTTAAAACTTCCACTGTCTAATATTTTCGACAATTAAGGTAGAAGGAAGAAAATTTCAAGTTTAGATTTCTCTTTGCAGGGAGAGACCAAGTTAGATGGTCATTAAGTATCTCCCAAAGCAACCCCAGTGATGCCACCTACATCACAAAAAAATAACTCATAGAAAAGTGAGAAATCAACTGTTCTTTCCATTGACCATTTATCAATTTGATATGTAATGTGGCCAGAGAAAATGAGGTCATACTTCTATGTATTCCATCTGCTTAGCTAGGTTTCTATGAGCGTAGAAGCAACTAGAATAATAGAAATATTTATGACTCTGAATAGATATGACTTCCTTTATGTTCTTTCAACAAAGGGTTACAATACACAATTCAAACCTAATCAATAGAGACAAATATTGACAAAACCCTAAAGTGAAGAAAGTAGAAATTTATTGACTGTCCCCTCTCCAGTCAGAAAAAAACAAAACAAAACAGGAGAACAGCAACAATAACAACAAACTCCCAAAAAACCAAAAACAAACAAAAACCTGAAACATTCTATAATGTAGAAAGTGAAAAGAGTGGTAAGGTAATACAGCATTAAAAGCTAAATTAGACAAGAGGAGGCTTTTGTTACTAGTATGATCTTGGGCAGGTCATTTAACTTTTTTGAGCTTTGGTTTCCTCATCTTTAAAAGAAGGGTGGTGAGAGTATTTTTACTCTTCCTCATATGATTGTTGTAAAGAAAGCATTTTCAAAACCTAAAAATGCTATAGATATGTGAACTATTAGAAAAGGATTGTAAGTACCTTACCCAGTCTCTTATTTTTCTATTTTTCTGATTCTGTTGCCCCCCCTTTCTTTCTTTCTTTCCTTCTCCTTCAGTCTCCATCACTATCTCTCTCTCTCTCTCTCTCTCTCTCTCTCTCTCTCTCAATCTTTCTCTCTTAAATGGATTGGGTTCTGTGTTGGTGGAGGGAACATTCACATCAACAAAGGTATACTATTTTTTGTTAGATATTTTATTTTTCCAATTAACATGTTATGAAACTTTTTCAATATTCACCCACTTGCATTTTTATAAGTTATACAGTGGCAAACAGTCTAATAAAAGTTATATGTTCATTTCTTTTTAATATGTTTATCTATTTGTCATTTTATGTATGAGGAATTAGGATTAAGGAAAAAGAAAGAAAATCATGGGATAAGAGGAAAAAAATAAGAGAAGCTTTAAAAAATTCATTTGGATTCTGTGGTGGGGGGGGGGGGGTTGTTTGTTTAATTTCATTTTCCTCTGGGTGTGGATTGTATAATTGGTCTTTCAGGATTGTCCTAGATCTCTGAACTGCCAAGAGGAGTTGCATCTATCATAGTTGGTCAACTCACAATGTTGTTAATGTGTACAGTGCTCTTGGTTCTGCTCCCTTCACTCTGCTCATATAATTCTTTCCATACTTTTCTAAAGCCCAATCATTCATGGTTTCTTATAGAGCAATAGTACTCTATAACATTCATATACCATAACTTGTTCAGCTATTCCCCAGTTGATGGAATCCCTTCAATTTTCAATTCTTTCCCACTACAAAAAACTGCTATAAATATTTTTGAACATGTGGGACTTTCCCCATTTTTATGGTTTCTTTTGCATATAGCCTGGTATTGATATTGCTGAGTCTCAAACAGTATGATCAGTTTTATTGCTCTTTGGACATAGTTGCAAAACATTTTACATAATGGTTAGATTAATTCACAGCTCCACCAACAATGCATTAATGTCCCAAATGTCCCACAACTTCTCCAGCAATGATCATTTTCCAACAAGGTACACATTTAAATTTTTTTGTAAATGGAGCTTGATTATAAACATGTGAGATAGCATGGTAGAATGGTAAAAGTCTAAAATTCGAAGTCTGAGGTGCTTGGTTTAAATACTGGCTCTGCTATTTTCTACTTGTGTAACCTTGGAAAAATTGTTAACATCTCTAGAACTGAGTTTCCTTTTCTATGAAATGAACTTTTCCAGTCCTATATTTATGATTCTATGGCTAGTAGTCCTCCACTTCCCCTACCAGTTATTTGTTAGAATCAATGAACTTAAGCTACTGATTCTAGTTTTTTGCAGAGAAAGCAGTCAGCAGAGCAGCACATACATAAGAAAATAGTAAGTAATAGTTATGTTCTTACTGTTGTTTAGTCACTTCAGTCACTTTAGTCAGTCTCTGACACTTCCTTACCCCATTTGGGGTTTCTTAGAAGTGAAATGAAGTGATTTGCCATTTCTTTCTCCAGCTCATTTTATAGATGAGAAAACTGAGGTGTCTAGAGTTAAGTGAATTGCCAGAATCACAGCTAATAAGTATTTAAGATTAGGTTTGAACCCAGGGGATTTTAGGCCTGGTAGTCTATTCACTGTGCCAACTAGCTCTTCAGAAATAGTATAAGTAAAAAGCATATATGTCTTGTCATTGAATCCATCTATTTGTCTCAAATGTTTACCCAGTTGAGGGAATGGGTATGAGAGAGAATAAAAGGTTATAATCAGATGAGCTTTTAGAAGTCATCTAGAATGGGTCCATCACCTTTAAAAATGAGGAAATCAACTTTCCAAGTAAACATCAAAACTCCATGTAGGGTTGGGACTAGGGTAGAGTGGGTACTAGGGCCTAGTTCTCCTGATTCCTGTTTCAATTTCCTTCAAGTTGTTGGGTTTTAGGAAATTTGGTGACAATAATGAAAATACAATGATTTTTATAAGCTTTTTTATCAAGCTATCTGAAACATTAAGGTCAAAATATGTAGTAATTGTAAGATTAAGAAAGGTTTGCACTTTTTTTATTAGATAAGAAAGCAAAAGCATTTTGGAATCCAAGTCTCATCTGTTCTTTTACTATCCATGTGGAGACAGCCTGAGGAAAATCACATGTGAAGAAATGCAAACCCAGAAATGACCTTTCCGGTTATGAATTGGTAAAAATTTTGGAACCAAGCCTCTGAAGAAAAAAAAATAGAGCAAAGGGTAGAAACTCTTGGGAGTTGACTGTTTGTCTCTTCAGAGGCATTGGATTATGGTAGTCATTTGCACTTAACATGATGGGAGATCTTTTCACAGATGTAAAATTTTCTCTGCATTTCAATTGTTGTAAACAGTATGTACAAATAGTCAGAAAGGAGTGAGCAGAAGCCAAAACAAAGAATCTTGAAGTCCAAGACTGAGAAATCCTAAATGTTCAAAGTTGGACTGTACCAGAGGAACAATTAATTCCTGTCCAAAGGGCAGATGGAGAACATGTGGGTCCCCAAGTTAATTAGTGAAACTTTGAAGGTTTATTGTATATTGACCATTGTGTCGGGCTTTATATTGAATTTAAAGAGAAGGAGAAGACATAGTCCCAAATCTCTAGAGACTTAATTACACTATCTCCTCCTTGAAATTATTTTATAATATTTATTATATATATATGTCTATAAAATATAAACATGTAATTTTATATATAAGGGTCAATGATCATGTCATAAGCCTTCAGAATGAAAAATTTTAAAATTGTTATATGAGATGCCTATTTGCGAGGTGAAGGGGAGAAACAAGGGTAGATAACAACTATTTTTAAAAAAGATGTAAATTTTTTGATTAAAAGAAGGGTTTCTTTTCAATTCTTGCATCTCTAATGCTTGGCACAAAATAGGTATTTAATAAACATTTGTTGAATTGTTAGCCAAAATGTAGACACAAAGTGAATCAAAGTTCTTTTCTTACTTTCGTCATTAAGGACCAACATCTCAGTAGAAGCACCAAGGTCTAGTAATAAAGATATTGAACTGAGAATGAGAAAGTCCTGAGTTTAAATTCTAGGTTATATATTTAACTAGCCATGTGGTGTGAGATAAGACACTTAACCTTTTTGTGCCCCAGTTTCCTTAGTATGTAAAATAAGAAGGTTGAACTTGATACTTTCTAAAATTCTATACACCTCTAAATCTATTATACCAATCCTGGAGGAAGCATTTTGAAGGAGATTTATATAATGATCATTTGACCCAGGAAAATAAGATTGAATAAATAAATATTTTAAAACTAAACTTTAAAAATAAAAAATGCATTTTTGGCTCTTTGGGTGATGAGGAATAAAAGAAGAGATGCTTTCCATGGCCTTACACCACTGGAAATTCTGCTCGATGGTCCAAGGACATGGGAACTAATACAGGTTATTTCTTGGAGGTTGCCCAACCCTGACACAATCCTGTACTATAGAATTCAAATGTCAGTGCAACCTAAAAACTTCCTTCCTCTAGGAAAAAGATAGAAGAGGAAAGAGTTGTTGGGGAAGACTGGGCTAGAACAATGAACTCTGATATGGAAAGAATTCACTAAAAATTAGACTGAAATTTTTAGTTCACTTATCTCACCAAACAATTCTTGACAATTCTTGCTCATTATCCACTTTAATAAGGCATGAAAATAAAGGCTCACTAAGAGAATAGTGGAAAGTTTTCATTTTATGCTTCATAAATATTTCTTGGCACAACCAAAAGCTCTTTGACTTTTTTTAAGCTTCATTTTCTTCATAAAAATTTTCACACCATACTATCCAAACACTTGCAAAGCAATTGGACCTAATAACTGACCTTGGGTTTCTAGGGACTCCTGGTGAGAAAGGTGAGGAAGGTGAAGTTTTTTTTTAATTTTCTCCAGAAAATAGTAATAAAATGTCTTCTCAAGGGATGGGGGTTGGGGTGGGTGATGGAGAAGGGTACACAAGGTAACATCTTTTTCAGTAAAATGATGGTGTGATGAGCAGCTAGGAACTCCAGCAAATTTCTGAGCTGGAGAATAAAGGCAAAAGAAGTTATCAATTTAATTTTCCTCATTTGCCATTCTACTCTGTACCCCTAGTCCTCAAGATATTACCTGTTGGAGGATAATTGGAGGCTGTTGAGATCTATGAGAGCTAAATAAGGAAATTTTGATATGGAGCAAGGTTAACAGTCATTCGAACAGCCAATGGCCATTTATTTAGTCCTACTATGTGCTAGCCTTTGTGCTAATAATCTCTGAAGTTCTAAAGAAAGACTAAAGACACAAGAAGTTTACAATTTTCTTTACAAAGTAATTACATTACAAAGTAATGCAACATTTGTTAACAAATGCATCGGAACATCTACATGCAAATGATAGAGATATTCTTCCAAGTAGTCCCTTGCAGACTGTCTTTTTACTTCTTATGATAGGGTAATTTCTCAAACCATTTGAGGACATGGATTCTTTTAGAATTTCTTCAGTCAGTCATTTAGTGCTTACTTTATTTTAGGCAACATGCTTAACTCTGTGTGTATACATATTTAAGGAAGATGGTTGCATACCATTACCTCAGCAATTACATAAAGTCAGATTTCTATATCGAATCAATCAATTAGAGGTATGAACTAGGTGTGAGCAAGACCTAGACATCTCCATGGAATCAATTAATGAATCAGTCAAAGACATTTAACTAAGCGCAGAAAATTAGTTAATCTGATAAACATCCAATCAATCATTTGAGCTTGTATTAAAAAATCTGGCTAGTTTTATTCAGATTTCAGGCGGGCTAGAAGAGAAGACAGTTCTAGAAAGCTCCTGAGAGGAAGTTACTTTGCTCCCTTGATCAAAGGAGGATCCTATCAATTTTGAAAAAATTAATTCTTCCCATTGATATCATTTGTGTCACCTGTAAAGATTACCTCTGAGGTCTCTTCAGACATTCACAAATTGCTGATTCTGTGACCATCTCATTTCTTATGCCCAGGATGTATTCTTCCCCAGCCTATAATCTCCACTTGTTGAAATCCCATACCATTTTGCTAATCTGAAGAACAAGTTGAATGAGCAATACCACTTTGAATCAAAAATAAAAGGGGTCCCCAAATGTTTTGAACAACAATGTCATTATATATATATATATGCATATATATATATGCATATATATATAAACACACACTCTCCTGCCATGTTTGCTTTAAAATCAACTTTGTTGCATAATAGCAAAAAAAAAAGTTTGTCTTTTTTTTAAGGTAAGTACTGTCATGCCAACTACACTTCTTAATGTGGAAATGCTTAACTATCATAGGGACATGTTCTTTTCTTATTTCTTACACACTTAGAAGTCATGGAAGTATCCAGAAAAAATTCTCTGCTAAATCTATTCCCAAGTTAAGTCTGTTATAGGAGTTCAGAGTAGAAATTCATTAAAAAAAAAAAAAGAAGAGCTAATGGATTTCTACCAATGAGACCTGAATTTGAATTTTTGACTCTGCCCCTTAACAGTTATGGGATCTTGGTCAGGTCACTTAAAAAAAATTCACTTTTCTCTTTGAGGGTTGAACTAGACTAATTGTATTTTAAAGATGAGGAAGGATTTTCAGATTGAATCCTTAAAGAAGGAAATGTAGAAAAGTTTATCTAGGGGAAGTATATTTATAAGGGAAATTGTAATCCTGAGATCTGACTCATTGTATAATTAAAATATCCCCCCCCAAACAGTGAGAATGTCTTTTAGTCTGAATAAATTAAAATTACATTAAGAAAGTTATTCAAAAATAAGGGACTGATGGTACAATCTGAATGAATAGAACTCATGATTCTGTAGGTATAAAGAAGTCTTGCAGAAGAAATAAAATGGACTATTTTGATCACACCTGGTTTCTGAAAGAAGAAATAATCATTTGCCCATGCTAATAAAATGCAGGATTTTGAAAGATTATACAATGCACTAGAAGGATTAAAAAAAAATAGAAAATACCACCTCTACTTTGAGGGAATTTTGTCTGAAATATCTAGATAACTGAGCATGTTTTGGCCTGAATTATCCAGATAATTGCCTCAATATTTCTTCATGTGCACTACAGATCTGTCATAGAACAAGTTAAATGTAGTTCTGATTTCAAGTAAGAATTATTCACAGTACCTAGACTACAGACCCTCATTCCCCATATCATCTCAAGCAAGTCATTTCATTTCTTTAAGTATCTGTCAGTTCACCTGTAAAATGAGAGGGTTGGTCGGAACAACCCCTAAAGTTGACTTCAAGTTCCAAAACAATGATCTTATAATATTTTTGGCATCACTACTATTATATGCATGCTTTCCTTTCATTCCTTCCCTTCCTCCAATATTATTCTCCTTTTTTTCCCCTTTTCTCTGGTAGAACCATATCCAGTTAAAAAGACTTGTAATAGAGCAAGGTGGAGAGTGAGGTACTGAAAAAAAAATAAGTAGAATGTCAATAATGCTTTAATTTCTATGTTTCAGCCTCATGCAAGTTTGCTGCTTATGAATTTCAACATAACCTTGAAACATCACCAATTTTAATTTTCCTCATGCATAAACCAGTAGTAATTGGGCACTGCCTCCTGCTGTTGCTGGCATTTCTGTTGCTGCTCTCTTTCTCTTTCATTCTCTCTTTCATTCTTCTTGGCAGCTGCAGAAACAAGATGCCAAACTCCTGTGTTAGATTTTTCCACTTGTACTATCAGAGGCTGTGGTTGAAGCCATGGTTCAGGCCTTGGCAACCTCAGAAATTGAACTGTGTCTCTGAAGCTTAGTGGAAGGTAGTGTAGCTGGTTCTCCAAGCTCACCTTGACTGCTGAGATGACATTTCCTTGGCACTCATTTCCTTAGGTAGTTGAACTCCTAACTCGTAACACTCTGGCTTGCATGCACAAATGTGTCACTGTTTCAAAATGGCATCTGTAGAGAGTGTTAGGGTATTCTATAGGAAATGATATGATAAATCAATACCCCATTTGACTCTTTTTGTACTTATTTATTATCTATGCAAACTTCCTCATGCATTATTGTTAGGAGTTGGTAAGCATGGACCTCTTAATTTTCATAGGAAGATGGAGAGATGGTGGTTGATTTAGGAAGGACTAGAAGAGTCAAAGATATTCCATCCTGAGAGGGAATAGGTAATAATCAACATCTTGATGAAACTTTATACAAGGGCCCAATTCTACCTAGTAAGTACCATAGTTATGAAATTGTTAGTGATGGTGGAGTTATAAAAATGTCAATTCTAGTTTTAAGCTTCACAGAGTATGTAGGACTAATCTCTTTACCAAGCAGTAAACATTTATTAAGCACCTACTCTGAACTAAGTAAAGCAATATGGATTAGGAATGCAAAGTCAAAGTGAAATAGTCTCTGCCCTCAAGCAACTTACATTCTATGGGAAAAGACTATTGTATATATAGAAGTACAAACACAAGCAGCTAGATGGCACAATGGATAGAAGTCAGGAAGACATCTTCCTAAGATAAAATCTGGCCTCAGACACATTAGTTGTGTGATCCTGGTCAAATCACTTAGTCCTGCTTGTATCAATTTCTTCCTCTGTAAAATGAACTAGAGAAGGAAATGAGAAATCACTCTAATATCTGTGCCAAAAAAAATGACATCATAAAGAGTCAGACACAACTGAAATAATAGAAAAAGAAAAGCACTAGCGACTGACTGGGATTAGAAATGTCCTCATGTAGGGAATGCTTGAACTGAGTTTTGCAGAGCACATAGTAGATGCTTAATAAATGATAATTGACTTTTTGACTGACCGACCTGCAGAAGGGTCTAAGGATGAGAAATGGAAGCAGCAAGAGAATTAGTTTGACTGGACCTTTTAGGACATGCAGGGAATAATAAATGATTAAAGCTAGAAAGGTAAAATTAGAACTGATTTTTGTATGCTTTTAAATGATAAACAGATAAATTTGTTTTTAATCCTAAGGCAATAAATAGGCAGCCACCAGAATTTATTTGCAAGATTAGTAGCATGGTTCGAACTATCTTTTGGAAATCTCACCAAAATCAAAAGTATTTTTCTCTTTAGCTGGTCTATCACAAAAGACTAGGGGAAAAAGCAATACAAAAAAGTGATTCTTGAAAGTGCTGTTGATTTGGGCTCATTCCACCTGACTCCCTAAGGGCAGCATGCTCCTCTAAAAGAGACTCTAAATTGTGGTTTGTGGTAACACTCCTTATTATCTGTTGCTTTTTGATGGAAAATACCACCAGCAAGTCTGTTCCTTTGATGCAATCCCATGAGTGTGTAATGCAAAGAACATTTGTGGGAGTTGACTAACTCTCCTTCAACAATAGGGGAAAATGGACCCTGCAGGCAAGCTCTGGTAAGATCAGGTCTCTCATTTCAGTGATTGCTCCATGGAGTTTATGGAAAAACAGTACTGTCTTCAACTTCTGGAGGAGTTAAGGGGGTGGGGAGGGCCCAGAAGAAAATTTCAGGCTTTTTCTAGATAATTTAAGGTGGAACAGCAAAAGGAAGAGAGAATAGTGAAATCAGGAGATAGTTGTAGCTATTAGCAAATGCTCCATAATTAACAAGAAACATTCTGCTTCCTCACAAGAGTGTTTGAAAATGTCACTAGATAATTTGAAGCAATCATCAAGCATTAACTGAGCATTTACCATATTCCAGTCATTGGAAAGATAAATAAAACACTTTCTCCAAAGGAACTTGTATTCTAAGAAAATATTTTACTTGATTCCAAGTTATATTCATAAAAGCATAAATTTTGATCTATGGAAGAGATCTTAGGAATCATGTAGGTCAATGTCTTCTTTTACAGGTTAGAAAACTGAGACCCAAAGATTTGAAATGACTTTCCCAAGGCTACAAAGCTAGTCAGCGACAGAGCTGAAACTAGAACATCAATGACATTCAAAAAATGTTTATTATTGTTTTTGTCATTTTTTTAATTGTTTCCAACTCATCATGACCCCATTTAGGTTTGTTTGGGGTTTTGGGGGGGGGAGTTTTTGTTTGTTTGCTTTTAGCAAAGATACCATAGTGGTTTGCCATTTCCTTCTTCAGTTCATTTTACAGATCAGGAAATTAAGGCAAACAGGGTTAAATGACTTGTCTAGAGTCATACAGCTAGTAAGAATATGAGGTCAGATTTGTACTCACAAAGATAAGTCTTCCTGTCTCCAGATCTAGTACTACCTAGATGTCCAAACGTGTATTAAGTGTATGCTATTTACAAAGCACTAAGCATTGAAAGTATAGATATTTTATAAAATGGCACAGTTCTTGCCCTGGAGAAAATAATTATATTATTCCAAGGGAGGAGGTAAGGTGGGAATTCAATATCTAAATAGATAGATATGATGCAAAACAGGGTGTGATGGGGGTATAGGAAAAAAAAGATACAAAGTACTCTGGGAAAATTGTAGGAGAGAGCATATTTTCAGCTATCAGAATAATAATAATAATAATAATAATAATAATAATAATAATATATATCAAAGCCTTCAAGGTTAGCAAAGCACCTTAAATGTTAGCTCACTTGATGCTCATAACAATTGTGTGAGGTAGTTGCTATTTCTATTTTAAAGATGAGGAAACTGAGGCTGAGAATGGAGGTGTTGCTTTCCCAGAGTCACATAGCTAACAAATGAAAAATATGAGTTCAGATCTTCCTGGTTCCAAGTCCAGGGCTGTCCACTGAATCACCTATCAACATATTTATGTAGGAAAAAGCATGAAAGCTGAGGTTTGTAGGGAACTAAATTTTCTTATAAAGCAGAAGGGAATTCCTTACAAAGATAAGGAGTTATCAGTACAATATTCAGAGTCTGAAAATTACATATTAAATTCACAGAACTGCTGTTAAGTTCCCTTTGGTGGCAACAATGAGTACCTGAAGGATAAAAATGTAAAAGGATGGAAATAGGTTGAATCCAAATTGTAGAAGGTCTCCTGACTGCTAAATCTTCCTGACTCCAAGCCTAGGACTCTATCTATTGTGTCATCTATAGCTATGGCAGCAATTGTCCTTTCCTAAAAAGTTTCTTCTCATATTGACTCTCTGATGTACCTATGTGTCACTCAGATTTTAGTTTCCTGGAGGTGAATAAGTAAGTAGCTCTTAGTGACTCATTGGTTCTTTTTTTCTTGTTATGTACAGATTTTTAAAAAAAAGGAAGGGAACAACCATTTATATGACACTGTACTAAATGTTTTGTTTTGCTTTGTTTTTGTTTGTTTGTAAATAAGGTCTCCTTTGACTTGGTCAGTTGATGATGGACACTCCCTCCCTGAGACCCAAGGTGGAACCCTAAGAAGATTACTCAGACTAGTTTTGTAATGAATAGGCCAATCCAAAATCCAAAATTATGACCTTTGCTCTGATTAACATTGGGCTTGAAATTCTAATTATGAAACTTATCATAGGATATGCTGCTCACTAATAGGAAATAATAAATAACTATAGCAATGAAAAACGATTTCCTGAAAGGTTAATTGCAGGAGAGAAACTGTTCCCAGTTAAAGGAAGTGATCTATTCAAAGAAGAGGAGTGTTTCTGGCCTAATTGATAAAATGATTAGCTTAGCTGCTTCAGGAAATGTGGTCCCTATCTCCAAGAGGAAAAGGAAAGCATTCCATGGATAATTTCAAGGTGGAGCTCTACAATTTTGTGCAAACAAAATTAATTAAACATCAGGGAATTTCCTAGGGTTGCTTGTAGATCTAGGTCCAGGGTGGAAAAAACAGTGAAAATAGTGATAGAGAATTGAGATTAAAAACTGCCAATGTTAAAAAGTTGATGAGTGAACATGAAATAGCTGGGTTTTAGATAAACTGCTCAAGTGTTTTTGAAAGCTGCATGGTGACAATTACCAGAGAAGAACAATTTTAAAGACTAATGTTATTTAGAAATAGAGGAAATTCCAGAAGATTAAAAAAAATCATCTTGCAGTCAGCTCTTTGTTATCAGTGTCATTAGAGGCAAACAGTGCTGGCTAAAAAAGGGCAATCCCCATTAGTAAAAAACTGGCTTTTGGAAAAGAGTTTAGGGAATGGGAAAGTAAAATAAGGGAAGGTTTGAACCCAAGCTAAGCAACAGGGCAACTAGCCCAGGAGGGCAGATATTTATCTGTCTAAGGAAGTTTTCGACAGCATAGATAGGCAACAGAATAAGACATTAACCTGCCATAAAATCTCTCTAATTTGGATTAACTGGGGGGGGGGGGGGGAGGAAGAAAGGAGGAAGTAGAGTAGGATAAATTTTTTAAAAAATCTAAATTTGAGTATTTAATGAAGTTTTACTGTTTTTTGAGTAGCTATAAGTCACTAACTGCCTATTAATAGGGCATGGAACAGTAATTTATTGGGTACCTATTATATGACAGGCACTGTGGTAAATTCTAAATATTATTTAAAATAAATGATGTAATGAATTATTACATCAAACCTGGGAGATGGATGCTAGTTTTATTTCTTTTTTATTGTTGACAAAACTGAGAAAGGCAGAGGTTAATTCACCAAGGTCCCCTATTTACATTGTTAAATATCTGATACTGGATTTGAACTCAGGTCTTCCTGGCATCAAGGGCAGATAGTGCCCCTGATGGATGACTGACTTGAGCAAGTCTCATCTTTATGAGTTCAATTCAAATCTTACTAGCTGTGACACTCTGGGTAAGTTTTCTTCAGTTCCTCATGTGTAAAATGAACTGGAGAAGAAAACTTCTCCGGTAACTTTGCCAAGAAAACCCCAAAATAGGGTCACAAAGAGAGTCAGACATGACTGAAATGACTGAATAATAACTTTCTTATATCAGGCCCCCACTTTTTATTCTCTGCTACTGAGCTATGAACCAAAACTTGCTGAAATCAGTAAATTAACTCACATAGAGCTGGAGTTTTCAAAATGTTTATTTTCTGTATTATAGCCACAATCTTATTGAGTCTATTCCTATGCTTCTTCTCCTTTTTTTTTTTTTGGAAGGCAATAGTGGTGTTAAGTAACTTACCCAAGGCCACACAGCTAAGTAAGTATTAAGTGTCTGAGGTCAAATTTGCATTCAGGTTTTCCTGACTCCAGGGCTGTTGCTCTATCTATTGCACTATCTAGCTGCCCCATATTCCTATGCTTCTTAACTACAGTGTTTGAATATAGTAGTTACACAATTGATGCTTGTTGATTGGTGGATTTATAGACACTACATAGGAAACTTGCCTGTAGTATTTAATAAGATACAAAATATTTACTAATTACTATTAGTGATAATACATTTATAACTTTAAGACTTGAAAAATACTTTCTTCATAGCAATGCTGTGAGGTAGGAGGTACAGATATTAGTATTATCTCCATTTTACACGTGAAGAAACTGTACTTCAGAGGAGTTGTCAGGGCCCACATAGATTGTATCTGAGCAAGGATAGCTGTCTTAGTAAAAAGAATCTCTTGCTCATTGATTCCTGTTGCCATCTTGCCTTTGGATAAACAAAAGAAGGACCCCTTCCTTTTTTAGAAGATGAATTAATAAGTCATATGTTCCAAATTTCATCACACATGAGAATGAACAGGGTTCAACCCTACCCTCAAATTGTGCAAGCAGGAGCACCTCTGTTTTATACAATATTTTATTCGATAAAAGATGGGAGTTGGGGATATCTTGAAAATTGTGTTGTACAAACAAAAGACATAGTTCTGAGATTCCTTGGATGAGGTTTCCTCCATTCACTGTAGACACAGTTCCAGGATCCATATTCAACCTTCCTGCATATTCCATTTATAGTACTGTAACAATTCCCCTCTCCATGCATTTGTGCTCTCTCTTCTCTTTCTCTTATTCTTT
Source organism: Macrotis lagotis (assembly GCF_037893015.1). NCBI lineage: Eukaryota > Metazoa > Chordata > Mammalia > Peramelemorphia > Peramelidae > Macrotis > Macrotis lagotis. Next base: position 122,620,139 of record NC_133659.1, read on the forward strand.
TCTCCCTTGTTACCCATTCTCTAACTCTTCCATGCTCCTTTCCAAACACACCTATATTCCACCTTATTCACTCCTTTGTCAAAGTCAGGCCCAGAGGATGGTTCTAGAATAAGTAAATTGTGCTTGGCAAAGCCAGGGCTGGAACGCAGATGTTCTAACTACTGGCCAGCATTCATTCTATAAGATCTTGATGCCATAGGAATTCAATTTCAGGTGATTAAATTTCTAAACTCAAACTATTTCACTATAACTTTTCTCTATTAATTACTCTTTACTACAGCTGCTGCTTTTGATGGACAGTAATGAATCCTCCAAGGCGGGAGGGCAGAACTGAAAGGAGAGCTAGGATATAAAACTACATCTGTTATCTCAAGAGGTAAAGAAGAAAACTAAAGTAACCCTAATTTGTTCTATCATTGTTTAGGAATTGTTGCTTATATGATTATGAGAGGCAAGGGTACAAGCCTAAAACCCTATTAGATACTGTGTTAAGAGCTTCAGAAATATTTCATTTGATTGTCACAATGGCCTCTTGAGGTAAATACTTTCATGACCCTCATTTTACATTGAGGGAACTAAAGCAAGCAAAGGTTGACATAGCTAGTAAAGTGTGCAGGGCTAGATCCGAGTTCAGAATTCCCCAGCTCGAAGCTTAACACTTTAGTTGCCAACTAAAGACACAACTAGCCCAATATTAGTAATCCCAGCTACAAGGACTGAGATGGAAGAACCTGAATGCTGAGACAGAAGAGTCTGCCTTTCCTTGACTACTATTGCCTAAGAAGTTGTGTCATGTGAACAACTTTGTCCTTTTTTAATGTTAACCAGATTGAACCAAACATAACTTGTGTATGGCCAGCACCAGAGTCAGCATCAAGCAGGCTAGAGAGTTAGGAATCAAACAAAAGTTTAATTTCAAAATGAGGGAAATGAATTGAAGGCAAGGACATATGTATTGGGGCAGCCCCAAAGAAGGGACCTGCTTTAATGTGAGTAGACCCCAGTACTTACAGCAATGGCTATACAGTGAATTGTAGCCCTGACTATGGGGGGGTGACAGCAACAATGTGACAACTTTAATTCCTATCAGGACTTGTTGACTGAAACATGTTCTACCTTGCCCAGGACTTCTCTGAATTCAGAGACCATCTGATATTGGTCAAAGCAGTACAATAAGGAGATTTTGCCAAAGAGAGAGATCATCCAGAGGGTGAATGCAAAGGATACTTGTTATGCCAAGTTCAGGGCAGCATCTGCTTGTTTGCTTGAAAAACAGGGTGTTTCCTAATATCTTGACACTGCATATATCCATACATAATACAAGCATACATATAAATGCATGTATATATACATATTTATGTATATATATATATATATAGACATATAATATGTATTGTTAACATACTTCCCCTGACAGAGCATAGTTCCTTGAAGGTGGCATTACTTTATTATTTTTAAGAGTCACATCCCCAATGCCTGAGATATAGTGGGCTTTTATTCAATGTTTATTGAATGGGTGTTGTTCTTTTTGATACATATTTTTCCAGACAGTTTGGAATTAGAAAAGATAAAATAAAAGAAGTAAGAAATGAGATACAGTAGAGGTGATCACAACAATTTCTGTCTTGATCCTTAGTCACAAAATTTAATGTGTTAAGAGTATTCAGGGAATTTAGAATTATCAGAGCTGTTCCAGCCACCATTGCTATTCACAAACCTTAATATAAGAACTGCTATGAACAACTCTATTATTATATTAATAATTGATGAAATACAGGTTTACCATCAGCTGGGCCAAGGACAAAAGGAAACTTTATTCATACTTATTCAGGTCATGCTATATCATGAAGAATAGAAAGGACAAATGTAACTTATGCCCCAAGCTGTTTTAGACACATTGAGTTTCATGATATAGAACATCTAAAAAGCATTGAGAATGTAGAACTAATAGATCAAAAATGAGATTAGAGTTAGATACATCAAATTTGAACTTAGATGAAGTTATGAGTGAACAGAAGAAAGGGGGATAAAAGTAACAAGTCTTTATTTAAAAACCTGCTATAATAAGTAATTTACAATGATTTTCTCATTTAATCCTCATGATAACCCTGTGGATAAGATGTTATTATTATTATCCTTGTTTTATAACTGAGGAAACTGAGGCAGGCAGCAGTTAACTGACTTGCCCAGGGCCCTATAGCTAGTAAGTGTCTGAGGGTAGATTTTAAACTCTTCCTTACTCTAAGCTCAGTCCTCTGTCTGCTGAGCCACCTAAAGCTTCCAAAGTCCAGGGTTCCAGGAAAAAAAAAGTGACCAACTTTGTGAAATGCAATCATCTAGAATTCTTTTGTACATATTTTACATTTATACACCTCTCCTTGTCTCTGTCTCTGTCTGTCTATCTGTCTCCATCTCTGTCTCTCTATCTCTCCGTCTCTCTGTCTTTCTGTCTCTCTCTCTCTCTCTCTCTATATATATATATATATATATTAAAGGCACTGTAATTTAGATGTTTTTTGTAAATGGATATAGAAAATAAATGGATATGTAAAAGGACAGCTAGGTGATATAATAGTGTTCCCAGTTTTCTGAAGTCAGGAAGACTCATCTTCATGAGTTCAAATGTGACCTCAGACACTTATTAGCTGTATGTCCCTGGGCAAATCATTTAACCCTATTTGCCTTAGCTTTCTCATCTATAAAATGAACTAAAGAAGGAAACCACTTTAATATCTTTGCCAGAAAAACCCAAATGGGTTAGGAAGAGTCAGAAACAACTGAAAAAATAACTCAAGAATAACAGCAACAACATGTAATAAGGGAAAAATAAAATTAACATCCAATAAAAATAATTTCAGAAGAGATGAATTTCAGAAAACACTTAGCTGAGGAGGAATGCTCTGAATGGGATGAAAGAAGGTCCACTAATTGACTCTGATGAGATAATGAAGAGAAAGAAAACCTAAGCAATTTTAATTTTGTTTCTGTTTGTTATGTCAAGGAAACTGATCTTTGGAGGAAGAAGAAGAGAATCAAAATGCCTGATGGGAATTGAAATCCAAGATAAGAGAATAAGTAGTTGCCCTTGATGGGATCAAGCTGACAGAACCAAATAAACTATCCCCTACAATATTGAAAGAAGAGGCAGCTGCAATATTTGAACCACTGTCAGTGGTCTTTGAAAAAAATTTGAGGAATGAAAAGGTACCATAATGTTGGAGAAGGATCAAGATTATCCCCAAAGGAAATTGAGTGGAGTTGGCAAACTACACCAGTTATTTTGAATGTTATGCCTGAGATTATTGTGGGACATATTATTTAATAGATAGTGAGTGAAAACTTGGAAAAGGAATTAATGATCATGGAGAGTTAACATAGTTTCACAAGACACTAAGGAGATCAGACCAAGCTCATTTCCTATTTTGACAAGAATACTAATATAAATTGGTAGACAATGGGAAGGCTTTGGATTCAACCAAACATTAGGTCAAGTCTTTTATGTTATCTTGTAAACAAAATTGAGAGCTGTAACTAGAGAATAATATAGTTAGATGAATTTATAACTGTTTGGACAATCTGAAAGTAGACATTCAAATTTTGAATTCCACATGGAAGATCACTCTCTAATGGAGTTCTGCAAGAGTCTATGCTCAACTCTGCATAATTTAGGATATTTTTTATTTATTATCAAGTCAAATCAATAAGCAACAAAATATATACAGGATAAATTGGATATATCTCAAAAGAAAAGCATTAGCATTAAGTGAAATCAGGAAAGCAGTTTTAAAGAAAGTGGAATTTTAAATGAGATTTTGAGGAAGCCAGAAGGAACACACAAGGAGGTCAAGAGCTCCAGATATAGTAGACAGTCATTGAAAACGTACTGAGTTGAAGATGAAGTGTCCTGTGTGAAGAATAGCTAGCATTACTGAATTGCAGAGGGCATAAGGGGGGGAATGAAGTATAAAATGACTAGAGAGGGCCAAATTATAAAAGGTATATTGAAGATTTTATTTTTGATCTGAGTGGGAGTCACTGAAGTTTATTGACTGGGGGGGGGTGAGGAGAATATTATAGTCAGATCTGAGTTTTAGAGAGATTTCTTTGATAATTCAGTGAAGGATAGACTGGAGTGGGGAGAGACATGGGGAAGGAAGACCAATCAATAGTTCATATGTGGGGAACAGTGTCAGAGGAAAGAATGAGATATATATGAGAAATACTTAGAAGATAAAATTTGACGAAACTTTGAACAATATTAGATATGGAGTGACAGTGAAGAGTTGAGTACTGACACTTCAGTTGTGTCTCTGGGTGACTGGAAAGACTCTAATGCCCTTGAAAATTAAGTGAAGTTAGAAAGAGAGAAAGGTTCAGAGGAGGAAGGAAAATGATTTTGTTATGACTTGGATAAAGGCATAAATGAACTGGCATGCTTACCAGATTTGTAGCTGACATAAAACTGGGAGTAATGAATAGAGTGATAGACTTCCTGACTTGGAATCAGGAAGATATATACTTAAGTCACACCTCAAACACATTGTAACTGTGTGACCTGAAAGTCGTTTAACCTCCTGTGCCTCAATTTTTTCATATATAAAATGGGAAAATAATAGTGCCTATCTCATAGGGTAGTGATGGGGATTGATTAAGATAATATATTTAATATGCTCTCTAGACCTATAAGTACTATATAAATATGCTCTAGGAGGATAATGATTGCCTGTTAGGAGTAAAAAATATCTAGATAGATCAAAATAAATAACATGATATTTAATAGAATATATGTAAAGTCTTACACTTTAAGAAGTCATCCTTGGGGAAGCTAGGTGGTGTAGTGGATAGAGCACTAGCCCTGGAGTCAGAAGTACCTGAGTTCAAATCTGGCCTCAGACACTTAATAATTACCTAGCTGTGTGACCTTGGGCAAGTCACTTAACCCCATTGCCTTGCAAAAACTAAAAAAAAAGTCATTCTCAAAAATGTAAGATGAAGGAGTCAAGATTAGCAATTTGACTGAACAAAATATTGGGGTTTTAGTGAACCATAGGCATGATAATAAAGAAATGAAATTTGCTAGCCTAGAAACATCATTATGCTAGTCAAGAAACATTTGATCTTAGTCTATCTGGAGAGATAATGTTTCCAGAAATAAGGAAGGTGATAAGATTTGAAAGACTGATAAGAATTCAAAAAAATTCCACTAGAGAGCTTAATATTGTTTACCCTGGAAAAGAGATGATTTAAGAGAGCATGGCACTTGCCTTAAAGTATCTGAAGATTCTGAAGACTTTCCATCTAATGAAAAAGAGATTAGACATGTTTTATTATGATACCAGGTCATAACTGGGTGCACAAGGCAGGAGATTGGTTTGACATGCAGAAAAACTTATGAACGATCAGAGATGTAGAATCCACTGGTTTGGGACAGATAGTTGTGGTTGGGTAGTGATTTCTCCTGTCACTGGAAGTCTTCAAACAAAAGACTGGATGACTATTTAACAGAAGGAGACTTGCTCTCATAGGAATTCCTGTTAGGTAGGGATCAGATTAGGTAAACTCTGAGGTGTCTATATGATTCCATGATTCTGTGAAGATACAAATATGCTCACTCTACCTTTATACCAAAATGTTTTCCTCTTCTCTTCTTCACCTCTTAGAATCCCCTGGTCTTTGTCTCAGGCCTTTTCCAGTGAGTCCTCTCTCATCTCCAAACCTTAGCTACTTGGAACTTACCCTCTAAGATCCTCCCTACTTTCTGAATATATTTTGTATATATCTTTTTATGTACATATTATCTTCTACATAAGAATGTAAGCTCCCTAAGGGCAAGAAAGTTTGATTTTTTTTCTTTGCATTCTAGTACTTAGTACAGTGTGGCACATTTGGGAATAATTTTTAAAAATATGTTTTTATTTAGGACCATCAAGTTCCCCCCCACCATGTCCCCATTACAACTAATTCCTAATAGGGAAGGAGGAGGAGTATTGTGAAAATGGAGATAGTAATAAAAATTAAAATGACATTTATTTACTATGGGTCCTTCAGTAGGGAGGTGCAGTATATAAACTCATGTCAGAGGCTAAAATGATTTGTTTTAGTTATGCACTTTTTAGAAGTGGAAGGCAGGTCTAAATATGTTCTTGGGAATGGTCAATGGCAAAGTTTGAGGGAAAAATGTAAATAGAGGGATAATTGATTTCAAAATTTTATTTAGGAAGTCCCAAAGGTATAGAAATTTCAACCATCATAACTTTTCATTGTCTCTGCCCAGCTACTCTTTGCAATGAATCTAAAATAAAAGCTTAAATAAAAATATTGGAGGTCATAAGCAAAATATCTAAAATAGAAATTGGAAGTCAGCATCCCAAAAAGCAACCTCCACCCTTCCCTCCTTTTCTTTTGTGCAATTTTGCCAAAGGCCAGGACCACCTGCTTTGAGGACAGATCCCAGTCCTTCCAGGCTAATCTAGTGAGCACTGGCAATTTGTCAAATAGTGAATGAGCATTTAGATTGTCACCAACAGAGCCAAGTCATTGTTTCCTGTGTCCAATGAGAGAAATGCTGTGGAAGTAGTCAGAGGAGCTATGGAATATGATTTTGCTTCCTCAGCATGTCATTGGCCAATAAGAATGATTACTGAGTTATTTGGTCAAGGAAGGTGTGGTCAAGTCACAAATAAAATTAGGAGGATTGTTCCACTCTCTAGATCTAGAGGGAAGGGTTTCCTATAATTAGTGTGTCTGTGTAGTTACACAGGATAAGGGAGAAATTAGCAGGTCAGCAGTCAGGCGCGTGCGCGCGCACACACACACACACACACACACACACACACACACACACGCAAACAAACAAAGAGACTTGTGAAAGAAAATATTTCCCAAACCAGATTAAGGGCTTTTAGAAGGCTAACCTTTAAAATACCCAATATGAGGGGATTTGAGGAAGATTGTGAATTAGACAAAGTAAAAGATTGATACCTCTCCATTGCCCTTTCAGAGATCAGCCTTTCTGTCCTGATCTTTTTTCTCCACATCTCCTCCCTCCCTTTCTCCTCTTTCCAGATTTTCTATGGGATCATAAAATTCCTCAGGTGCTCATAGTTCCTCACAGAGTTATCTCATCATAGTCTGGTCTTCCTGGAAAGTTCCCATTTAGTTACCTATCAAATTAAATAAACAAATTTAAAAAATCCCCCCATCTGCTCAATCTCTTCCCCAAAATCTGTCCATAAGGACCCCCGATATTTATTTTTTTCAACTAACCCATGACAGGCAATTATTGTAATACATGGAAAGTCCATGTCAATCAAGAAATCCCTAGTCTTCCCTCTGATGTATAATCGTTTTGTGATACTGCTAACTCATTTAACTTTTTTTTTTTTGCAAGGCAAATGGGGTTAAGTGGCTTGCCCAAGGCCACACAGCTAGGTAATTAAGTGTCTGAGACCGAATTTGAACCCAGGTACTCCTGACTCCAAGGCTGGTGCTTTATCCACTGCCACCTAGCTGCCCCTAACTCATTTTACCTTTCAGTATCTGAGGTCATGCTTTAAGATTATTAATTGTCTTATTCATTCCATCACTGCAACAATCAGGGACAATGTGGGGCTGTCTGCAATGTAGAATACCATCTGTATCCAGAGAAAGAACTGTGGAGTTTGAACAAAGATCAAGGACTATTACCTTTAATTTAGCAAAAGGCTGATATCTTATTGTCTGATCTTGCTATCTCTTATACTTTATGTTTCTTCCTTAAGGATGTGATTTCTCTTTCATCACATTCAATTTGGATCAATGAATACCATGGAAACAATGTAAAGACTGGCAAATTGTCTTCTGTTGAGGGGCTGGGGGGAGGAAAGTAAGATTGGGGAAAAATTGTAAAACTCAAAATAAATAAAATCTTTAAAAAAGATTATTAATTGTAGAATGAGTGATAACTTGCATTGAAAAAGGGAGCATCCTCATTTGGTGTTCCCTGTGCCAATGAAATTAGGGATTCAAACTAAATAAAAATCAACATAGTTCTGAATATTCCCAAGGTCTAATACCTAACTTTGTGAACAAATTAAGTGATATGTCTCACACACAAACTGATATATTTACCTGTATCTATGTATATAACTTATGTATATATATATATATATATATATATGCATATAAATTTTACTTTTTCCTTCTGTCCAGGGCTCACTAAATTTGATGAATGAATTTGCCTAGTTTTGCTCCTTCCTCACTTATTTGTGCTACCTCTGTGTTCTAATCTCATGAGTAATTCACACTTTACTTATACAGAGTCCCAAAGTTATCTTTTTCAAAGTTATCGCTGTGCCAGGAATAACCTCATTCTGATAATTCATTCAATCAGTAAATAACTATTTACTAACAAGAATCAGACATTGTGGAAAATATAAAGAAAATAAGGCATAGTGTCTAACCTCATGGAGCATAAAATAATAAAGTTAGTGTTGAAAGGGATTTTAGAAATTGTCTAGTCAAATGCCCTAATTTTAAAACTGGGAAAACTTGAGTCAAGAGAAGTGAAATGTCTTGCTTACAGGTAGTAAATTGCTGGACTGGGATTCAAGCCCAGGTTCTCTGACTGCAAATCCACCAGTCTTATCATTTTACCACTATATTTTTACTGAACTAATAGCTCTAGTAATCATTTCTTATGAGCCAGTCATTAGTATAAACCATTGATTCTGTTTATCATAAACAGATTGCTTTTACTGGAAGTTAAAGAATATTGTTGGAGGTTGATGTGTTCCTAAATATCAAGGTTATAATGATTCCCAATTCCTCCTATTTTAAATGACAGTCTAAATAGCATTCCTTATTGGGGGGGGGGGGGTTGTGTGTGTACAGAGAAAAGTCTGTGGGGATAGAAGAAAACTTTTCATAATATTTCCTGTAGTACTTGAAACTAAAAATATGACAAGAGGGAACACTCAAGAAAGTGACTTCTAAATAAAACCCCATTAACAATGTCTGTTTATTTTCATCCTTGAGTATCCCCAGACTGGGCAGGAGTTGACAGGGTGACCAGAGGAGGCATTTCCTCTTCCTGAAGGGCTGGCATAGTCTCCCTGCCACAAAGGAGGCAAACATTACAAATCTCTTCCTTCATTATCTCAGTCTTATCATGAGACTCTTCCAACTCTCAGTGTTGCCAGTAGTTATAGAGATGGGTCCAATCCAACATACTTATTAACTATCAAGATGAAGCGGTGCCTGCCTGATTCCACAAAAGGAAAAGCAACAGTGTTTGAATTCTTTTTAAAAACCTCATTAAAGCCTAAAAATTCTCCCTCAACTTAATTTTAAGTTTCCTTACCAGGAAGTATATTGGCATATTGATAATTTGCCTTCAGCATTCCAAAGAACTTTTCAGGGCTAGATTCCTGCAGCGAAAAATTGATCTTTTGGCCATGAACTGTGATGTGACCTTTATATTTAGCAGTTTTTCAAGGGAAAAAGAGCTGATAAAGTCTGCTCTCTATAGATCCTTAGTATCTAGGACCTCTAAGGTCAACAAAACCCTAGCTTCAGTCACCAAAGATCAAAGCTATAGTTATCCTCAATTCTTCCTATTCTATTGATAATCTACTTCATTTGCACACATCTCTCTATCCTCCCCTTCCCAGTTATCCCTTTTAATAAAGAATTTTTAAAAAGAGAGAAAAAATAGTTTAGAAAAATTGATCAATACAACAGTCAAACTTAGCATTGTTCCTATTTCTTCAAAATAGGAAAAAAACATGCATCTCATACTTCCTTTTAATTATAATTTCATAAGATTCAGGTTTGTTTTTTTTGTTGCTGTTTTTATACTTCTATTTCTCTCATTATATATATATATACATATATATATGTATATACACATATATATATATATTTCCTGATTTTGCTTACTCTGCTTTTATATCAATTAATATCATTTTTCTGTGCTTTTCTGGATTCTTCACAGTTATCATTTCTGTCAGTATGATAAACTTATATTGCATTCCTATGTCATAGCTTATACCATTCATGTCCCCAATCAATAAGTTTTTGCTTCAAGTTCTTTGTTACAGTTGGTTATATATGCTGTTACATATTTCATGCATATAAGATCTTTTCTTTAGTATCAATATCCTTGGTATAGGTATATGTGTCTAGAACAAACTTTCTCAGTATGATTTCAAATAATCAATATCAATATCAATATCAGTGTAGCCTGTATTTCTACAACTTCTCCAAATACGACCATTTTCTTCTTTTATCATCTTTGCCCATTGATTAAATGTGAGACATCAGGATTAAATTGATTTATATTTATCTTATGATTAATGATTTAGAACAGTATTTCAAATGATTATGAATAATGTGCAAGTCTTTTGGGAATTGTTATGCATATCCTTTGGCCTCTTTGATTAGAGAATGACTTTTGACCTTATATATTAATATTCTCTATATTTATATCTTACACATCAGATCTTTATCAGAGATATTGAATGCAAATATTTCCCCGAATGGCAAACTTCCTCTCTCATCCTAGTTTTATGTAAAAATAATTTCAGTTTCATGTAGTCAAAATTATTTCTATTAGCCTCTGTCTCTTTTTAGTTAATAACTCTATCCCTAATCAACTTACTTATAAAATATAACTGATCTGATTTTCCTCTAACATTGTTATGGCATAACTTTTAATATTTGGATCTCATATGTATTTTGAGATTATTGTAATATATGGTATAAGATGATGGTCTGATCCTCCTCAGCTACAAGTTTCTAATTAGTTATATGTCCCATTTATTGCATATCCAGAATTATTACATTTTTCAGTTGTATAAGAATAAAATAAAAATTTATAAATAGTAACTTTCACAGCACCCTGATCTAATGCTTCAGTTAGGTAAGGAAGCATCCCTTAGTCCTTGAACATTAATAGAGAGATTTCATTGACATTACAGTTTCTATCATCCTGAAAAAGCTTCACAAATGGGGCCTGTCAGCTATTTTTGTGAGACCTAGTAGAGAGGCTTCACATGGTCTTTCATTATATCTCCTTTATCTCTAATATTAGTTCCTCCTGAAGAGGCCACTGGGGAGGAGCTGAGTCCCAATGACCCATCTCCTTTTGGAGACAGTACTTATCAGGACTGTCTTACTCATTACAGAAAGTTGTCTTTAAGTGCAATCATATCTCCGAATCCTGGACTGGGTGATGATTTTTACCTAGGTATTTTTAATAAATTCCTTTTAAATTTTCCCAAAAGAAGACTAGAGAGGCTTCTCTTCAGTAAACTGATCATTAGATGATTTTCTTTGACATCACAATCAAAGGTATACTGGAGCCAACTTCTACAAACAATAGTGAGTTGGTTGTTAAATTTTCAGTGTGAATATTTATATCTTGTAAAAAGACATACTACAAATCAGGGTGTGATTTATTGTTTTATTGATTATTTGAATTTAAGAAATTGATGGATAAAATACTAAAAATAGCACATATTAAACTTAAAAGTAAAGACCTGGTTGTTAAACATTTACCAGCACCATCCTAATTGAAACCAAGAAACAAAGGTGAATATGAAGTGGCTTTCATCTTGTGAGATTCCCTTTTGCTTCTACAGTGATGGTAGCAAAGTAGCTACAAAGGCAATAGAGAATGTTAAGCCTTTTATGACTTTAGGCCATCCATAAACATTAATTTATCCATTGCTACTCTAAATGTAATTGATCTTATTACATATCAGAATTTATTTATATCTAAAGGCAAACAAAATCACTTCATGGAACATTGATCATTTCAATTTAAATTATTTATGATGAAAATATGCAAAAAAAGTCACCATGAAGATATTTGCAACCTATACTGAAAGGTTTGTTGTAGAGGATAAAGGAGAGAAAGATTACAAAGAATATGATAACATCTTTCAGAGAAAATCAAAATAAACTTTCTACCTTCAATCTAAATGCAGACATAGGGGAAAATGGTGTAAATATATGCTAGAAAATGTATCTCAGGATTAAGAAAAGAGAGACCAAAGGTTTGCAGATTACACAGAAGTCACATTCATTTCATTCAAGAGAAGAGTAGAAAGATTCTAGCTATAGTAAACACTACATAATAAAACAAAAGTGAAATCATAGTTTTTAAAACAGGAAGAATTTAATATAGAAGTGATTTGGAAGTTATTTTCTAAATAAGCTGTATTACATTTCTTCCATCATCTTTGTAGATCAAATATCAAAATCAATACCAAATTAGAATAGAAAATAAAACTAAGATTTCTTAAAGAAAAGAAATGACACCAAACTTACTTATTTAAAGAAGGTATAATTGAACTTGAAAAAAGGGAAACAAGTATAAAAGATACATTAACACACCCTATTATCATTTTCTGAAGAAGTTTAACTAGTATTAACCAATTGCCATGATAAGGAGATTGGAATCTAGAAATCACCTTAGTTAAAACTCTTCATTTCTTTGGCAACAAGAGACAGATGGGTACAATCAATACACTGAATTAGATTAAAAACTCATTTGATGTCAGTGGAGTCACCTTACTTGAACTCTTAACACCATAGTTATCACAAGGAAGTAAAAATGGTCAAAAGAAAAAGAAGGAAACAAAGATAGGATTAGGAGCTGGACAAAACCAAATTTTAGAGGTATCAAAGTATCAATACTCAAGATATCTTTTTAAGAGTATAAGCTGCAGGGCAACTAGGTGGCACAGTGGATAGAGCACCAACCCTGGAGTGAGGAGGATCTGAGTTCAAATCCAGCCTCAGACACTTAATAATTACCTAACTGTGTGACCTTAGGAAAGTCACTTAACCCCATTGCCTTGCAAAAAGAAAAAAAAGAAAAAAGAAAACTAAAAAATATATAAGCTACAGAAAAGACATCAGTCTGCAATGAGAGTAGAAATTTGCTTAATAGGTGTTCCCTAAAGCAATGAAATCACAGATCTACACCAAAGAACTCTTCCTGGCAATATGACATTGAATCTTGGAATAATCATTTCTGAAAAATAAACAAAAGGGTAATCAAGAGATCCATAGTGGATAGATATAAATAGAATGTATCTTACCAGTATAGATTTGTCACTAAGAATGGTGTTAAAGATATTAATCAAGACTTTGACTAATGAATGCTTAATATATCTTTGCTGATTGATCAGTATTGGCAGCTAGGTGGTACCATAATTCGCAGAGGACAGACTTGACTACAAATCCTGTTTCAAATACCTATGTGACCCTGGGCAAGTCTATAGACCTCTTTGATTCTCTACAACAGACCTTTATGTACAGGTTGAAAATATTTTTTATTTAAATATTTTCATTGTTTTCCAATTACTTATAATAATAGTTTCTTTCTAATCTTTTTGTAAGGTTTTGAATTTTATAATTTTTCTCCCACCCTCCCTTCCCTCCTCCTCCCCCTCCACAGAAGGCAATCTGATCATCTTTATATTGCTTCCATGATATACATTGATCAAAATTGAATGTGTTGACAGAAAAAAAATATTCTTTAGGAAGAAGTAAAATATTAGAGATGGCAAATTTATTTAGTACATAAGATAACTTTTTTTAAAAAAATTGAAGATAATAATCTTCACAGTAATAACAGTAATTGAAGGTTAAAAACTCCACAGTTCTTTCTCTGTATACCAATGGTATTCTTCATCACAGATGCCTTAAAATTGCCCCTGATTATTGCACTGATAGAATGAGTAAGTCCATCAAGGTTAATCATCAAACCCATGTTGTTGTTAGGATGTATAATGTTCTCCTGGTTTTACTTATCTCATTCAGCATCAGTTCATGCAGATCCTTCCAGGCTTCCCTGAATTCCCATCCGTTCTGGTTTCTAATAGAACAATAGTGTTCTATAACATACATATACCACAATTTGTTCAGCAATTCCCTAATTGATGGAAATCCCGTTGATTTCCAATTCTTTGCCACTACAGAGCTGCTATGAATATTTTAGTACAAGTGATGTTTTTACCGTTTTATCATGATCTCTGCAGGATATAGACCCCGTAGTGGTATTGCCGGATCAAAGGGTAGGTTGCAAATATCTTCATGGTGGCTTTTTTTTGCATATTTTCATCAGGAATACTTTAAGATGAAGTAATCAGTATCCCATGAAATGATGTTTTTTGCCTTTTGATTAAATAAATTTTGACATGTGATAAAATCGATTATATTTAGAGTAACAGCGGATGCCTCATTTTATTCAGTAAAATGAGAATAATACCAATTACCTTGCAATGTTTTTGTGAGGCTCAAATAAGATAACATATGTAAAGTACTGCACAAACTTAAAGCCATATTTAAAAACTATTATTATCATTATTAGTTTTATAATTATTAGAAGAAAAAAATACAAGCAGGAAAAATAGGTGAGTCTATCATGACTAATAATAGTGGGCAACTGCTATGTTTCTCTGGAGTCCAATAGCAACAGAAATTCTACAGGATGATTCTCAAGTCTATTGAGTATAGCTAAGGAAGATTTAATGGAGTATTTGGCTAAGAGTCATGCAAAATAAGGAGAGGTAGGAGAAAGGATCCATATTTATGACATCACCAATTCGCTCAACCATTAGTTTGATAATATATGTGCAGCACTTTGAAAATCTTAAAATTTTATGTAAATGATAGATATGATTATGATGATTAGTGACATTGTACAAGGGCAGCTAAATGGGGCAGTGTATAAGACCACTAGGTCCTGGAGTCAAGAAGATTCATCTTCCTGAGTTCAAATCTGACCTCAGATACTTATGAGCTACGTGACCCTGGACAAGTCACTTAACCCTGTTTGCCTTAGTTTCTTCACCTGCAAAATCAATTGTAGGAAGAAATGACAAACCAATACAATATTTTTGCCAAAGAAGCCCTCAAAGTCACAAAGAGCCAAACACTTTTTTAAATTAATTTTTATTGAAGATGTTCTTTGAATTTTACAATTTTTCCCCCAATCTTACTTCCCTCCCCCACCACAGAAAGCAATCTGTCAGTCTTTACTTTGTTTCCATGTTGTACCTTGATCCAAATTGGGTGTGATGAGAGAGAAATCATATCCTTAGAGAAGAGACAAGAAGTCTAAGAGTTAACAAGATCAGACAATAAGATATCTGTTTTTTCCTAAATTAAGGCGAATAGTCCTTGAACTTTATTCAAACTCCACAGCTCCTTATCTGGATACAGATAGCACTCTCCTTTGCAGACAGCCCCAAATTGCTCCCGATTGTTGCACTGATGGAATGAGCAAGTCCTTCAAGGTTGATCATCACTCCCATGTTGCTGTTAGGGTATACAGTGTTTTTCTGGTTCTGCTCTTCTCACTCAGCATCAGTTCATGCAAATCCCTCCAGGCGTCCCTGAATTCCCATCCCTCCTGGTTTCTAATAGAACAATAATGTTCCATGACATACATATACTACAGTTTGCTAAGCCATTCCCCAATTGAAGGACATTTATTTGATTTCCAATTCTTTGCCAAACACTTCTAACTAAAGGACTGATTACTACCAACAAAGCCTTACACTGATGGATAAAACCTATATTTGCATTTTTTGTGGTAGAAAAGCCTGGAAACAATGTTGATATTTATCTTTTGGGAAATGAATAAATAAATTATGGTACATTAAAATAAAGGAATATAATTGCTCTGTAATAAATGATAACTATGATGAATATATGGAAGCATGGAATGACATGTAAATTAATGAAATGCAATAAAAATAAACAGTCAGGAAAACAATATACACTATGATTATAACAATGTGAATGAAAAGAACATCCGCAATACAATTAAAAATTAATTAATTGCAAAATTACAAGAACATATAAAAATATACTTTCTCCCACTCCTTTGTAGGCATGAGAAGTCCACAATCATGGAATGATATTTTTAATGTATTGTTCAGTTTTGATATTTTTCTCTTATTATTCTTTTTTCTTTAAAAAAACAAAACAAAAATCCTTTGTTATAAGAGATGACTCCCTACCTGGAAAAGGGATAGGAATATAAGGAGAAAAAAATGCAATAACAATTTATTTAGATAAGCACAATAAACTTTCTAAAAGTTCATATTTATAGGAAAATATCTTGAACTTAACTACAGATCTGTAATCTTATTAATGTGGGTACTCTTTCCAGAATGATAAAGATCTGGCCTGGGCAAACTATAACTTGTGAACTGAATTCAGGGCTGTAAATAAATAAACAAGAGCTCAGATTTAACCCATAGGCTAGTTTGCTGACTTCTGATATATGCTGCAACATAACAATGCCCCTAAGTTCATTATAGTTTGTCTTCTAAAAACTTTCTTTTATGATATTTATTCATTATGACAAGCTCATTATGTATCCATTTAATATACCTCACTAAAACCATTTTAAGTGTTTAATTTGCATCCTTTGTAATTTCTTTATGGTAAGCTAACTTTCTTTCTGAAGTTAGCTGTCAAATGTTATTTAAGAGAATAGTTAGTGCCAAAATGCATTTTCTTCACTCATTGTCAGTTTCTGCATACTCAGTTTTCTTTTTCCTCTATTCTTGCTTTCACCATTCATTTGCATCATAAAACTTTTCTCATCTAGGCTCTATAGTTCAACTGGGCAGCCTTGCAACTTGTAGCCAAAAGAATACTGAACTTGAAGTCTGGGGAACAAAGTTTGAATACTGATAATTAATAACTGTAGTGAAACCTTGGGAAAGACACTTCACTTCTCTCTCCTCATTTATAAAATAAAAACCTTAGAATAGGTAGCCTCTCAGGTTCCTTCTAGGTGCCTATTAATAATCTCATAATCTTAAAATATGATCATTATCAAGACTGCCTTTTAGTAAAGGCTTCAATAAATGTCCCACTCTTCATGGAGTCCTAAACAGACCACCCTTATACTGAATTCAGCATTCAAATTCAATGATTCAGAGATATATCTACTGTACAAATCAAGAGTGGTAAAATATGATGGGTCATTTTGCTTTGATAGAGTCATTAAAGTTTAGAGCTGAAAGTGACTTGAGCTATCATCCAATCCCCCTTGTTTTACAGATGAGCTAACTGAAGTTAAATGATTTTCACAAAATTATACAACTTGCAAGGAAGAGAGAGGGGATATAAACTTCAGGTCCTTGTAATCCAAATTCTGGGGTTTTTTCCCACTTCATCACATTACTTCTATTGCAGACACTGGGAACAGTGTTCATATCATTATTCTAGTATATCAATATTTTCAGTTGGGGAATTGCAGATTCATGAGACCTAACTGAATTTGACCTGAGGAGGTGATTTGTGTGCAATACACAAAACCTATAGAGCATGCAAAGATCCCTCAGCATATAAACAAAAAAAAAGAGGAAATTCTGCAGCAAGATATATGCAGCCAGAATAGAGGCAAGAATGAACCTCTGAGATCCTGTAGTTAGAAACAAAATATGTGTTTTCATTAACAACACAATAAATCAAGTCAAGTCAAATCATTACCTAAAAAAAAAAATTCTTAAAATTTTTGAAAGCTTTGATTTAGGTAATAAACAAAAATCAAGTGCTATTTTCTAAACACTATTGAGTAAACACTAAAATTAACTGAGTGTGCTTATGAGATCTCAACCTGAGTAATCTCTGTATTAACAATATTTTCTCTGAAATGAATGGAGCAAAGAATATTTGAGCCATGATTCACCAAAATCTAAAGTTTTCAGACACACACACACACACACACACACACACACACACACACACACACACACACACACACACACACACACACACACACACACACACACACACACACACAGAGGGGAGAGAGAGAGAGAGAGAGAGAGAGAGAGAGAGAGAGAGAGAGAGCCTGCATTTTTTCCAGACCTTGTCTATGCTCTGCAGTAAATGTGTGATTCGTATCAGATTTTCCATTGCACACAAGCAGTAGTATATGAGTTTGAGCTTGCACTCTAGGCCAGAGATAGGCCAAATCAGCTCTGGATCCCAATCATCAATTTTTGAAAGCATCTTTTATTTGTGGGGTTCACTTTTTAGGGGATGGGGGCACATCCCTGTGCTTTTTAACTGGGCTAAGAGAGGACATGGATTGTTTAAAACAGCAAAACCTTAACTACTTTTTCTGCTATCCTGGAGAAGAATGAGTGAGAAACCACAAAGGGAATCTCTTTACACCTCAGTTTTGCAGATGGCAAAGGTCAGCAGGAGACAATTACCAGAGCTGGAAGCTTTCATTTTGAAAATTCTTTCCTGCTATTATTATTATTGGACAAAAGACAAGGAACATATATCTTTTTTCCCCCTGTGTTTCTCATACAATACTTGGTAAATGTTCAATATAATTGATCAATTGTTTCTATGAACTGATATGGGAAGTAAAAAAATCTGGGAGTCTCTAAATTTACTTAACAACCACATTGTTCTGCTACTTACTTGGGACTCCTACAAAAGAATGGAGACCTTCATGGAATAAGGTGAAAACCTTTCTAGAGATAGCAGCTAGGTACCAAAGTGGATAGAGCACTGGATTGACATTAGGAAGACTTGAATTCAGATCCAGTCTTGAACAATTTATTAGTTGCATAATTTTGAGCAAGTACCTTTACCATCATCTGCCTCAGTTTTTTTACATATAAAATTGGAATGGTATCATCTACCTCACAGGGTTGTTGTGAGGATCAAATCAAATATTTGTAAAGCATTTAGCACAAACTGGCAAATAGTAGATGCTTAATAAATATTCATTCCTTTCATGGACATTTCTGCCTTCTTAGTGTAGGATAAAGGGGTGGACTTCTGATTTCACTAAGAGAAATCTTTAATGAAGGCACCCCCTCTACCAACACAATTTATAGTCTGAGAGGGTTATGAAAAGCACTGAGAATTTAAGTGACTTGTCTACAGTCACAAAGTTATTATATGTCAGAGTTGGAACTTGAACTCAGGTCTTTCAACTTGGCATCTATAACTCCATGATTCCACCCTTTCTTACCTAGATTATATTCAACCAGATTCTTAACAGGCAAGGGAATGTGGGCATTTGACTCATTTATTAAATAATTTAGTCCCCTAATTTTTGATAAATGATTTTTGGGAAAAATAAAGCAGAAGGGAACAACTTCTCTGGTTTTTCTATTGATAAAATTCTTTGGACACTAACTTCCCTGCAATTAGTCTCATAGTTAGATAGATAGACAGATAGATAGATAGATAGATAGATAGATAGATAGATAGATAGATAGATAGATAGATAGGGACAGACTTCTGTTTGTACTCTTTCTTTTTAATATGAGTAATGAATAATTTTGTTTTGTATTTTAAGTTGAAGAAAGGAATCTCTACAGATTTAAATTATTTTGTCCCCTAATTTTTGATAAATGATTCTGGGTTAACATTAAGCTTAGAATTTCAGACTAACAACTTATTTGGATTTTCTATGGAAAAAATTCTTTGAATGCTTACTTGTGATTAGCTTCATGTATATAGATGTGGACACACTTCTATGTTTGTACTCTCTCTTTTTAATATGAGTAATAAAGAACTTTGTTTTGTACTTTCAATTGAAGAAGAGCGGAATCTCTACAAATTTGATAATAATCTATCTAAGGGGTGCTGTTTGTTTCCACACTGGCCGATATCTTGTATACCAGACTCTCATAGAAAATATGATTTGACCCAAATCATGAAAAGCCATAAGAAGTGTTGTTGTTGTTACTTTTATTATTATTAAAATCATATGGCTATGGATGCTAATATTGTTCAAGCATAGTCTCCAAGAATTTGGCCTGCAGAGTGAAAATCCTCACAGTTGACTAGGGGATGAATGAATGTCCTAGGGATTGATGGTGTCAAAGGAGGCTGTTTAGCTCACACTTCTTAATCCCAGTAAATGAGAGTAAGGTCTCTATTGACCTAGTGTATTTTTTTTAATCTTGCTGAGTGGAGGACTTCTCCAATGGTGGGCAGTAGAAAGTATATCCTGTGTGAGTAGATGAAATGTAGTTTTTTCTGGCTTCAACCAAGAAGCATAATTTACTTATTTAGGATGGAATTTTATTTGTACGTCAAGAGCCATTCAGCCAGGATGAGAGTCATGTGAAAAAAAAAGAATCTTAACCACCACAGCATTGGCAAAAAATCACATTTTCACAGGTTAGCAATAAAGCAAAACATTTTTCATTCTTGCCTCCAAATTTTGGCACCATGAAAGGTCAGTTTTCACTGATGGAGGAGAAGCAAAAAATGGAGAGTAGTAATATAAAAGAAGACTAATTATGAGTGCTGGAATAAGGATGAACATTTGTTGGAATGCTATCTTAGATCCTTGCTTTTCAAGAAGTACTTAAGCAAAGTTGATTAGCATTAGCAGTTTTTTTGTTCTCCATGATAAACAATCTCTTCCTCCCAAATTGTCCTTCTTTCTTTTTTTCTTTTTCCTCCCTCCCTCCTTTCCTTCCTTCCTTCTTGCCTTTCCTTTCTTCCTTCCTTTCTTCTTTCCTTCCTTCCTCTCTCTGTTACTCTACCATTACTCCCTCTCTTCCTCCCTTTCTTTCTCTTTCCTTTCCTTCCTGTTTTCTTTCCTCAGTCCTTCCTGCCCCTTCCTTTCCTTCTTTTCTTGCTTTCTAACTTCCATCTTCCCTCCCTCCCTCCCTTCCTTTTCTTTTTATTTGTTTCTAACTAATGTTTCTTTCTCTGACTTTCTCTTTGTCTCTTTCATATTGAAAAGCACATTTTCCTATCCAGTAAGATTTACAACCTCCTGCCAACTACATCACTGGAGCAAGTTTTCCCTTCAATTTAACAATGCACATATTAGACTGTAATGTACTCATAAAACCTTCCCAGATAGTGTTTATGAAATGCATTTCTCCAAAGGACCCAAACTGAACAGATATACAGTATATGTAGTCTGGAACCAAGTAGCTGTCGTGCCTTTATTAGTCTAGTTCCAATGAAAGGTCAAGTCCAGTGAATTCTATTTCTCTTCAATTAGACAATGAGCTCCCCCAGTGTTCTTGGTGTGACAAATACCACCACCACTGAATTTCTGGCTTAATGTAGCTAGAGTTGTTTTCTAGTCCCTTCTACTATATTAACTTGGACAATTCATTTGCATTTTCCCACCAACTTTGAGGTTCGACAACTTTGAAAATTTTACATCACACAATCAGAAAAACAGAGAGCAGAAATGACACATCTGCAGTGAAGAAAATAAGAAATTCTTAATCATACTTTCATAACTACTTTTGTTGAACAGTTGGTTTAAATTTCCAAATCACCCTTGTTTCAAAGGGACAGTATCAAAACACATGCAAAAAATAAAAGTCTAAATAAAGCACAATAAATTATTTCACTGCTTAGGTATTGGATTTCAAAGAGAGAAGAGAGTACACATAAGGATATTAGAGTGGACTATATTGGATCTTTGGGAATTGCTGTCAGATATTGATGAAAACAGAGAGACTGTAGGAGATCAGATAAAAGAAAGAAATGATTACATTTGGAAGAACAATGTGAAATGCAGGGCCAACAGAGATTTCAAATGTAAGCTAATAGCAATCCACCAAAGAACAAAGTTGGAGACAGTCCCACATATTTAACCACATTTACAATCATTCAGCATCTGTAAAAATTTTTACATAGCATTTTCCTCATTTCAAAATTTGCAAAATACATATTTAATAGGTTTAGCATGTCAGTCAGCAATTTAGTCCACAGTTAGTGAAAAAAAAAATTGTATGTGTGCTTTAAAGGGGAAGAGGAAGGGAAGGGGCTTGATTGTTGATGATTCTGCCATCATCTAAGCCTAACCAAATATGAAATAGCCAGCCTAGAGAATTCACAACTATGAGATGCCATAACTACTACCGTCTATATGTTTTGAGAGTCATTCTCATGGGTGAAAAATTCTCTTTAGTTGTTATGCTCTTTTCCAGAAGTCTCTCATTACTTCAACCTGGGGCAATGATGGTCTTATTTCAATGTGTTTCTTCTATTTCTTCAGACCACACTTCTAAAGAATATGACACATGACGTTTCTTTCCTACTACATGCCTTCCTTGATTTGCTTGTTGGTTTAAAGATTCATATGTCCCAGTTTCCAATATTTGTTCACAATATGAACAAACCATCATGCCTCAATAGCTGAACTTGACTGGGACAGTTGCTTTTTGATTAGCCTAGTTCTAAGTAGCTGTATTTGTTATTCATACCTGGAAAGAAAAACACATAGAATGCTCTTCTCTTTATTAAAATAACCTTGAAAGGCCTTAGTAAACTGGATTCTAGTTTTGCCTGATTATATAGACATAATCCCAATTTATATGAGCTTGGTTTTCTAATAGGTTATTGTTTTCCCCTCTTGTCTCTTCCCAACTATCAATAATTTCCCTATGAGTTATAAAAGGAGGAAATGAGCATGAAAATATAAAAGGTAAAACAGAATCAAACAAAATAAACTGTTTTTAAGTACTTATGACATAAGTCAGGTACTCTGGGAATACAAAAAAAAGATTAAATTATGATCCTTGTGCTCAAGGAGTTCACATACTAATGGAGGAAGAAGACATGTAAACAACAAGGAAGATAAAAGAATGGAAAGTAATGTTAGAGGAAAGGTATTTGTGAAGTGTGGTAAGGGACAGGGAAGACCAAGATAAGTGGAAGAAATATTGAGGGGGAAAAAATCAATGTTTATAACAATAGCAACTGACATTTATGCAGCAGTTTTAAAGTTGGCAAAATATGTCCTATATAACATTTTCTAATTCAGTCTTTATAACAACCCTATGAAGTGAGTACTATCAGTTTTATTTTTGGCACTTAATTATATAAATATATATATATATATAATATATATATATATATATATATATATATTATATATATTAAAGCATGGATTCTATATTATCCTGAGAGAATAAGAGAGATATAAAAAGTATTTAAAGCATTATGTGGTGGATATGTCATGTGTGTTCCACTCTATAAATGCTACATTATTAGGTGAATAGTGAAAATGAAGTCTTAGAAAATTCATTTAAAATCTCCAGTTCTCTATGATTGAAATTCTTTAACTAGAAAAAGCAAATGTTGAACTAGATGGTATTTAAAGTCCTTTCAAGTTCTAAAAAATGTTTGTTTAATTCTAAGAAGAATTATATATCTGTGAACATCTACAAACTGAATATTTAAAGATAAACATGCAGAAATGAATACCCTGGATCATTTGAGACACCTGTCTTAAAGCATGGAGTAGAGTTAGTCTAGAAGTAGATGATGTTTCCTTCAAGTTGTCACATCATTCATCATTGGTAAATGGGTCCTTGACAGTCATAACAAAGACATGACCATTTTGATGGATGAATGGTTGATAAAATGTTTTGACATGGACACTCTCCCAGCTATGTGGGATACTTCATATTGTTCTAAAAATGTTTCATCTTTAAGTTTCCTTTATATTCCTTTTCACCACAGGTATGCATTTATTCCATCCCCAAACATTTGTTTGCTGTCATGTAAACATAAGCCCAGAAAGACTTGCCATTAAACTCATTCTTTCTGATATCTCTGCCAACTCTGTGTTTACATGGATTCTGCAGACCAGGACTTCAAGAATAGATTACTATGAAAATGTTCTGTCCTTTGCAATGCAATTATATAAAAAGATACATATTACCCAATGTATTTTAAATGGAAACACTTCTTACTCAAATGGGAAATGTGAAAGTGAAGATGATATCCTTAGTGTTTTTACTTATTGTTTTTAAGGTTTTTCAACTTAAATACAAAGTAAGGAAAAAATACATTGTCAAGTGAGCAGCAAAACATGAGAAGATTCATATTATAAAGCAATAAATTTCCATTTCAATCAGATCTTCATAATAAATACATCTTGATTAACCTCTTCTATCTTGGATCCAGCTTGTCTATACCCTTACTTACATGTGGTGCCCAAGTTCTGGGGAAGAGAATTATCTGATATCTTTCAATTTTAACTACTTATTCTTGTTAATTAAGTATTAAGCTCAGTTATTTCAATGTTGTTGCAAAAATTTAATGTTGTCAGCCTCTTATGAATTTCAGTACTCTTGGACACTGCCTTACTTATGACTCTAGTCTCACCCGGGAAGAATGCAAGCAGATTTATGACTTTCCTTTAGTGATAAGTCTTCTAGTAGCTCGGCTGTTCTTAAGACATCAGATACATTGCATGCTGCTTAGCCCACACTTAAAGATTTTCTCTCTTGGTAAAACCTGTCAGAGATTATACTTAGGTATAATCTTTGAGAACCTAAAAACACTTCTATAATATAGAAAAGTATAGCGTTAGGACTTCAGGGGAGTTTGTATGCAAGAAACAAACAGCAAACAAACAAAAAACTCACTTTAGGGGTGGCTAGGTGGCACAATGGATAAAGCACCGGCCTTGGAGTCAGGAATGCCTGGGTTCAAATCCGGTCTCAGACACTTAATAATTACCTAGCTGTGTGGCCTTGGGCAAGCCACTTAACCCCATTTGCCTTGCAAAAACCTAAAAGAAAAAACTCATTTTAACAGAATTTTTTTAAAAATGAAACCTACAGTGGTGCTTTGTTATTGTAAAATTCAGATGTTAGTATTTTCAAATAAGGTCAAAGGGTCAGGCTTTTGAATTTGTTTCAATCTTGATTACAGCCTCCACAAAAGACAAGAAATACTTTTACACAATGGCAAAATGTAACTCAAAATAATATTGTTTTTATTTTAAAGAGGAGGTTTGCCAAGCAAAGCCTTCAAGTTGATATTTTGAAAAATAACAGTACTGTACTTCTCTGGAGAGGATTGATTAGTCCTTCATAACAAGATAAATTCTTATCTACATAGAATGATTTAGGTGTGATCTTGGCTAAAAGCAGGTATAGAGAGTCAATAATCTCAATTAATCTGGAGAGCTATAATTGTACAATCATTCTTCAAGTTTCCTCATTCTTGTCCAGACTCCAGTTTCTAAAAGATATCATGATACAATTTGAAGTATGTGAATCCTGAAGTCAGTAGCCCTGAATTTCTACCTCAGTCCTTATCATGAGTTTCAGTTTACCCTTTTGTAAAAAGTCAAGGTATCTACTTTGTAGGTTTGTTGTAAGGAAGCATAATAGATATTATAAAAACAATATTTGTTTTGGACTCAGAGGACCTGGGTTTGAATTCTATATTCACCGCTTGCCCTTAGATGAATTAATCTTCCTTTCCCTGTCTCAGATCTATGAAATGAAATCAGAGCTTAGATTTATGAAAGGGACCTTAAAAGTCATCTAACACAACATCCTCAAATGGGGGTCCCTTCTTGCTCTAAATCCATGATTTAAATTAGATCACTACTTGAAAAAAATCTGTTGGATCCCAGTTACCTCTAGAATCAAAGTCAAATTCAATATCCAGAACTTTAAGTCCTTCACGCCCTGGTTCCAAACTACTTTTTCCAGATTTTTAAAATCTATTTCCCCCTTTTGTGCTTTAAATAGTTCAAGCAAGCTCCCTTTCTTGTATTTTGCATAGATCAATCCATGCCCTAATCCTATACCTGAGATAGATTCCCTCCTCACCTCTACCTTTAGTTCAGCTCAAGTACTGTTAAACACTGGGTATATGAAAGGCAAAAAGGCAACTTTTGTTCTCAAGAATCTCATAGTCTAAGGAGGAAGACAATACTCAAACAATTATGTACAAAACAAAATGGGGAATCCTCTGAAAAGGAAGGTCCCAAGATTAAGGAGGATTAAGGAAGATTTCTTGCAGAAGCTGAGATGTGGAGCAAACTACAGAACCAGGAGAAAGAGGAGGAGACAGGCAATGAAAATGCAGCGGTTTAAGAAATGAAGTTCTGTAGTGAGAAAATTGGAAATTTAGAAAAAGATGAAGTTGTGATAGGCTTGAAAAGTCAGAGAATTTTATGGAGATGTATAGAGATGATAAAATAACTTAAAATAGAGATGACTATGACTCATAATAAAAGAATATAGAAAGAAAAAAAAGAGGAGCACTCATGACAGACTTGAAACAATTAGTAGTTAGTAGACAAAATTGCCCTCTCTTTTCATCTCTGCTCTTAATTCCATGCTGGAAATATTGTTTAAACTTTCATTGAAAAATAACATTCTCAGTCTTTTGGTTTTAGATGTCTAAGGTATATATCTAGTTCCATATTATTAACTTTATGAATTTGACACATTATTTCACCTCAACTTTTATTGCTCTCTCTCATTCATATTTTCTTCTTCCTAATCAAACTTCATCTAGGTGGCAAATCATATTCCATCTTTCCTTCCTTTGTGCCTTTTGATATATTTCTGAATACATGCTTATTTTTTGGTAGGGGTTATTAGAGAGAGATGATATGAATTGAAGGGTAAGGAATTCCATGTATTTTAGAAGCCATGGTTCTACACTATAACTTTTCATAAAAATCACCCTCACTTTGATGCCTATTTCCAATGAGAAAGTTAATTTTATTCTGTTTATTTTAATGATTTACTCCCCCATACACACACACCAAAATTTAAAGATACTTGGTATTATTGTCAACCTAGATTGCAAACTCATCTAGAAAGTTTGCCACAGAATCTCAATGATACTAAAATATAGAGCCTCCAATCTAGTTCTTTGATATTGTCTGTCATCAGGTTGGTATCTAAAACTTTATAGAACCAACTATAACTTAGGCACTAGCATAGTTTGTCATAATCCAGTGCTTCCTCCCCACCTACAGTAAGGTTCTAGAGGAGTATTTTAACTACTATTAGCTTGATTGCATCATAGTTTTGTCAATGGCCTACAAATTACTATCATTGAGAGTAAGGGGCAATTCAGGAGAGAAAATGACTTTCTAAAATCTGTCAAATTGAAGTTGAATGTATCTTCTATATCTTGTCATAAAGATGAGTGAATTTATCTGGATTTTTATGTTGAAATAGAAATGGAAATGGAAAATGATGTATGGAATAATTGTGGTAATAAGTGGATGCCACCTTTGCAATCAGTTTACCCTACTTTCAACTGTATAATTTGACACTTAAAGGTCTCAAGTTCTGGATAGCCAAACAAAGTATTAAATAGGAAACAAAAGAGCAACATAAATTTAAATGAGAATGCTTTGGCCTAAGATCTGCGGTAAAATCATATAAAATCAAAGACCTGGTCTTTGCAGTGACTCAGAATTATACTACTCATGGGGTCATCTCAATGGCTTGCAGGGAATGGAATCAGCCCTATCTTGGAGCTGTGCCTAATTAAGCAACTTTTATTTCTAAGAGTTTATATAAGCTGACAGTGACAGATTACAAATAGCATACATATATTTGCAAAAGAGATTCACAATAATTTCTTACTAAGAAGATAGGAATATTTAGAGGTACATTCATGCTTTATACCATCCATACTATAAAATAATGGAAAGTAACTGCCACATAAAAAAAGTTCATTGTTCCATGATTAGAGTTAGAAACCTAAGGCTTGGTATAACTTCAGTCTAATCATTATAGTGATTATTTACATTTTCATGATTCATATTTTCAAAAGACTAGAAACACTCCTTTCAGTTCTAAGAAGAGTAAATAAATTTTAATTAAAATTTATATGACCTGACTTCATATATATGTATATATACATATATATATATATATATATATATATATATGGAGATCATATTTCTTGCCTTCTCAATGGAAGAGAGAGAGGGGAAGAGGGGAGAGGGAGAAAATTTGAAGCTAAAATAAAAATTATAAATTTATATGACTGCTGGAATAAATAACTCAGACTTTTTTTTTAATTAGAAAGCATGACTTGTAGCCTTAGCTATATTCTAAGAGTTTAGGACTATTTCTACACAGAAAACATCTTGGTAATCTGTTTTTTTTTCATGTCTCTCCCTTTTCCAGTACTCTCCTCTCCCCTGCCCAAAGCACCTTTATTGACATGAAATTATTATTGTAGTAAATTGAATTGCAAAGGAAAACATTATTAATGTATTTCATTTCACTTAAAGTATTACCAACCAATACAAAACATAGATCTAACCAAACATGTTTCCTCATTCTATAAAGAAATATCTGTGGATTGACTTACAAGCCTAGTTCATATTCCTGACTCCTCTAAAGAAAAGAAACATAAAAGAGAAACAGAGTGACCTTACGTATATTTAAATAAAAATTTTACTTATTATTAATTTATTTTAAGCATTCTTTTCTTTTTAAATTTTTGGATTCCAGATTCTTTTCCACTCTTCCACCCCTGCCTCATCCACTGATAGAAACAATATATAAATTATCCTTAGGAAATCATGCAAAATCTATTTCTATATTACCCATATTACAAAGAGATAGTGAGAAAGACAGGGAGAGAGAGGAAAGAGAGACACACAGAGAGAAAGAGAGAGAGAGATAGACAGACAGAGAGCATGTTATACTTTTATTTTCACTGAGATTATGGATAGCATCTTCATTATTATGAATCCTTTGGAATTGACTTAGCTCACTGTATTGATCAAAGTAGTCAAGTCTTTCACAGTTGGTTGCTATTAGAATATTGATGTTACTGTGCACAACAATCTCCTGGTTCCTCTCACTTCACTTTGCAACAATTCATATTGGTCTTGTCATTTTTTTCCTTTCTGAAACCCCCCCTTCTCCTCATTCCTCGTACCACAATAGATCTCCATTACAATCATGTGTCATAATTTATCCATTCATTTCTCAATTGATGAGTATTCCTTCAAATTCCAATTCTTTGCCACCACAAAGAGTGGCTATAAAATATTTTTTGTACAAATAGAACTTTATCCTTTTTCTCAAATTGTTTTGGGGCAATAGATCTAATAGTGGTATTTCTGGATCAAAGGATATGCATGGATTTTTAGCAGTTTGGGCATAGTTTCCTATTATTCTCCAGAATATTTAGACCAATTCACAACTCCACCAAAAGTTCATTGAAGTGCTTCTTTTCCCTCATCTTCTCCAGCATTTGTTATTTCTAATAGGTGTGAGTACCTAGAAGATGTTTTAATTTATATTTCTCAAACAATAGAGAATTAGAACTTTTTCAAATGATGACATAGATGATTTTAATTTCTTGTTCTAAAAATTGCCTATTCATATCCTTTGACAATTTATCATTCAAGGAATGGCTCTTATTTTTATAAATTTGACTCCATTTCCTACATATTTGAGAAATAAGGCCTTTATCAGAAAAACCTGTTATAATTTTTTTAAGTTATTTCAGTGTCTGATACCTTTTAGCAAAATATAACATCTCTGATTATCACTTACAATTACATCATTTTTTGTTTTTGCTTTAAATGAGATCATGATTGCCACTCTTGCCTCTTCATTTGAACAGAAATATAATACTCTGCTCCAGCCCTTCATTTCAACATTGTGTGTCTGAATATTGTATTTTAAGGAAAGTTATGTGACAGAATAAGTTTTATGAAATTAGTCTTTGTGAGTACAAGTCTTAGAGTTAAAGACAGTTCAAATTACTATGGAATAATGTGACTATCAATTAACAATAAGAACTTTACTGAATATCATTCTAAAATAATTTTAAAAGGTATAAAAGTATATATAATAATTTGAATAGAGCACCAAACATGAAAGATAAAGGCTGCTATCTGCAGCATTGTTAAACACAACTCCAGGGCAATTTCTTGGGCATTCTCAATAGCTCTGACATTGTTTGCCATTGACCATAAGGAAATAACAGGACTTCAGGTACTCTAAATATCAAGTGGGACCTGGAAGGCTTCCTGATGAGAGAAGAGTAAAGCAGTAAATATGGAAGGAAGGAAGGAAGGAAGGAAGGGTCAAAGAGAAAGAGAAAAAGAAAGACAGAAAGAAAGAAAAAAAGAAAGGAAATAAGGAAGGAAGGATGAAAGGGACGAGGGAAAGGAGGAAAAAAAAGAAAGACAGTCAGACTTGATCTAAAGTGAAGACTTTTCTTTTCTCTTACTTTGATAGCTAATCTCAAAGCCCTGCTGAAGACCTTCCAGGTCCCCAACTCTTCATCTCAATGTCAATGGGTTGTCTTGTCTCAATAGAATGTAATCTTGAGGGCATAGGCAACCTTTTCTTTGACATATTTTTATAGCTCCAGCACTTAGCATAACCTGGCACAAAATAAACAGTTAATAAATGTCTGCCTACCAGATGAAGACACTGAAGACAAGAGAAGTTAATTGACTTGTCTAGGATCACACACATTTGAGTTAGGATTTGAACCAAAAACCAAATAAGCCCAGAACACAACAGTGGATGGATACATCATTCTACACTGCCTTGGTGTAAATATTCCTACACCAGGAAAAAGAAATCATCTTAAAATATGTGCTCAGGGGCAGAGCCAAGATGGTGGAATGAAGGCAGCATTTCCTGGGAACTCCAACCCCCAAACCCCCCAAAAGCAAACAAAGGTTGGCTCTAGCCAAAATTTAGGGGGGGGTAGAACCTACAGAAAGACTGAGTGATACATTTTCCCATTCCAAGATAACTTAGAAGTTCCACGGGAAAGGTGTGTTTCACCAGGACCAGGGACTGGGAAAAAAGCCACGGTGCAGCCTAGCCAAGCCCAGCCCAGAAATCACCAGCAACAGCTTGAAGGGGAGAGGAGAGAACTCTGCTGCATCTGGGTGAGTGTGGAGTGAGGAGCACGGCCTCAGAATCTGCAGCAAGTATCAGGAGAAAGCATCCCCCAAGGGATGGTAAAGGAAGTCTGCAGAGATTTCTCTGCTCTCCCTGGGGTAGGACTCTGTTGTTTGCCTACACTTAAACCCAGGATGCAGTTTGGGCTTCCATAGGAAGATAGCTGGATCTCTCCTTATAGCCCCAGGGCAGAGGGAAGTGCTGTGGTCATCTACATATCAAAGCACAGGCTAGAGAGCATGAGACCTTGGAGGAATAAAGGGACCAGTGTGGTGTCCCCCCCCCAAAAAAAACCCCAATCCTTGGAAATGCTGTAAATTAGTCTTGGGTTGAGGAAATGAGTAAACAACAGAAAAAGAAGAATCTGACCATAGAGAATTACTTTAGTCCCATGGAAGAGCCAAACACATGCTCAGATGACAACAAAATCAAAGCTTCCATATTCAAAACTTCCAAGAGAAATAGAAAATGGGCTCAGACTATGGATGAGCTCAAAAAAGACTTTGAAAAGCAATTAAAGAGAGGTGGAGGAAAAATTGGGAGGAGAAATGAGAGCAATGCAGAAAAATCATAAAAACCAAATCAAAAGATTGATGAAAGATATACAAAAAAAATACTGAAGAAAATAATATGTTAAAAAACTAGTTTAGTCCTAATGGAAAAAGCAAAACAAAAGGCAAATGAGGAGAAGAATGCCTTAAAAAGCATAATTGGCCAGATGGAAAAAGGAGATAAAAAAGCTGTCTGAAGAAAATACCTCCTTCAAATGCAAAATGGAACTAAAGGAAGCTGATGACTTTGCAAGCAAGCAGGAAGAAATAAAACTCTTCCACAAAGAGCCAAAAATTAGAAGAAAATGTGAAATATCTCACTGGAAAAACAACTGACCTTGAAAACAGAGCCAGAAGAAATAATTTAAAAATTATTGGGCTATCTGAAAGCCATGACCAGGAGAAAAGCCTAGACTTCATTTTTCAAGAAATAATACAGCAAAATTGCCCTGAGATCCTAGAAGCTGAAGGTAATATAGAAATCAAAAGTATTCACCAGTCACACCCTGAAAGAGATCCCAAATGAAAAACTTCCAGGAATATTATAGCCAAATTCCAAAATTCCCAAATCAAAGAGAAAATTCTAAAAGCTGCCAGAAACCAACAATTCAACTAGCAAGGCTCCATAGTCAGGATTACACAGGATCTAGTAGCATTTACATTAAGGGCTCGTAGGGATTGGAATATGATATTCCAGAAGGCAAAAGATCTTCATTTGCAACCGAAAACTGAACATTCTCTTTCAGGGGAAAAGATGGACTTGGAATGAAACAGAGGACTTTCAAACTTTCCTAACAAGATGACCAGAGCTGAACAGAAAGTTTGATCTCCAAGTACAGGACTCTGGTGAACCATAGAATGGAAGAGAGAGACTATGAGGAACTTGATGATGTTGAACTGTTTTTATTTCTGTACAGGAAGAAGATATTGATAACTCATAGGAACTTTCTCATTTATAAGAGTGGTTAGAAGGCACATATATAGACAGGATATAGGAAGGAGCAGAATACAATGGTATGATGTGGTAAAGAGATGGAGTCAATGGGTGATGGGGGAAAGTACTGGAAGGAAGGAAAAGGAGATGAAGAAGAAGCTGAGAGATTTCACATAAGAGTCAAAAAAAAGCTTTTTCAATGTTGAGGGAAAGGCAAAGGGGGAATGAGTGAGCCTTCATTCTCATTGGAAATGGCTCAGGGAGGAAATGGCGTACACACTTAATAGGGTGAGGAAATCTGTCTTGCCCTGGAGAAGGATGGGAGGAAAGGGACAGGATGAGGGGAAATGGGGGGAGGGCAGGGGGAATAGGTGATAGAAGAGAAGAAAGATCGAGGGAGAGGGTACTCAGATTCAACACACTTTTGGACTTTTGGACAGGGCCAAGATGGAGAGAGAGAGAGAGAGAGAGAGAGAGAGAGAGAGAGAGAGAGAGAGAGAACAGAATAAATGAGAGTGGGGAGAAATAGAGTGGAGCTAGTGATAGCAACTGAGTGAAAAGAATTGAAGCAGCTTCTCTGGTGGACTTATGATAAAGAAAGCAACTCAGCACAGAGACAGTCATTGAAATCTGAACACAGACTGAAGTACAATTTTTTTCTCTTTCTCTCTATTCTTGAGGTTTCTCATCTTCATGGGTGGGGGGTGTTATGTTTATTCTTATGTTTACTCTTATAACATTCAATTTACAACAATGTATGGCATGAAAACAATGTAGAGATTGTTAGCCTTTGGGGGGGTAGGGAAGGGAGGAGTGGGGGGGGAATTGTAGAATTCAGAGCCTTTCAAAAAATGATGGGTACATATTACAATTGTATATAATTGGAAAACAAATAAAATGTGAAAATGTTAAAAAAAACATGTGCTCAACTTATGTCAATTGCATTATCATCTGAGATAAAAGAAAATTTAGCAATTCATAGGTCAGTTCTTCTTTACTTATGATTAGGACTAGTGAAGTAATAGCTTAAATGTTCTGCTGTATTGATCATTTCAATAATTCTTGAGAACTGTTGAGAATCTGTTATATGAAAGATACTCTGATTTCTTTATCTGAAAATTCCTCATTCATATTCTTTGACTATAGATTGGAAAATGATTCATATTCTTGTAAATTTGACTTAGTTCTCTATATATTTGAGAAATAAGGACTTCGTTAAAAAAAAACTTGTATATTCCCCAACTCCTAATTTCCTGCTTTCCTTCTAATATTGTCTGCATTGGTCATGCTTTGCTTTATTAATTTCCTTAAATATCACTTTTTATGTCTAAATCATCTACTAATTTTGACATTATGGTATGAGATACATATAGTTTAGATAGAGAGAAAAAACAAATGCTTCAATTTCTTTATAATTTTATATTTTCTTTTGTCTTGACATAAACTTATGAATTCCAGAGGTAGAAGGTACCTCAGAGGTCATCTAGTCCAAGAATCCTTTCTACAGTGTTCCTGACAGAAATCCAAATTTAATTTGAAGTCCCCAAGTTATGGGAAGATACTGTTTCCTAAAGTAGCTTATTTTACTTTTGGACTATTCTAATTATTAGGAATTTTGCTTCTCTGTAACTTTTACTGATTCAATTTTTTTCTTCTGGGGCTAAGCAGAATATTTCTAAATTCTTGTTCATGTGACAAGCCTTTATATACTTTAAATATTCTCAAATCTGGTCTCTCCTCCAACAATATTGTGTCTTATATATTCATAAATTCATAATTTTAGAGTTGGGAAGATATAGATATCTAGACTAATACTCATATTTTGTTAAATAGATGAAAAATTATAGTTTAATGAGGCTGAATACATTTTCCTCAGTAGTAAAATACAGCTTTCTTATGGACAGTTCTAGTCACATCATCCTTTTTTGCTCATAAAAGTCTTCAATGGTTTCTTCATCATTCTATAGAATAATGTTGGAAACCCTTAGAATTCCCATACTCTCCCTTCTGCCCATTCTATATTTATGGACATATTTCCTAATATTTTTCTTTATGTACACCATTCTTGATTTTGGGTTTTTTTAGGTTTTTTCAAGGCAAATGGGGTTAAGTGGCTTGCCCAAGGCCAGACAGCTAGATAATTATTAAGTGTCTGAGGCTGGATTTAAACTCAGGTTCTTCTGACTCCAGGGCCGGTGCTGTATCCACTGCACCACCTAGCCATCCTATGTATACCATTCTTCAGTAAAAGTGAACCACTAACCTTCTTCCTGAATATGGTCTTGTCTACCTTTGTTCACTACATTTCTCTCTTCCTTTAACCCCACCTTACTCCCATTTAAGTCTTGTCAAAACCTTTCCATTCAAGGTCTAATTCAAAAGTCCCTTTCTTCTGATAGGCATTGTATCTATAGCAGCTGTACTATAGCAGTTAGCATATTCTATCAACAGTTCTATTTATTTGAAAACTTTATAAATTCCTTTCAAAAAAGAGATCCTTTCTTGTATATTCTGTTGTGGACGATACAGTACTTAGAACATAGTAAACACTAAATAAAAGTTTACTTGAGTTAATCTAAAAAGAGGCAACATTATGATCTTTAGTTTTCTATACTTAATTTCATAGAAATTAACCTATTGTACTCGGGACTTGATTGTCACCATAGTAACACCACAAGTATAAACACAAATATTGTCCAATCATTCTTAAATCATGAAGGGAGAAGGGGCTAGGGAATCTTTCCCTTAAATTTAACCATTTTGATGTCTGTGATAAGGACAATGAAATGAACTCATATATGAAAATAATATAAATTAGAACATATCCAGGAAAGCATTGGGAAAACTTAGTGGCTATAATAACATAAATTATTTATATTATTTATATATTTATATATTATATATAATATATATATTTAAAATTTAGCATTTGTTTTAAAAAATTTTAAACATTACTCCACCACTCATTATGAAGTTAAGAAATGTGAAATCATTCAAAACATATTTCCATGTTATCCATGTCACAAATAAAAGCATCAAAAAAAGAAAGTGGAAAAATTATACTTCAATCTACTTTCTCAGAGGTGGATGGCAATTTTCAGCTTATGTCCTTTAAATTGTTTTGGATCATTATATTGATCAGAATAGTTGTTATTCACAGTTTATCACTGTACAATATTGCTCTTACTTCATACAATATTTTTCTGGTTCTGCTCGCTTCAATTGAATCAGTTTTTGTAAGCTTTCACAGGTTTATATGAAACCATCTTGCGCATCATTTCTTATAATACAAAACTATTTCTTGACAATAGTATATTGCAGTTTGTTTAACCATTCCCCATTTAACAGACATGTTCTCAATTTCAAATTTTTTGTCACTACAAAATCAGTTGCTAAAAATATTTTTGTGCATGTAATTCTTTTCTTTTCCTTTGATCTGCTTGGGGAATAGATCTAGTAGTGCTACTGATTAATGAGTAAGCAGAGTTTTTAGCCATTTGGGCAAAGTTCCAAAATTTCTCTCCAGACTGGTTAGTTGGATCAGTTCACAAATTTTCCAAAATCCTTTCCAACATTTATCATTTTACATTTTTGTTAGATTAACCAATCTGATAGATGTGAGGTGGTTCTTCAGAATTTATTTAATTTATATTTCTCTATTCAATAGTACTTTGGGATAATTTTCATATGGTTTTAGATAGTTTTTATTCCTTTTTCTGAAAATTGCCTGTTCATATTTTTTGACCAATTAACAATTAGGAAATTACTCATATGCTTAGAAATTTGACTGAGTTCTCTATATATTTGAGAAATGAGACCTTTATCAGACAAACTTCTGCAGTCTCCCAACTCGTTTCCTTCTATCTTTTAATTTTGACTGCATTGATTTTGTTTGTTCAAAACTTTTTTAAAGTTTTGTTTATTTTTCCATTTAAATGCAAAGATAGTTTTCAACAATAATTTTAGCAAGTTTTTGAGTTTCATATTTTTCTCCCTTCCTTCCTCCCCCCCTCCTAACAGAAAGCAATCTAAAAGAGGTTATACATGTATAACTAGGGTACACATATGTCTGTATTACTCATATTGTGAAAGAAGACTCAAAAAGGAAGGAAAAAACCATGAGATGGAAAGAATATAATACATAAAACAAATTTTAAAAATTAAAAATGGAGAATTGGAAATGTGTTTAAATGTTTAGAAGAATAAAATTTTAACTCCTTCTTGTCCTGGAGATATTTTTTCTTGGGGAGTTCATCGATGACTGGTTTAATTTCTTTTTCTGAAATGGATCTACTTAAATATTTAATTTTCTCTTCTTTTAACCTGAGCAGTTTATAGTTTGTAAATATTAAACCATTTCACTTAAGTTATCAAATTTATTGGCATACAGCTGTGCTAAATAGATTTGAATTATTATTTTAATTTCTTCCTCACTGGTGTTGAATTCAACTTTTTCATTTTTGATACTGATGATTTGGTTTTCTTAATTTTTTTAATAAATTAATCAAAGGCTTATCAATTTCATTGAGTTTTGTCATAAAACAATTCTTAGTTTTATTTATTAGTTTAAGAGTTTTCTTACTTTTGAGTTTATTAATATCTCCTTTGATTTTCAATATTTCTAATTTGGCACTTATTTTGAAGTTTCTAATTTGTTTTTTCCTCTAGCTTTTTTAGTTTTATGTCAATTCATTGAACTCCTCTTTTTCTATTTTATTCATAGAGATATTTAGAAATATATAAAATTTTCCCTAATAACTGCTTTTATTGTATCCCTCAAGTTTTGGTATGTTGTGTCCTTTTTGTCATTTACTTGCAGGAAATTATTAATTACTTCTATGAATTGTTGTTTGATCCATTCATTCTTTAAAAGTACTTTACAAATAATTTTAGGTCTATCCTTCCATGGCCCTTTATTGCACATGATTTTTTTTGCATCATGGCCTGAAAAGGATGTATTTAATATTTCTGTCTTTCTGCATCTGATTATGAGATTTTTTATGCCCTATTGCAGGATCAATATCTGTGTAGGTGCCTTATATGTTAGAGAAAAAGGTATATTCCAGATGATAGATTTCTGGCCAAGACGGCAAAGAGAAGCCAGGCACTGTTATAAGGTCTCCTAGTTTCCCCCTTAGAACTAATATGAATCAAGCCTCTTAAAAGAATTTTGATCAACAAATTCCAGAAAAAATACCTGGGAGATCATCTACCAACAAGGTCTGTCTCAGGGGAGTGTGTGTGAGCTGGGGACAGAGAGCATAGAGCCAATGCAGGGGTGGTGGGGTGAGGCCTGAGGACTAACCTAAGAACAACCACAAAAAGCTTTGACTGTGTGAGAAGCAGGCAGGAGAGCTCCAACAGGGCTGGAGGGAGAGTTCCAGTGTTGGCCAGAGAATTGCAGAGTGCAAGTAAACATAGATCTGTTCAGCTTGGCTGTTCTTAAAGACCAGGACCACAAGTCCCATATTTTCAGTGAAGTCCCAGTGTTTCCACCTAATTAACCCCCATTCCTGTGGGAGAAAGTGACTCTTCTCAGAACAAACACAGTAACAGCTCCCACCCACCCACCCACAGGCTCAGATGTAGGTAGGTCTCTCTCAGTAGAATAAGATTAACTATATAGCCCAAGGACACAGCCCCAAATTGTGCAAAGATAATCCAGAGCCTGCTTCCCCCACTGCCCCTCAAGACTAGGGAGTGAGCCACAAATCAATATCACAAACACTCCAGAGAAAGTGTTTAGCATCCCTTACTGGCCAGCCCATTTGGACTTATTAAGCTCAGTCAGCAAAGCTTCTAGGGATTTCAAGACCAAAGATCTGTGAACCAGCCCCTCCCCTAACACAAGATCATAGGAAAATGAAGATAAGCCAGGCAAAAGGGGAGTTCATAAAAAGCTAACTTGAAGACAAAGATTCTTACTCAAAGATATCTAGAACTACTGAAGAGAATGTGAATTACTCTCCAGCCCAGAAAGGCTTCTTAGAAGAGATCATAAAGGAGTTTAAAAATTAATTGGAAAAAATTAGGAAAAGAAACTCAAGAGAAAATTAACACCTTGCAACAAGAAAACAAATCCTGGGAAAATACAATTGGACAAGTGCAAAAAAGCAAATAATTCTCTCACAACCACAATTGGGCAAATGGAAAACTTCAAAAATAGAACTGACCATTTGGAAAAGGAATTACAAAAGGTAAATAAAGAAAATTCTTCTCTAAAAAAGCAATGAAATCTGAGGAAACTAATTACTTCATAAGACAACAAGAATCTTTTAAACTAAACCCCAAAATTGAAAAATTAGATGAAAATGGGGGCAGCTAGGTGGCACAGTGGATAGAGCACTGGCCCTGGAGTCAGGAGGACCTGAGTTCAAATCTGACCTCAGACACTTGACAATTACCTAGTTATGTGACCTTGGGCAAGTCACTTAACCCCATTGCCTTACTAAAAATAAAAAATAAAAAAATAAAAAATAGAAGAAAATGTAATCAGCAAAATCAATGACTTCGAGAATAGATCCAGGAGAGACAAATTAAGAATGATTGGGCTTCTTGAAAACACTGAATTGAGACTTCCTGCCAAGATGGCGGAGAGAAGACAGGCACAGTTCTAAAGTCTCCCAATCTCTTCCCCATCTATCACATGAAACAAACCTCTTAAAAGAAATCTGACCCACAAAACCCAGAAAGAAAAGCCAGGAGAAATAACATCTACCTTGGGATTTGTCTCTGGCAGCAGCTTTGGCCAAATTCGGGTGGGTGAGTCTGGGCACAGAGGGAGGATCAGCCCCAGATCAGCCAGATCAACAATTCAATTGGAACCAGGAGTCTGAGGGCCCGAGAGCTACACCTGCTGGATCAGGGTGGGGCTGGACTGTGGGGGCATGAGTCCATGGTGAGTCCGCAGAGAAGTGGAGGTGCTGGTGTTGAAGCTGTCCCCCCAGGAGATCCTGGACAGGGCTTGGGGGAGAGTTCTGGAGCAGGAAGGCTTCAGACACCATCCCTGGGCTCCTCTGGTCTGAGTCCCATTACAACTCAGACTCCTTCCCTAACAAACAAATGCAAACTACTTCTGCCTCCGGCCCAGGTGTGTGAGCAGAAGAACCAGCCCAGCTGAGGAATGACCTCAGGCCAGGGTAAAGCCCACTATTTATTGAAGGCGAAAGAATTCAATAGCTCCAACTCCTCCCTTCAAAGAAAGGGAGAGGGCCTCAACCAAGGTCACAGACACTCCAGAGAAAGCAAGCAGCACCTCCTATTGGCCAGCCAGTGAAACTGCACTCAGTGAGTAAAGCCTTTAGCGATCCCAAGCCCCGGGACCCAGCCCCTCCCCAACTCAGGTCTTAGCAAAATGAAGAAGGGTCAGCGGAAAGGTGGATCCATAGAAAAATTCTTGGAAGGGAAAGACCCTAACTCATTGAGACCTGGAACCTCTGAGGAGAATACAATCTGGTCTTCAGCACAGAAAGACTTTCTTGAAGAAATAAGGAAGGAGCTTAAAAATTTGGGAGAGACAATTAATACCTTGCAAGAAGAAAACAAAACCTTAGAAAGTACAATTGGACAAATACAAAATGAGAATAAATCTCTCAGATCTTCAAATGGGCAAATGCAAAAAGAAATTAATTCTCTCAAAACCTCAATTGGTCAAATGGAAAGCTCTTTCAAAAGCACAATTGACCAATTGGAAAAGGAGTTGCAAAAGGTCAATGAAGAAAACTCCTCCCTCCAAAAAAGAATGGAGTCTACAGAAACTAATGACTCCATGAGACAGCAAGAGTCAGTTAAACAAAATCAAAAACTAGAAAAAATAGAAGCAAATGTAAAATACCTCATCAACAAAACCATTAACCTTGAGAATAGATCGAGAAGGGGCAACCTGAAAATTATAGGACTTCCTGAAACCATTGAAGATAAAAAAAAAGCCTGGACTTAATATTACAGGATCTAGTGATAGAAAACTGCTCTGATATCATGGAATCAGAGGGCAATGTAGTTATTGAAAGAGTACACTGATTCCCACCAGAAAAAGATCCTAAAATGAAAACACCAAGGAATGTTGTGGCCAAACTCCAGAACTATCAGATAAAAGAGAAAATCCTGCAAGCACCCAGAAAGAAACAATTTAAATATCAAGGAGCCACAGTAAGGATCACACAGGACCTAGATACATCAACATTAAGGGACCGAAGGGCCTGGAATGAGATATTTCAAATTGAAGGGATTGAATACAGCCAAGAATCTACTTTCCCACAGAGCTCAGCCTTCTCTTCTGGGGAAAAAGATGGACATTTAATGACATGGAAGAATTCCAAAAATTTCTGATGAAAAGACCAGAGCTAAACAGAAAATTTGTACATCAAACAGGAGGTTCAAGAGACACATGAAAAGGTAAAAAAAAAAAGGGTGGCAGTAAAAGGGAAAAAAATGCAATCCAGTAAGTTGAAACTGGCTATATCCCAGCATGGGGGAAAAAAGAGTCTCATAAATCTTGAGAATTGTAACTCTAACAGAGAGAGTACACTTAGCCAGAAATGATGGACATTCATGACCTATCCATGAGACTGCTATCTAAAGAGATGTAACTGGCTTTAACCCCACTTGGGAGAAAGACCCTAATAACTCTCAGGAATTTTGATTCTATTTGATAGAATATACTGAATTAGAAGGGACAGACACTCAGAATTTTACATGACATAGATAGAAGGATCTAAAAAACACTACCTCCTTAAAAAGGGGGACAGGAAAGAGAATGGAGGAAGGAGGGGAGTGAATGGGGTAAATTTCATTACACTAAGAGGTACCAAAAAACCTATGGTAATAGAGGGGAAGAAGGGAGCAGATGAGAAACACCTGATTCTTCTTCTCATCAGACTTGGTTTAAAGTCAACCTACACTACTCAGTTAACTTATAAAACATCGAACCTTTCAAGTATTAAAAGGGGAAAAGGGGAGGGGGAGATGGAGAAAGGGAAGGGGAGCTGGGGGGAAGGGGGAAATAACAAAAGGAAGGGAAGGGAAAAGGGCAAAAGAGAAAGGGGAGGGAGTGATATAGGAGGGCAAACACACTGAAAGTGGGTGGTATTCAGAAA
The DNA here is from genome assembly GCF_037893015.1 of Macrotis lagotis. Lineage (NCBI taxonomy): Eukaryota > Metazoa > Chordata > Mammalia > Peramelemorphia > Peramelidae > Macrotis > Macrotis lagotis. The sequence goes on from NC_133659.1 coordinate 122,661,411, forward strand.
CAAAATACTGGGGAATATGGATAAAGGGGGGAGAAAGGGGGAAAAATACAAATGGAGGGAAGATAGCATGGAGTGCAATAAAGAATTAGTAATCATAACCTTGAATGTGAATGGGATGAACTCTCCCTTAAAACGTAAGCGGGGGGCAGCTAGGTGGCGTAGTGGATAAAGCACCGGCCTTGGAGTCAGGAGTACCCGGTCTCAGACACTTAATAATTACCTAGATGTGTGGCCTTGGGCAAGCCATTTAACCCCATTTTCCTTGCAAAAAAAAAAAAAAAACTTAAAAAATTTAAAAAAAAATGTAAGCAAATAGCAGAGTGGATTAAAAACCAGAATCCTACAATATGCTGCTTACAAAAAAACTCATTTGAAGCAGAGAGATACATATAAGGTAAAGGTAAAAGGTTGGAGCAAAATATATTTTGCTTCAGCTGAAGTAAAAAAAGTAGGGGTAGCAATCCTTATCTCAGACAAAGCAGCAGCAAAAATAGATAGCATTAAAAGAGATAAGGAAGGAAACTTTATCCTCCTAAAAGGTACCATAGACAATAAAGTCATTTCAATATTGAATATATATGCACCCAGTGGGACAGCACTTCTTAGAGGAGAAGCTGAAAGAACTACAGGAAGACATAGACAGCAAAACTCTACTAGTGGGAGACCTCAACCTACTTCTATCAGATCTAGATAAATCGAATCATAAAATAAACAAGAAAGAAGTTAAGGAGGTAAATAGATTGTTAGAAAAATTAGATATGGTAGACTTATGGAGGAAACTGAATGGGGATAGGAAGGAATATACCTTTTTCTCTGCAGTACATAGAACTTATACAAAAATTGACCATGTACTAGGACATAAAAACCTAATGATCAACTGTAGAAAGGCAGAAATAGTGAATACATCTTTCTTAGATCACAATGCAATAAAAGTCATATGCAATACTGGGCCAAGGAGATATAGACCCAGAACAAATTGGAAACTGAATAACCCCATTTTAAAAAATGAGTGGACCAAAAAACAAATTATAGAAAGAATTAACCATTTTATCCTAGATAATGATAATAATGAAACAACATACCAAAACCTATGGGATTCATTCAAAGCAACTCTCAGGGGATATATTATAGCTCTAAATGCTTACATGAATAAATTGGAGAAAGAGGAAATCAATGAGCTAAACATGCAACTAAAAAAATTAGAGAAAGAACAAATCAAAAATCCCCAATTAAATACTAAATTAGAAATTCTAAAAATTAAAGGAGAAATTAATAAAATTGAAAGCAAAAAAAACTATTGAATTAATAAATAAAACCAAAAGTTGGTATTATGAAAAAACCAATAAAATTGATAAACCTCTGGTCAATTTGATCAAAAAAAGAAAGAAGAAAATCAAATTGCTAGTATCATAAATGAAAAAGGTGAACTCACCACCAATGAGGAGGAAATTAAAGTAATAATTCGAAACTATTTTGCCCAACTTTATGCCAATAAATTTGATAATCTAAGTGAAATGGATGAATATTTACAAAAATATAAGTTGCCCAGGTTAAATGAAGAAGAGATTAAATAGCTAAACAACCCTATCTCAGAAAAAGAAATTCAACAAGCCATTATTGAACTCCCTAAAAAAAATCCCCAGGGCCTGATGGATTCACAAGTGAATTCTACCAAACATTTAAGGAACAATTGGTTCCAATTCTATATAAACTCTGGAAAAATAAGGAAAGATGGAACTCTGCCTAACTCTTACTATGAAACCAATATGATGCTGTTACCTAAACCAGGAAGAGTTAAAACAGAGAAAAAAATTATAGACCTATTTCCATGATGAATATAGATGCAAAAATCCTAAATAAAATCTTAGCAAAACAATTACAACAAGTTATCACTAGGATGATACATTACGATCAAGCAGGATTTATTCCAGGAATGCAGGGTTGGTTCAATATTAGGAAAACTGTTAGTATACTCAATTATATCAACAACAAACCCATCAGAAATCATATGATCATATAAATAGATGCTGGAAAAGCTTTTGACAAAATACAGCATCCATTCCTATTAAAAACACTAGAGAGTGTAGGAATAAATGGACTGTTCCTTAAAATAATTAGCAGTATCTATCTGAAACCATCAACAAGCATTATATTCAATGTGGAGAGGCTAGAAGCATTCCCAATAAGATCAGGGGTGAAACAAGGGTGCCCATTATCACCACTACTATTCAATATTGTATTAGAAATGTTAGCATCAGGAATTAGAGAAGAAAAAGAAATTGAACAAATTAGAATTAGGAAGGAAGAGACAAAACTCTCTCTTTGCAGATGACATGATGGTCTACCTAGAGAATCCCAAGAAATCATCCAAAAAACTACTGGAAACAATTAGCAATTTTAGCAAAGCTGCAGGTTATAAAATAAACTCTCATAAATCCTCAACTTTTCTTTATACATCTAGCAAGATACAGCAAGAAGAGCTAGAAAGAGAAATCCCATTCAAAGTAACCTCAGACAATATAAAATACTTGGGAGTCTATTTGCCAAGACAGACTCAGAATCTTTTTGAAAAACAATTATAAACCACTTCTCACACAAATTAAATTAGATTTAAATAACTGGGCAAATATCAACTGCTCATGGATAGGTAGAGCTAATATAAAAAATGACAATTCTATCAAAACTAAACTATCTGTTTAGTGCCCTACCAATCAAAATTCCAAAAAATTACTTTAATGAGTTAGAAAAAATTGTAAGTCAATTCATATGGAGAAATAAAAAGGCAAGAATTGACAGGAGCTTAATGAAAAAAAAGTGTAAAAGAAGGTGGCTTAGCCCTACCTGATCTAAAATTGTATTATAAAGCATCAGTCACCAAAACTGTTTGGTATTGGCTAAGAAATAGAGTGGTGGACCAGTGGAATAGACTAAGTGTAAAAGCAGTAGATGATTACAGTAATCTGCTATTTGATAAACCCAAAGAGTCTAGCCATTGGGATAAAAACTCCCTCTTTGATAAAAACTGCTGGGATAATTGGAAGTTAATATGGAAAAAACTTAGATTAGACCAACACTTCACACCCTTTACCAAGATAAGATCCAAATGGGTACAGGACTTAGACATAAAAAACAATACTATTAGCAAATTAGAAGATCAAGGACTAGTCTACCTGTCAGATCTATGGAAAGGGGAGCAGTTTATGACTAAGGAAGAGCTGGAGAACATCACCAAAAATCAATTAGATGATTTCAATTACATTAAATTAAAAAGCTTTTGCACAGATAAAACCAATGTAACCAAGATCAAAAGAAATGTAGTAAATTGGGAAACAATCTTCACAACTAATGATTCTGACAAAGGACTCATTTCTAAAACATATAGAGAACTGAGTCATATTTTTAAAGCAAAAAGCCATTCCCCAAATGACAAATGGTCAAAGGATATGCAAAGGCAATTTACAGATGAGGAGATCAAAGCAATCCATAGCCATATGAAAAAATGCTCTAAATCATTAATTATCAGAGAAATGAATATTAAGGTTTCTCTGAGATACCACCTCACACCGCTCAGATAGGCCAATATGACCAGGAAGGATAATGATGATTGTTGGAAGAGTTGTGGGAAATCTGAGACACTATTACACTGTTGGTGAAGCTGTGAACTCATCCAACCCTTCTGGAGAGCTATTTGGAACTATGCCCAAATGGCAACAAAAATGTGCATACCCTTTGACCCATCAATACCACTACTGGGTCTATACCCTGAAGAGATGATGAAAAAGGGTAAAAACATTACTTGTACAAAAATATTTATAGCAGCCCTGTTTGTGGTGTCAAAGAATTGGAAATCAAGTAAATGTCCTTCAAGTGGGGAATGGCTTAGCAAACTGTGGTAATGTATGTCATGGAACACTATTGTTCTATTAGAAACCAGGAGGGACAGGATTTCAGGTAAGCCTGGAGGGATTTGCATGAACTGATGCTGAGTGAGATGAGCAGAACCAGAAAAACACTGTACACCCTAACAGCAACATGGGAGTGATGTTCAACCTTGAAGGACTTGCTCATTCCATCAGTGAAACAATCAGGAACAATTTTGGGCTGTCTGCAAAGGAGAGTGCCAGCTGAATCTAGATAAGGAGCTGTGGAGTTTGAACAAAATTCAAGGATTATTCCCTTTAATTTAGAAAAAAACAGATATCTTATTGTCTGATCTTGTCACCTCTTAGACTTCTCTTTTCTTCTTTAAGGATATGATTTCTCTCTCATCACACCCAATTTGGATCAAGGGACAACATGGAAACAAAGTAAAGACTGACAGAGTGCTTTCTGTGGGGGGGTTGGGGGAGGGAAGCAAGATAGGGAGGAAAAATTGTAAACCTCAAATAATAACTTTAATAAAATTTAATTTAAAAAAAACACTGAAGAGAGAAAAAAAAAGCCTAGTTTCAATATTACAGGATTTAGTGAGAGAAAACTGCCCTGATGTCATGGACCCAGAGGGCAGATAGTTATTGAAAGAATACATCGATGCTCTCCAGAAAGGGATCCTAAAATGAAGACACAAAGGAATATTGTGGTCAAATTCCAGGACTGACAGATAAAACAGAAAATCCTGTAAGCTGCCAGAGATAAACAATTTAGATACCAAGGAGTCACAGTAAGAATTACACAGGACCTGGATGCATCACCATTAAGGGATCGAAGGGCCTGGAATTCTAAGCTTGAAATGCCACCAAGAATTCACTATCTGGCAAAACCGAGCCTTCTCTTCCAGGGAAAAAGATGGATATTTAATGAAATAGGAAACTCCCAACTTTTCCTGATGAAAAGACCAGAGCTAAATAGAAAATTTGAACTTCAAACAGGAGACTTGAGAGACAGATGAAAAGGTAAAAAAGGGGAAAAGAAAAGGAAAAAAAAGACTGCCAAAAAGATGAAGCTGGCTTTATCCCCACTTGGGAGAAAGAGTCTCATAACTCTGTAAAACTGTAACTATTAGAGAGAATATACTTAGCCAGAATCAATGGACACTCATGATTTGTCCATAACTCTGATAGAATAGTTTAAAAAAAAATCTCCTTAAAAGGGGGGAAGAATAAAGAGACAGGAGAATGTAGAAGACTGAATGGGGTAAATCACATTACATGAAGTGGTCCAAAGGACCTATTGCAATAGAGAGGAAGAAAGGAAGAGGTGAGAACCACCTGAATCTTACTCTCAACAGATTTGGCTCAAAGAAGGATTAACATAGACAAAGTCAGTTAAGTCAAGAAACTCATCTTACCTTTCAAGTATTAAAAGGGGAAAGGGTGCGGGGGGAAATGAACTAAGAGAAGAAAGGGAAGGAAGAATTACAAAGGGAAAGAAAGGGGAGGGGAGTTGGATATAAGTGGGCAAACACACTGAAGGGAGGTGGTATTCAGAAGCAAAATATGGGGAATATGGATAAAGTGATAAAAGGGGAAAATTACAACAGAGGGAAGATAGCATGGAGGGCAATAAAGAGTTAGAAATTATCATTTTGAATGTGAATGGGATAAACTCTCCCATAAAACATAAGTGAAAAGTAAAATGGATTAAAACCAAGAATCCTACAATATTCTGCTTACAAGAAACTCATTTGAAGCAGAGAGATACATATAGAGTAAAGGTAAAAGGTTAGACCAAAATATATTGTGCTTCAGCTGGCATGAAAAAGGCAAGGATAGCAATTCTTATCTCAGACAAAGCAGTCACAAAAGTAGATTTCATTAAAAGAGATAAGGAATGAAACTATATCCTCCTATAAGGTACCATAGACAAGAAGCAATTTCAGTACTAAATATGTATGCACCAAGTGGTATAGCATCCAAGTTTCTAGAGGAGAAGCTGAATGAGTTACAAGAAGTCATAAACAGCAAACCTCTACTGGTAGTAGACCTCAACATAACTTTCTCATATTTAAATAAATTCAACAATACAATAAACAAGAAAGAAGTTAAGGAGGTAAATAGAATGGTAGAAAACCCAGACATGATAGACATTTGGAGAGAACTGAATGGGAATAGAAAAGGATATACTTTTTATGCAGTAAATGGCACTTACACAAATATTGACCATGTACTAGGGCATAAAAGCTTTATAATCAAATGCAGAAAGGCAGAAACAAAGAAAAGTTCCTTCTCAGATCATAATGCAATAAAAAATCACATGCAATGATGAGCCATGGAGAGATAGACCTAAAACTAATTGGAAACTAAATAACCTCATTTTAAAGAGTGATTGGATCAAACAACAAATTATAGATAGAATTAATGATTTCATCTTAGATAATGACAATAAAAAGACATACCAACACTTAGGGGATATAGCCAAGGCAGTTGTGTGGGTATATATATTATATATTTATATTTCTTCATTGATATAATCTATCCCATTCTGCCTCCCTCTTCCTTCCATCTCATCAAAATACTCCTTTTTAATGTAATAACAATAATATAATTTTTAAAAAATCATCCCATCTGGGGCAGCTAGGTGGCATAGTGCTTAAAGCACTGGCCTTGGAGTCAGGAGTACCTAGGTTCAAATCCAGTCTCAGACACTTAATAATTGTCTAACTCTGTGGCCTTGGGCAAGCCACTTAACCCCATTTGCCTTGCAAAAACCTACAAAAACAAAAACAAAATAAAATTTGAAAAAAAAATAGGGGCGGCTAGGTGGCATAGTGGATAAAGCACCGGCCTTGGAGTCAGGAGGACCTGAGTTCAAATGTGGTCTCAGACACTAAATAGTTGCCTAGCTGTGTGTCCTTGGGAAAGTCATTTGATCCCATTGCCTTAAATGAATAAAATTTTTAAAAATTACCCTATCAATATCAACTCATGAGCATATCTTTAGCCTAAGTATATTTCCTCTAATAAAGTTACAATTCTCAAGAATTTTGAGAATCTTTCTCCCATGTAAGAATATAAGCAGTTTAATTATGTTGAATAGAAGTCTTTTTATTTTTCCCTATTTACCTTTTAATATATCTCGACATATTTGAAGATCAAATTTTCTGTTGAACTATGGTCTTTTCATCAGGAAAAGGAAAGTCACCTGTTTCATTAAGTGTCCATCATTTTCCTGAAAGAGTATGCTTAATTTTTTCTGAGTGGTTGATTCTTGGTAGTAATCCAAACTCCTTTGCCCTCCAGAATATCATACTGCAGACCCTTTGATCCTTTAATGTTAATGCTCCCAGGTCCTATGTAATCCTACCTATGACTCCTTGGTACTGGTATTGCTTCTTTCTAGTTACCTGTAAGATTTTCTCTTTGATATTATAATTCTGGAATTTGGCTATAATGTTCCTTGGCATTTTCATTTTGGGGATGCCTTTCAGGAGGTGATTGGTAGATTCTTTCAATGACTATTTTGCCCTCTTGTTCTAGGTTATCAGGGTAGTTTTCCTTGAAGATTTCTAGAAAAATTTTGTCCAGGATCTTTTTTTTTTTGATCATGGCTTTCAAGTAGTACAATAGCTCTTAAATTATCTCTACTAGATTTATTTTCTAGGTCAGTTGCTTTTCCAATGAGTTATTTTACATTTTCTTTTATTTTACATTTTTAAAAATTTTGTTTAACTGATTATTGATGTCTCATAGAGTCATTAACTTCCATTAACCTTAGCTCATTTTTTAAGGTATTATTTTCTTCAGTCAGCTTTCACATCTCCTTTCCCATTTAATCCATTTTCTTTTGTATTTGTCCAATTGTATTTTTTTCTTCTGTCATTTTTTGTGTTTTCTTTTGCAAGATGTTGAATTTCTCTTTCATTTCTTTTTTCAATCTTTCCACTTGATCTTTTAAATTCATTTTGAGTTTTTCCAAAAAATCCTTTTGGGCTGGAGATCAATTCATATTCTCCTCTGTAGTTTTACATGTAGTATTCCTCTTCTGCCATCCTTCTCTGACATGCTGTTTTATCCATCCTTATCTCCAACGTAGCTTTCAATAGACTCTGCCTTTTTCTGCCCTTTCTTACTCATTTTGAATTTTGTTCCTGGGCACTATTCCAAGGTTTTTATGATGGGATAAGGTCCTGCATGCAGACTTTTTGATGTTGAGAGCCCTAGAAGATTGTTCACTGGACTAGGGTTTTGGTAATTAAGAGTTCCTAGGAGCTGCTGACTGGACTCACCTGTTAGGAACAACAGTCGCTTGCTCTCTGGACCATCTGTATTGGGGACATCAGCTGCCCTCTCCCTGGGCCATGCTTATTAGGAATCATATACATGCCTAGGGCTTTCTCTCTGGCAGTCTGCATTGGCAACCAGAAACTTGCTCACTGGATTAGGCCTTCTAGATTGGGAATGCTTAGGAGCTTGTCATTTAGCCTACACCATCTAATTCAGCTGCACTGGCTGAATGGAGATCCAGGATACCTGTGTTGGAGTTTGCCCCACTTGCATTCTATGCCATTGACCCATGGAGGACTCCAAGGGCCTCTGATGGAGATCTCTCCTGCCACCTAGAACCTCCAGTTAGTCCCTGCCTAGCTCGGTCACCAATATGCTGATTTTCTGTTCCCTGCTCTAAGTATACTTATACTCCCCCCACCCCCGCCCCAACAAACCTTGCTGGAAGGTGATCTGCTCTCTTCTTTTATTAATTCTTTCACTGCAAAATGTGTTTAGAGGCTTGGTTAATGTTGTTTCTGAGGGAAATCCAAGAGAACTTTAAAAAGTTCATGGTTTCTCTCTGCCATCTTGACCAGAAGAAATATAAACCCTTTTTGATTTTATATAATCAAAACTATGTATTTTGCAGCCCAGGATCTTCTCTAGTTCTTATTTGGTCACAAATTCTTCCCTTACCCATAGATTTGAAATTTTCCACACTCCCCTAATTTACTTATGGTATCATTCTTTTTGGGGGCGGGTGTTGCAAGGCAATGAGGTTAAGTAGCTTGCCCAAGGTCACACAGATAGGTAATTATTAAGTGTCTGAGGCCAGATTTGAACTCAGGTACTCCTGACTCGGACCTGTGCTCTATCCACTGTGCCATCTAGCTGCCCCGTATCATTCTTTATGCTTAAATCATGTATCCATTTTGATGTCTCTACAGTGTGAGATGTTGGTCTATGTCTAGTTTCGATCAAACATTTTTTTTTAGTTCTCCCAGCAAGGCTGGTCAAATAATGAATTCCAGTCCCAAAAGTTTGCATCTTTGTAAATTTTGTAAACCTAATCTATTTCACTGATCTACTACTCTATTTTTTATCCTGTCTCATATTGGTTTGATGTTTGCTACTGTATAATAGTTTAACACTTTCTACTGTTAGCCCAATTTTTTCACATTTTTTAAATTGATTCCTTTAATATTATTGAACTTTTGCTCTTCCAAATGAATTTTTAAAAATTTTTTTCCTAGCTTTATAAAATATTTTTGTTAGTTTCATTAGGCAAATTATCATTTTCATTATATTGGTTCAGCTTACACATAAACAATTACTATTTCTCCAATTGTTAAGATCTGACTATATTTGTGTGAAAAACATTTTGTAATTATGTTCGCAGAATTCCTGACTTTGGCTTGGTATTTAGTCTGCTAAGAATTTTATATGGCATACAATATTTTTAATGGAAATTTTCTTCCTACTTCTTCCTGCTGGACTTCATTAGCAATATAGAGAAATGCTGATGACTTATGTGAGGTTTCTATAATCTTATAACTTTGCTAAATTGTAAATTATTTCAATTAGATTTGTAATTGTTTCTCTCAGATCCTCAAAGTACGCTATCAAATCATCTGCAAAAAAAACCCCAAAGTTTTGTTTTCTTATTGTCTATTCTAATTCCTTCATTTCCTCCCTTATTACTCTAGTACAATATTGATTAATAGTGGTAATAATGGGCACTCTTGATTCATCACTGATCATATTGGAAAGGTTTCTAACTTATCTCTTATATCTGATGCTTGGTGATGATTTAAATTACATCAAACAAGCATTTTTAATGTACCAACTAAGTCAAGGTGTTAGGGATAGAAGAATGAAATAGATGGGCGGAACTATCATTCAATTGGGGAGATAAGAAGTATATTGAAGAGGTAGAAGTAAGGAGTTTTAGGCATCTGGAGTGGCCATCAAAAGTGGGAATTGGAAAGAAGGGGAATTTGACTGTCTTACAAAGGAAAATCAGACTGGTATTGATTGAGGCAGATTGAGGCAATTGCACTTAGGGCAAGTTTGGGAAAAACTTTAAAAGCTAAAGTGAGGAGTTTCCACTTTTTATTCTCGATGCAATAACAAGCTATGGGATCTGAGTAGTGAGTCACATAGGAAGAACTACATTTAAAGGAAATTTTTTTTGTTAGCAGTGTAAAAGACATGATAATGTTAGGAGACGTGAGACAGGGAGACTAATTAGAAAGTAGTGAAGGCCTAAACTAAGGTGGAGAGTATATGAGTGGAGGAAAGGGAAAGATGATGTAAATGGAGAAAGGTAAGCTATACCAACAGAGTGGATATATGAGAGGAAAAAGAGCAAGCAGTCTAGGTTATACCAGGGTTACAAATCTGAGAGGTGTTTCCAATTAGGGAGGATTTAGGAAAAGGATAATGAGCTTGGTTTTGTACATGTTGAGTCACTCAATGACATCCAGGCTCACAGACTGGGGATATTAAAAATGAGAACAGATTTGGTCACTTTTCATGTTAACTAATTATTCTTGTTAGTATGCTTCGGTAAGTGACAAGGCGATCAGAGTGCCAGATCTGTAGTCAGAAAGATTAATTTTCATGAATTCAAATCTGGCCTTAGACACTTACTAGCTATGTTATCCTGGGCCAGTCACTTAATTCTACTTGCCTCAGTTTTCTCATCTGTAAAATGATTTGGAAAAGGAAATGGCAAACCCTTCCAGTATCTTTTCCAAGAAAACCCCAGATAGGATCATGAAAAACTGGAAACAACTGAAACAACAGCAGTTTCTAAGCTGCTGAAGGAATTTAATGTTTGTACTCTTCTAATTTAAGTGCTGAGGAGACTTAGAATATCAGTAGAGTGCTTTCCATTTTATGATTAGCTAAAGATCAGGGATCCTTTTCACAAATTTCACAAATTTAAATCATTGCTCATAATTTATCCTTCCTGATAAACCATAATACTAAAAATGATGAATCAAAGAACCTGAATCATCCATTTAAATTCTCTATAAGGCATCATAAAATTATGAAACTCCAGTCTATGACTTCTAACTTCTCATCTAGTTCTTATGGAAGTGGGTTTTTACACAGGAAGGGAGAACTAAGAATAGAAAGGGGCATGCGGGATCAAAATTACATCAATTTGAATTGAAGAATACAACTTCCTTCCTCCTGAAATCCTTGCATATAATATGACATTAAAGAAAAAAATTGTTGGCAGAAAATCACTGTTCATTTTTTATTTTGGATAAAGGCTGTAATGCTGCTTTTCTCTTTTTTTTAATTTTCCTTTTCTGAGTCCTCTCTGAAAAAAAATAATTTTAGATGGAAAATTCTGGAAGAAAATGTTCTTCACCTGATGTCCTCTAAGAATACCTTTCACTGAAGTCCTGCCAGTCCACTGAACCAGTAGTAAGGGTTCTAAAGTGTTCCAACAATCAACAGGTCTCCTGAACAAAATCCCAGTATTTGCTAAAAAAAATTTTAAAAAAGATTCTGGCATCTGAGAACATTGTATATGGGACAGTAATTCCATTTCAAGAAGTCAGTTTGCTTCTAGTCAAAAAAGAGCAAGCCGGTACCAATTAAACTGTAAAACACCTCCCTTTATTTATTGGCACCCACCAACTAATGCCAGAAAATTCTTATGGTTGACACTGCCTGCCTCTGGGTTGTGATTTCTGGTCCCCGGTTGGTTTATGTCATCACTTGAGCATTATTTGAATATGTTTCTCCTTTTAATTCAATTTCCTGTTTTGTTTTCTCAAAGCCATAAATTGTTTCTTATGAAAGTTTACAAAATGCATATTGTTCTCCCAAGAGACAAGTACCGTTCCTTTGGCAGGGCATCCCCTTGCCAAATGACATATTTTTGAAAAGCTTTCTCTTTATTAGTTTCAAAAAAAAAGTTGCAACCATTCTTAAATAATGAAAAAAGAATGGAAAACGCCTAGCTTTTCCAGGACATAGCCACAACTAAAGTGGTGAAACAAAACAAAACATTCTAAAAACTGTGGTGTACACCCAACTCCCCATCCTCCACATCAGCCCAATAATCATGCCTCCCTTTTCTCCCTTTATAGAAGTAAAAGGAAAGGTGACTTGTGACATGGTGATTGTTTTGGTCCTCTACATGAAGTACTGGACTTAAAAACAGGAAAACCAGAGTTCAAATCCTACCTCAGACACGCTATCTACATGATCAGGGACAAGTCACAACCTCTCTTAGCCTCAGTCTTCTCATCTGCAAAAATGGGAGAAATAACAGTGGCCTAATTTGCAGGGTTGTTTTAAGACTCAAATGAGGTAATGTGTATACTGTTTTCTTAAAACTTAAAACTCAATATAAATTTTAGTGATAGTGATGGACTATCTCAGGATTGTAACTATTACTTTCTCAATTCACAGTCCAAGGGGAGAGAAAGGTATGATGGAAGAGGAATAAGAAGAGGGGTTTGTTGCCTCAATGAGAATTTGTAGGAAATAAGGTTATTCTGATTTAACAGATTCAGGTTGCTCTCTTCCAGAAAGGAACTTTACTGAGCAGAGTGCAGAGATGCAGATTTGCATTTTCTGCTGAACATTGTTATTAGAACCTGGGTTTGCTTAACACAGATCCTGATGGGATCATACCCTAGGGAAATCCCCCGACTCCCCACCTTGCCCTGGGAATTCCAGTATTGGAATAAAATAATCTGTTAAAAGTGCCCCTTCAAGGAATCCAGTCCCAATTAATCAGTTTTCTCTATTGTATTCAACATTCTGTGAAAGGATGGGTGAGAGATACAAAGTGTCTATGACCCACCAAAAAAGTGGTACAGGCAGTAGCAGATCTTTCCATACAAGAGCAGACTGACTTGGTGCTTGGAGAGCAGATGCTATTGGATCTGCCCCACCATCCATCTTCTAAGCAACCTACAAACCTCAGATTACAGGAATGTGATCAGAACCTCGTGGCTCCTGAATTCCTTGTTTCAATCTTGGTGTAGTCTCTCCCCCCAAATAGAGCTACCTGAATATACATATTCTGTCCAGATATAATAACAATTATGGAGATATTACCACCACCAACAGCAAACATTTATTTAAATCTGCTCTGGGCTGGTAGAGGGGTACACAAGATAAAACACTGGTCATTTCCTCAAAGAGCTTATAGCTTCATAATAAGGGAAATAAAATATTGCATCATTTTGCATCTTAGATGGATTATTAATTTACCAAACAATAGGCTGAATGAGATCCAGGGAAATTGTTACAAATAGTAAAAGTTAAGGCATTAAATTAAAAGGAAATTTAAAAGAAGTTGGAGAAATAAGATATACTAGTCCTAGAAAGACTAAGGCAAGCAAGGACTCTGTGGGAATATAGACTATATTCATGAGACTGAGTACTCTCATCTGAATGAGGCATCTATGGAGTTTTTGGAGATTGGAAAAGGTGTATGAAAAGATTATGGAAAATCTTGAATTTCAGGAAGGTGAGTTTGACCTTTATTCACTAGACAGAAGGGGATCCCTAAAGATTTCTATACTGAAGCATAGTATACTTAGAGCCTCTAAATATGGCAGATTAATATGAGAGTGATATCAATGATGACTTGGAATTAGGGGAGAGGATGATGAAAGTGGGAAAAGCAATAAGGAGACCTAATAGTTTTGGTCCCAAAAATAAGAATCTATGTCTTTAAAAAGCTAAAGCTTGGTGAAGTAGACTCCAGTAGGGATAAAACCTTTACTGTTATTGTTATTGTTATTATTATTATCATTTTTAAACCAGAGAAGCAGAGAAAAAAGAATTATGACACATTTAGCCCCAATTCTCCATTGCCACATTCTGAACTGCTGGATCACATTATATAACTGCAGCTGGCTGACCCTAAGGGGGCACTGAAGCAACAAATAATTGACTTTAGGCCATTTCCACACAACCTGGCAGCAACATAGTACTGTACAGTACAGTACATTGCAAATGAGTCCAAGTTGGCGGTGGCCCCTTGGCTGCCTGGGAGTAGCCCATCTGACTGCACCAGAGCTGGAGCCATCTCTTCAGCTGAGAACCACCATCAATTGGGGGGGGGGGAGAGAATCGGTCCTGCAAGTATGGAAAGAACTGTACTGAAAATAAATAATAATGTTCTATCCATGTAGAAAGCCCACAGTCACATTACTACAATAAGCTCATGAAACTAAATTCTAGTTCAGTTTTGTCAGAAAATTCAATGTTTTGCTACATTTAGAGTCCTGAAGAATTTCTACACACTCAATTGTCCTGTCCCCCATTCCCACCCCCTGGAGAGCTACTCCTGTTGAAAGAGTACAGGACAGGGCCCAATAGCAATCAAAGAAATGTGCAGGTCGAAATTACATGGGCAAAATATGTATAGTGTGCTAGTCTGTAATTGTTGTTGGGTCTCTTCCAGAAGTCTCTCAGCACATGGAACTCCAACTGGAGTTCAGTATGTAGAAGGGGCTGCAAGTCTGGAGTCAGCATGTTTGTAATGGAAACACTGCAGTGACCCCAGCATTGGAGGCCTATATCTGGGCTGCCATAAAACACATTTCTCTAAACAAAGAAGTAGGACTGTCGGTGAAGGCCAAGGTGAGGGTGGGGGGCGGGTGGCAGAGGAATTAGCTTTCACAAAAGTTTCATCCAGGGGAGGGACATTCAAGAGGATTCCTCACCATTATACCTTGCATTTATTTAAGCTTTGTATTTTTCAATAACCTTTTCCTATACAAGTTTTTATTTAATCATCACTTCCACACAGAGTAGAAAGAGCCAGCATTATCATCCTTGTTTTCCAAGTAAAGAGAGAGAGCATAGGGAGGGTAAGTTATTTGTCTATGAGATTGTGAGCTCCTGAAGGGCAGGGACTGACATCTCTTTTTTGTATTGCCAGTGCTTAGCACAATTATCAATATATAGTAGATACTTAAAACATGTATATCGACCTACTGGCCATCCATGATCACACAGTTAGTTGAGCACAGCTTCACAGTCATAATTCATTGTTCTTTCCACCATGTCCATTCCAAATGAACAGAAGTAAGACTCTAGAGACTGGGAGTTGCCACACAATTCTAAGACAGTGTAGATATACTAACCTTCAGAAAAATGACTAAATAAAGATCATGATTTTGATGATTGCTATGATGATAACAATGATGACATTCATTCATAATCATGCACATGGCCCTGTTTGAACTTCATACCAAACCTATTAAGAAGCTATGTAGGGGAGGCTAGGTGGCATAGTGGATAAAGCACCAGCCCTGGAGTCAGGAGTACCTGGGTTCAAATCCGGTCTCAGACACTTGATAATTACCTAGCTGTGTGGCCTTGGGCAAGCCACTTAACCCCATTTGCCTTGCAAAAACCTAAAAAACCTAAAAAAAAAAAAAAAGCAATGTGGAGGGTAGCGCAGTGGATAGAGCATGCTCTGAAGTCAAGGAGTACCTGAGTTCAAATCTGACCTCAGACATTAATAATTGCCTAGCTGTGTGACCTTGGGGCAAGTCACTTAACCCCACTGCCTTAAATAAATAAAATTTTTAATTAAAAAAAATAAACTATGTGGAATAGTGGATAAAGAAATTGCCTAGGAGTCAGAACCATTATAGATTTTGCCATATACTATCTGTGTGATCTTGGACAAGTCACTTAACCTCTCTTAAATTCTGAGTTCCCTAGGCAATTATAACTTGCATAGAAGATATAATGTTAGAAGTCCCTGAGTGGAGTGGGGAAGGAAAAGGGAAGAAGTAGTTGTTTCTTTTAATGATGAAATTTAAGGTACAGTAAAGACAAGCATCCTTAACAGGTTGGTAGCACAATGATCATACTTCTCATCTTATATATAGGACCTGAGGTTAAGAAAGGTAAAATGTCTCACTCAGATTCATAGATTTACATAGCTAGTAAGTGATAGGCAAGAATCTGCTGAGTTTTTTTTCCTTATACTAACAGTCTCAATGTACTCTAGTGCCATAGTCATTGTTGTTTAAGTGTTTCAATTATGTCCAACTCATTGTGACCTCCTTTTGAGGTATTCTTGGCAATGATAGTAGTGGTTTGTTATTTCCTTCTCCAACTCATTTTATAGATGAGGAAGCTGAGGAAAACTGGGTAAAGTGACTTGTCCAGGGTCACATAGCTAGTATGAGGCAGGATTTGAACTCAGGAAGATGAGTCTTCCTGACTCCAGGTGCACTGAACCACCTAGATGCCCAAGGTTATAATAAGTAAACCCAAATGTATTTAATAGATATTTTTGGTATGATGATAAATGAAATGATTTTTTATTAAGTGTAGAGCCTTAGTTATATGTATCTTTAGGCACATGTATTGACTTACTTTGGTTCTTTTTAGCCCCAGGAAATAAAAGATGTATGAAATTTCATCACATTTTTGGTTAAATGCAATTTAAATTATTATGTACATATCATAGTGCAGAGGTGGTCTTGGGTTCTTAAAGATCATTCCAGCAGATCCAAGTTCTGAGGAATCCTAATGAGCTAGAAAACTCTAGAGTGGTGCCAACAAGAGGCTGAGTCTGCTTTCTTACAACTGACTGCATCTGCTTTCCAACAGTCAGTCTAGTCAACTATAGAGTCATTCATCACTATTAGACCATCCACTAGGCAATAAAACCTTTAGCCATGGCAATCCATGAAACAAAAATAAGTACCCAATAGCTCTCAGTCCCCTCTGTTTCCATAGTAATGATGTAGTAGTAAAAAAGGGAGATAGAGGATGGTAAAAATCTCAAGATATTTAGGTAATTCATAAACATATTTAAACATTTTAAAATTATTGATACACTAAATGGATGATCTTTATCCAACAACTAATGAGCTGATAAAACAGGAGAATCTGAACCTAACATTACTTGGTGACATTTGGGATGATGCACAGTAAAATCCTCAAATGATAATACCTGATCTTGCCAAGGATTGCTAGTGATCACTGGAATATAGAATTAGAACTGGTAATCTTGGAGGTCAGGTAATCCAATACATGGACAGTTAGTAGTTGGAACACTGGACCTGGAGTCATGAAGACTCATTTCCCTGAGTTCAAATCTGTCCTCAGACACTTACTAGCTGTGTGACCCTAAGTAAGTCAATTAATTCTCTTTGCCTCAGTTTTCTCATTTATAAAATGAATCGGAGAAGGAAATGGCACACTACTCTGATATCTGTGCCAAGAAAACTCTGAGTGGAAACCCAAAGAGTCAGATACAAGAGAACAAAAACTATAAAGTCAATACATTCCTTTATGTATGAGAAAACTTAGGCTCAGAGATCTGAGGAAGTCATTTGCCTAAGATTATATACAAGTAGCAAATGTCAGAGTCAGGATTTGAACACATGTCCTCTTATGTTAAAGGCAACACATCTTCCATTCCTCTTCTGTTTGAACTTTGCAGACTAGCTTCCATTTTGCCAAGTAAACAGTGTAGCACAGCTGTATGGAATGATCTGAGAAATCAGTGATTTTTATCTATAAGTCATTGAGCAGACATAAGCAATCACCCTCAAGCAGAAGGGCCATGTGACTACCATATGTCTGGATCCATAATTTTATTGATTTCTAATGCTGAAATCAGAGGTGATGATGGATTACAGGCTCAACTTGAAAGATGGTGAGCCTATATTGATAGAATTTTTCAATTCTGTATTCAATTGACTGTAATCATATAGACAACCTTTGTGTCTACAAAAACAAAGATTTAAAAGTACTTTTCAAACTTTTGCATTGAAAATTGTACCAAAAAGAGCTTTGTTCAAAAGATAACACTGCTGTTTCCAAATAAACCTTACTTCATGCAATTGAAAAGTGAAGAAATATGGCAACATATTTCAAGGTTAACTGATTTTTTTCTATGAGTTTTATTTTGACTGTATATAGACATAGTGACCAATTTAAGATCACTGTGAAAAGGAATTCTCTCAGTAAGTATCCTAAAAAGCCCCTGGAAAATAAATGAAAGAGGACAGTTGAATGGCAAACATAAGATCATTACTGGGCCTATAATTAAGGCTTTTCTAATTTGATAGCCCTGATAAGTATTCTGGTTATATAGACTTTAAGACCATAGGATTAAAGATTCATAATGTAAAAGGACCTTAAAGACTTGACTTGGACCCTGAGTCAAGCTTCATCCTTTTACAGATGAGTAAAGTATGAAGATGTTAATAACTCGCCCAGGATAACATAGCAATTAAGTGTTCAGATGGGATTCAGACACAGGTCTTCATTACTCCAAGTCAAATACTGACTTCAAACTTTAGAAGAGATCTCAAAAAATTTATTTTTAAAAAAGTTATTTTTTATTTCCTGAACACTTAATGATATGTAATGAATTCATCTTGACTGACCAATTGGTTAACTGCTCCACTTCTCTTTCCCATTTCCATTCTCTAATCCCAAGTTCTTACTTCTTACTTTCCTTTTAGTCTCTTCTTCACTAATTACTATATGACACTAAAATATGTTTCACTTATTACTTACCCTCCACTATAATTTTTTATGGTCTCCCTTTTCCTTTTAATTATCTCTTGAGTTTATATTATATTTTATGCATAAAATAATAGATATTTTATAACTAACTCTTTGTGTATGTGTATGTTTATATGTATGTGTACGATATGGGGAGGGGTCAAGTGTGAGTGTGTTCAACCCTCCTTATTTAGTACACATGAAAGTGAGGCAATTTCTATGACCTCTTCAGTTATGAGACCATAGCTTTTCCTCTTCTTTTTTTCCCCACTTAACATATTCTTTATTCTCTCCCTTGTCTTTCTTTTTATAAGACCATCCAAAAAAAGGAACAAAACATCTCCAAGTTCCCCTGTTTGTCTTATTTAGCACCCTTTATGACTTTAGATGATCTCAAGTTGCTGAAGGAACATTTGTCTTCCCAATAAAATATAAGCACTCCATTATCTTATAACATCTACCTCCCAAGGTTGTTTGTAGTATTTTAATGAGATAATAGTAAAATACTTTGGAAATATTGAAGTTCTAGATAAACTCTAGATATTATTGACCTGAATTCTAGATATTTTGACCTGGACTCTTACAATGGCTTCCTAATCAGTCTCTGTCTCATACTTAGGACATCTGTCAAAATAATCATCCCAATGAACAGGAATTCCTCTTTAGAAGGTATGGCAGCTTCTTATTGCCTCTAGGATAAAACATACATTTTTCAGTCTCATATTTTGGACTCTCTACTACTACGATTCCATTTACTTTTCTAACCTTATTTAATAACACAAATTTTATTTTTCTTTTGGGTTGGAACACAGAAAAATGGGACAGTTTCACAACAGTTTAGAAACTGCAAGACTTTCACGGGGGGGGGGGGGGCAGAGCTAAGATGGCAGAGAGAAGTCAAGAATTTCCCTGAGCTCTTCCCAACTTCCCTCAAGGAAAAAAAACTCTTAAATCAAGCCTCTAAACAGATTCAGGAGTGACAGAACTCACAAAAAGACAAAGTGGAACAATTTTTTAGGCTTAAGATTTCTTGGAAGGATTTCAGGAAAGCTCTATCTAATTCGGGTGGAGGGAGATCAGAGCCCAACATGGGCAGGGTACAGAAAAATTATCCATCATACAGATCAGCAACCAGAATCCATAGGTCCTGGTTCAACAGACAAGCAGAACAGGCAGCTGTGAGGGCTCCAGTTTCAGAGCAGAAGGCATATTGTGATGTCTAGAACAATAGCACAGCTTGTTTGCCTAGGCAGGACAACCCCAGTGCAATGGGCAAGCTGCTAACACCTGAGCCACAGTTAAGAAAAATCAGTAAACTGGCTCCTGACCCCTTGAAAAAAAAAGCCTGGGACAGGGCCTTCTGTCATTAGGAGTAGAGCTCAATTTTAAAAACCATGAACTAGGCTAAAAAATGAGTAAAAAAACAGGAAAAAAGCCCTGACCATTAAAAAAACTACTGTATGATGACAAGGAAGACCAAAAAGTCTTCTCAGAAGAGGAAAGCAGTAGTAAAATGTTCACGTGTGAAGTCCCAAAGGGGAATATGAATTAGTTTCAAACCCATAAAAGTCCTCTTAGAAGAACTCAAAAAGGATTTTAAAAAATCAAATAAAATCAAGTAGAAAACTACAACTCTCTCGAGGATTTTCTAAAGTCCCTTCCCTCATGATTTCATATAGAACAATAGTGTTCTATCATATTCATATGCCACAATTTGTTTATCTGTTCCCCAATTGATGGGCATCCCCTCAATTTCTCATTCTTTGCCACAATGAAAAAAAAAGCTGCCATGAAATTTTTTTGTATATGTGAGCTTTTTACCCTTTTTCATGATTTCTTTGGGATCACACTACAGACCTAGTAGTGGTATGACTGGTTCAAAGGATATACAAAGTTTTTTTGCCCTTTGGGCATAATTCCAGATAATTAGCTTCAATATTGGAGGGGTGGAATATGATATTAAGCATAGTAGCATAGGCTTACAACATCCAAGTTCTTTGAAAAGTTAAATGAGTTACAGGAAGACATAGACAGCAAAACTATACTAACGGGGAACCTCAACTTCCCACTTTCAGAAATAGAAAAATCAAATCACAAAAGCAAGAAGCTAAGGAGGCAAGAATTTTTTTTAAGTTAGACACAATAGACCTGGGGTGGGGAGGGAATTAATGAGATAGAAAGGCATATGCCTTTTTCTCAGTGATACATGACAACTTTACAAAAATTGATCATCTATTATTGCCTAAAACCTCACAATTGAAGACAGAAAGGGAGAAATATTAAATGCATTTTTTAAAGATCACAATGCAATAAAACATATATGTAATAAAGGGTCATGAAAGGTAGACTAAAGGTATTTGGAATCAATAGTCTAATATTAAAGAATAAGTGAGTCAAATAATAAATAAATGATAGGAGCAATAATTTCATGCAATGACAATAATGAAACAATATACCAAAACATAAAGGATGCAACCAAAGAAATTCTTAGAGGAAATTTTATATCTCTATATGCTTACATAAATAAAATAGAGAAAGAGGAAATCAATGAGTTGGACATGTAACTAAAAATACAAATGAGAAAAAATTAAAAATTCCCAAAATACCAAATTAGAAATTCTGAAAATCAATGGTGAGATTAATAACACTGAAAGTAATAAAACTATTGAAATAATAAATAAATTTAAGAGATATTTTATGAAAAAAACAAAGCCGATTAATTTAATTAATTTGATTAAAGAAGAAAGAAAAACAAATTATCAGTATCAAAAAAATGAAGAGGGTGAATTCACCAGAGAAAATCAAAGGAAAGCAATTTTACCCTACTGTATATCAATAAATCTTACAATCTAACTGAAATTGATGAATATTGTTTAGATTAATAGAAAAAATAAAATACCTTAATGGTCTTATTTAAAATAATGAAATTGAACAAGCCAACAATAAATTCCCTCGTAAAAAATCTCCAGGGCCAGATGGATTTTCAAATGAATTCTATCAAACAATTAAACTACACTTCATTACAATTCTTTATTTATTATATAAACTATATAATAAAATAGATTAAAAATGTGTTCTGTCAAATTCTTTTTATGACACAAATATGGTGTTATATTTGCCAAAACACAAAGAGAAAATTATAGACCAATTTCCCTAATACATATTGATGCAAAAATTTTAAAGAAAATTATCAAATCAATTACAGCAATTCAGCACTAGAATAATATAGCAAATTTGACCATATCAATAATAATAAAACTCATATAATTATTTCAATAGAGGTTGAAAAGCTTTTTACAAAATACAGCACTCCTTTCTATTAAAAAACACCAGAGAGTTTAGAAATAAGTGGATTTTTCCTTCAAATGATAAGCAGTATCTATCTAAAACCATCAGCTAGCATTATTATGAGAATAAGCTAGGAGCATTTACAATACTTCTCAAATAAGAATGTCTATTATCATCACTATTATTCTATATTGTACTAGAAATGTTAACTTTAGCAATTAGATCAGAAAAAGAAATTGAAGAAATTAGAATAGTCAATAAGGTAACACAATTTTCACTTTTTGCAGATGATATGATGGCATTCTTAGAAAATCCTCAAAAATCAACTATAAAAGTACTTCAAACTATTTACAAAGTTGCAGGATATAAAATAAACTCACATAAACCATCAGCATTTCTATATATTACCAAGAAAGCCCAGCAGCATGAGACAAAAAGAGAAATTCCATTTAAAGTAACTGTAGACAACTTAAAATACTTGGGATTCTACCTGCCATGACAAACTTAGGAATTATAAGAATGCATTTACAAAACTTTTTTTCACACAAATGAAGTCAGATCTAAACAACTAAAAAAATATAAATTGCTCAGACAGGCTGACTAATATAATAAAAATGACCATTCTACCTAAATTAATTTATTTATTCAGCATCATACCAAACTCCTAAACAATTATTTCATAGAGTTAGTAAAAATAATAATAAAATTCATCTAAAAGAACAAATGGTGAAGAATATCAAGAGAATTCATGGAAAAATCAATGGAAAATGCAAAGGAAGGTGACACTCATCATAACTGTCTGGTATTGGCTAAGAAATTAAGTGGTGGATCAGTGTAATAGATTAGGTACAAAAGAAACAATGGTTAATGACATTAACAATCTTCTGTTTGATAAATCCAAAGACTTCAACTTTTAGGCTAAGAACTCATTATTTGAAAAAACTACTGGAAAAACTTGAAAAATAGAATGGCAGAAACCAAGCATAGACCAACATCTTGCACACTATCACCCTATAACCAGATAAGTTTGAAATAGATACATGATTTAAGCAAAAAGGCTGATATCATGAGTGAATTAGGAGAACAACGAATAGTTTGTTACATCTTTGGAAAGAAGAAGAATTTTATGATCAAACAAGAGATAGAGAGCATTATGAAATGCAAAATAGATCATTTTGATTACATTAAATTAAAAAAGAATTGTAAAAAATAAAGCAATGTAGCCAAAGTTAGAAGGATTGTAGAAAGCTGGAAAGCAATTATTTGTTTTTACAATCAGAATTTCTAATAAAGGACTGATTTCTAAAATATATTGAGAACTCATATTTGGTATAAGGAATTATGATTAAGGGGAAAAGATACATGAGATAATTTTTATAAAATGTTCATCAGATTCTGAAGGGTTGTTTTTTTGTTTTTGTTTTTGTTTTGTTTTTCTTCCTCTGGATGGGATTAGCATTGTCCATTGCTGGTCTAATACAGTTTCCTACCCATTAATTTTTAAAAAATGTTTTAATCTGCATTAGAATTCATCAGTTCTCTCTTCATCCAGTGTCACTAGATTCTTTGGTGTTCAGCAAACAAGAAATTCCATATCCTTACTCTGAGCATTTCCACTGGTTAACCTTCAAACCTGCTTCCTGGATTTCTTTAAATCACACCCCAAAGTCTATATTTGATAGAAAGTTTTTTTCTGATTCCCCCTTAATTCTCTTACCTTTCCTCTATTGATCATTTCAAATTTATGGTGAATATATCATGTTTGTATTATTGCTTGCATGTTGTTTCCCATATTAGACTTAATGTTGAGCACCTAGAGAGCTTTTGTTGTTGTTGTTCAATCGTTTTCAGTCATGTTCAACTCTTTGTGATCTCATTTGGAGTTTTCTTGTCAAAGATTATGGAGTGGTTTAGCATTTTCTTTATGAGATAATTTTATAGATGAGGAAACTGAGGCAAAGAGGGTTAAGTGACTTGAACCTTCTCACACTAGCTATGTCAGAGGCCATTATCTGAGCTCAGAAAAATGAATTTTCCATCCCCCAATCAGACATTCTTTTCACTGCATCACTTTATTGAAACTGTTGTTTTTGTTGCTGTTTTTTTTCTTATGCATTTGCTTTGTTTTTCTTTCTTTGTATATGGGTATGACTGGCAAGTAGGAGGTGTTTAATAAACGTTCATTTGCTGGATGAATTCTTTTAAGAAATTGTCTTCCAACAGTTATCTGTAGCTCTTAGATTTTTTTTGCTTGAAATGTAATTATAAATTTAATATAATATAATAAATATAAATGTAAATATAAAGCTATTCTGTTAACAATTGATATTGTTCCTTGGAACTTGAAGCTTTAAAATAATGCATGATACAAACTTCTTTTCTAAAAGGTTTTCTAGGGGTGGCTAGGTGGCTAGGTGGCGCAGTGGATAAAGCACTGGCACTGGAGTCAGGAGTACCTGGGTTCAAATCTGGTCTCAGACACTGAATAATTACCTAGCTGTGTGGCCTTGGGCAAGCCACTTAACCCCATTGCCTTGCAAAAACCTAAAAAAAAAAAAAACCAAAAAACAAATCTGCTTCCTTAAAGGTTTTCTATCTTTTATCTGAAAATTACCTTTTTCCAAAAATTTTAGAGACAGAAAACAAGGTTTAAAACAGATACTAAAATGTATTTTCATTTTCTACTGTAAATCAAAAAGCATTTATTAAGGACCTACTATTTGCCAGGTACTTTGTTATGTACCAAAAAAATCTGTTACGCACCAGAAAAAAATTATTGATAACAACAGAAACAGCTGTTGCTAGAGATAGAAGCTTTGGAATGATCACTTATTATAAACTTTAATGAGTTCCATGTATCAAGAAATGACCTTTTCTTTAGTGTTAGATGGAGTTTTACTGATGAGGTAGAATGTCACTTGGAAACACAAACACCAGAAATTATAGGAAGAATCAAAAAGGGTACTAACTATGAATCAAAGGAACAGGCTATTAAGTCCATCTAGAAGGAGGGACAATGGGTCTATTTGCAAGGCAGCATAGTGGCAGGCCACATTAAAGGCTTAGGTCTAGGCATTGAAGGCAAAATAACACAATAGAAAAGAATTTGCTCTGAAGTCAGAAATTTGAACTTCAAAACCTGCTTCTGATACTTACTGCCTGTATGACTTTGGGTAAATCATGTAACTTATATGGATCTCATTTTCCTCATATGACAAAAAAGAGAGTTGGACAAATAGCTTCAAAGTTTCCTTCCATCTTTGAGTCTATGATGCTATGGTCATACTTGTAAAGTGAAATTGAGACTAGTTAGCCCAGGACACTGTACCAACCAATTTTAGCTAAATTAGGGGTGACCTGAGTTTAGATTTCCTTTAATTTGATTATTTCAAATCTTACTGCTGGGTTTTTCTTTTCAATTTTTCCCTTAAGCACTAGTAAAGTCTTTAAGAAAACCCCAATATATTTCAGGTCATTGAGTCAACAAACATTTATTAATGCTTTCTACCTGGACAAATTGGGATCTCTGGCTCTTGAGAAGTTCATGATCTAATCAGAAAGACTAAATACAAACAACTATGAACAAATAAGATTTAAAGAGGAGAACTTGGAGAAATTCAACAAAGTTTGTCAATAGAGATGCTTCTTGCAAAAGGTAGGACTGTAATGGAGAATTAAAGGAAGCAACAAAAGGAGGTGGAGATGAGAAGAAAAATTTCCAGGTATGATGTGGAGTTATGAAAAGACTCTCAACTCTGGAGATGGAGTTTCTTATTTATATAATAGGTCATTGTCACTAGATCATAGAATATGTGGAAAGGAGTAAGTCATAAAAAATTGAAAAGGTAGAAAGGTCAAGATAATGAAGTTAAAGAACTTTGCATTTGATCCTGGAGACAATAAGAAAGCACTGGATTTTCCTGAGCTGCAGGGGTAGGGAGTTGTAATGTGTATCTGTGTGTCTGTGTGGTTGTGTCCGTGTGTGACAAGGTTAGATTACTTCATGTATATCAGTTTGACCCCTGAGTAAAATATCACGGGAGTGGGGAGAGACTTGAGAAAGAGAAACTAATCATAGGCTATTGAAATAATTCATGTACCTCAACCAGGGTGGTGAACCTTGTCAGAGTAGAGAGGGGGATGTTTGTGAAAGATGTTACAAAGGAAGAATAATAGATGAGCAAAAGGTGAATTAAAAGGATGTGTATACAAATGCAGTCCATATAAATTCCATTGTTTCTTTATTCTCAATTTCAAATCTCCATGAGTTTGGTCCTTGAAGGTTGGCTGTCTACATTTCCCTCCTCAGGGTACTATAGGTCCCCCTTTGCACTCAAGATAGCATCTATGTTATCTTTCTGCCAAGATTGTAAATTGATAATCAATTTAGTAATCCAGTCAACTAGTTTCTTTGAAAAGTGTAGTTACTTAGATGGTATGATAAATTGGTATGAAAGATCTCCTTATAGAGTCCTCAGAAAATGGACTAATGCTTGAAAAGAACACATGGAAATGATGCTGAAAATTATTTTCCTTCACTCATAAAGAACTTGAGAAGTTCCCTTTAGGTATAATGTAGTCTCTTTTCTGGGATCCGTGTAGAGACATGTGGCCAGTCTATCCTTGGCTCCTGGTGATGTTGACATTGTGATCTGCTGACCCACTGGTTATTTATGCATCAATGATAATATGAGAAGTCCAAGATTATCTGGATCTTTTGAAGTTGGAAGGTTCTCTTCAGGTCATTGATGGGTATGGGAGAACAATGGGAGGAGACTTGACTAGGATCCCTTCTTCCTCTCTCAGGCTATTTTTTTCCTCTCAGGAGATTCAGCTAGAATTCCACACTTGTTCACTTTTCTGGAATTTGGTCCTTTTAAACTTATTTTATAATTTAAAGATGATCCCTGGAAGGATTGCCAGTTTTTCAACTTATTGGAATAGACAGCCTAATATCGTTTCATTTCATCCAATGGTTCACAGATTTTCCACACATAGTCAAAGGTCTTTTGATTTTCTCTTTGAAATATGTTTTTACCTGGTTAAAATATCAGGGGAAGTTGTTTCAACCACACCCTTAAACAGAGGCTACAAGACTCGTGGGAGCAATCAGGGACATAGAGGGAAAAAAGGCCACCAGGTTCAGTACATCAAGTGAATCAACCAATAAAAATAGAGTTAAATTAAAAAGAATATAAAGGTTCTAGGTCAGATTAATTTTAAGAAACTTTTTCTCTTTTTAGGCTAAAGTCTAGTTTTTAACTCATCTTGTTATAAGAAAATGAGTTTAGCAGTTACCTCATGCATTAATATTTATAGCAAAACTCTATGTAGTTTCTTTATAAGCATTTACCTTTTATAAACAAAGTATATGGGTTCTGAACCTTATTTCAATAACATTTGCCTCTATAAAAGAATAAAAATCCTCTTTGATACTAAAATACAATAGAGATATAAATAGTTCCTATATCAAATATCTAAGAAAATTCATGATTCATTAACTATGAACCAACTAGGATTGATTTATTTTATTCTGCTTCAACCATAGAAAGAGTTTTTTAAATTGTTCTTGAGTCATCTATGGTTAAATAGAGTCCACTGGAAAAAGGGGAAAAATTTCACTAGTCTTTTTTTTGAAGAGTATGAAGTGTTAACCACATCTTTTAGTTGACATATGAAATTCTACCAAAAACCATTTGGACTCCTTATGTTCTGCATATGTTCAATATGCATTCATGATGTGAGGACCAGCTCTTGCCACATTATAAGCAGATGTGGGTGAGTAATAAAATATTACCCCTTTCAAAACTCAGATTAATTCCTCTTGTAATGATAATTCCCTTGAACTAACTACAAGTAAATTTGTAGTCATACTCATTGATTGTCCTCTAAATCTAGTGAAGTATAATGCTCTTATTTGCCTCTCTAAAATAAAAAATAAAATAAAATAAACCAAAACATGAAATTCTATCCTTCTCTTTGGGATTAGAAAATTGCCCTATCTCTCTAAATGATCTTTGTGCTTGCCTAGACAAACATGTTGGTTTGTCAAAACATTTTGCTATATCTTATATAGAAATAGCTTTGAATATTGAAAACAGGATCATGAGATAGTTCAAATTATTTGCTAAACCACCAACAAAATGATTTTTCCCATAAGACATGAAAAAGTAGTTCTAGCATTCTGAATGTATCACCCTATATTAGAAAGCTATCAGTGAATCTTTTTTATCTTCAGAATAAACTATAAAATTCTATGTTTCTAAAATCCTTCACAATCTGGTCCTTTCCTATCACTCCATTTTCTTTGACTTACTCTTCTCATATTCCCTTTCTCTTCTTCAAATATGACATTTCCTGTCTAAGATCCAGACCTTTTGATTTGCTATCCTTCATTCCTTGGATTGTTCTTCCTCCTTACCTCCACCCCTTAACTTCCTTGTTGCTATTTTTTTCCAAGATACAACAAAAATCTCAACTTCTACAAGAGACCTATCCCAGTCCCCTGAACTTCTACTGCCTTCCTTCTGAAATTACCTCCCATTTAGACTGCATAAGTAGATTGTGTGTGAGGGGGAAGAGGGAACAGTAATTCTCCAGTTAGATTGTGAGCTCCATTAGGAGAGTGATCATAATTTTATATATACATCTCCAGTTCTTAAGATAGCTTCTGGCATAAAATAAATACTTATATCAAAATACACAGTTTAATATTTTAGCCTTATCAGGAATAACACTTCTGTATCTGAAATCTAGCTTTTTATAATCCACTCATCAACTTTTGTATTTTTAATCTAATAACAGACTTTAATAATTCTAGATTATGATTTTCTATCTGCTAATGATATGCCTACTTCTTCCCTGTTTTCATTGTTTCCATAATTTTCTTTAATATATTTTCCACAGAGGGGCAGCTAGGTGATGCAGTGGATAAAGCACCGGCCCTGGAGTCAGGAGTACCTGGGTTCAAATCCGATCTCAGACACTTAATAATTACCTAGCTGTGTGGCCTTGGGCAAGCCATTTAACCCCATTTGCCTTGCAAAAACCTATATATATATATATATATTTCCACAGACTATACAAGCAGAAGATCTTAATTTGTCCCTTTCAGAACTAGATGAATCTAACCAAAAATTAAGCAAGTAAGAAGTTAAGGAAGTTAGTAGAATTTTAGAAAATTTAAATAAGATATGCAACTGGGAATAGAAATGCATATACTTTATTTTAGTGGTTCATGGCACCTACACAAAAATTAATAATATAGTTGGGCATAAAAACCCCAACCCAAATGCAAAAATGTAGGAATATTAAATGGTCCTTTTCAGACTATAATGCCATAAAATTATATTCAGTAATGGGCCTGGAAAAAGATTTATTAAAATTTAATTGGAAATGAAATAGTCTAATATAAAGGAATAGTGAGTAAAAGAACAAAACATAGAAATAGATAAATATTTATAAAAATATAAATTGCTCAGATTACTAGAAGAAGAAATAGAATAATTAAATAGCTAACCCTTTCTTAGGAAAAAAAAGACACTGAAACAAATCCCCAGGATCAGAACAATTTGTTAAAAAAGTATGATAACATAATCGAATTAGGGGAGCATGTAATACTTTAGATTCATGTCATAGTCAGATTCATGGATAACCAAAGAATTTATGAGAAAACAAGAGATAGGGAACATTACAGGATAAAAAAATGTATAATTTTGTTTATACTAATTTTTAAAAAAATTTCAACACATACAAAACCAATGCAACCATGATTAGAAAGAAAGCAGAAAATTGGGGGAGGGGGAGGAAATTAATAACAAGTCTCTCTCTGATAGTGCTGTCATTTCTCATTTGAGAAATGTAGAGGACTGAGTCAAAGAATATGAAGAAATGAAAACTATCTGTAGTTATATGAAAAAAAGACTCTAAATTACTATTGATTAGAGAAATGCAGATTAAATCAACTCTGATGTACTACCTCACACCTATCAGATCAACTAATATGAAAGAAAAAAATAACAAATGTTGGAGGGGGTATGGAAAAATTGGCATATTAATGAATTCTTGGTGAAGCTGTGAACTGATTCAATCATTCTGAATAACAATTTGGATGATATGTACAGTTGTACATAACCTTTTACTCAAGAATATTTCTATTAGGTCTGTATCCTAAAGAGATATTTTTTAAAAAGGAAAAATACTTGTTCATACAAGAATATTTTTAACAATACCTTATAACCAAAATTAGATCAAAATAGGTACAGGATTTAAATGTAAAGGGCAACACCATGGATAAATAGACCATCTATTAATAGACTATCTATCAGATCCATTGAAAGGGGTCAAATTTATGACCAAACAAGAAATAGAATACCTTATAAAATGAAAAATGAATAATTTTGACTATATTAAATTAAAAAGGTTTTGTATTAATAAAATCAATGCTGTCAAAATCAGAAAGAGCAGAAAGTTGGGAAACAATTGTTACAACTAGGAGTTCTTGTTAAGATCTCATTTCTAAAATATATAGAGAACTGTATCAATTACATAATGTTGCAAGTCATTCCCCAATTGATAAATGGTCAAAGGATATGAAAAGACAGTTTTCAAATGGAGAAATTAAAGCTATATGCAATCATATGAAAAAATGCTCCAAATCATTATTGATTAGAGAAATGCAAATTAAAACAGCTATGAGGCATCACCTAACACCTATCAGAATGGTTAAGATGAAAAAAAGGGAAATGATCAATATTGGAGAAGTTGTGGGAGGATTGGGACATTTATGCATTGCAGGTGGAGTTGTAAATGGATCTAAGCATTCTGGAGAGCAATATGATAATATGTTCAAAGAGCAATAAAAATATTCATTACCTTTGACCCAGCAATTTCAATTCTAGACCTATATCTAGAAGAAATCATTAAAAAATGGGAAAAGTCCCATATGTTCCAAGATATTCATAGCAACACTTTTTGTAGTGACAAAGAATTGGAAATTGAGGGGATGTCCATCAGTTGAGGAATGGCTAAACAAGCTATGGTCCATGAATATTATGGAATACTATTGTTCTATAAAAAAACATAAATGATTGGACTCTAGAGAAGCATGGAATGAGTTACAAGATCTGATGCAGAGCAAAGGGAGCAGAGCCAAGAGAACAAAGTACACATTAACAACAGCATTGTGAGGGCTAGGTGGTAAAGTGGATAGTGCATCTGCCCTGGAATCAGGAGTACCTGAGCTCAAATCCAGCCTCAGACACTTAATAATTACCTAGCTGTGCCTTGGGCAAGCCACTTAACCCCATTTGCCTTGCAAAAACCTAAAAAAAAAAATTAAAAAAAAACAACATTGTGAGATAATCAACCTTGATGGAAGCAGCTCTCAGCAGTTCAGAGAACCAGGACAACTCTATTAAGTCAACTATAGACAATGCCATGCCATCCAGAGGAAGAAAAATAAAACAAAACAAAAAGTCCTTCAGAATCTGAGGAAAACTACATTCAATTTAGAAAATATATCTAATGTATTTCTTTCCCTTAATCCTAATTCCTCATACTGAAAATGGCTAACCTGTAAACATTCTTAACACAAATGTGTAAATACAATATTAACCTGACTATTTGCTGAGGGGAGGGGGTGGGAAAGGAGGGAAGAAGGAAATTTTGTAACTTAGAAATCTACATAGGCATATGGATGAATGTTATAAAAAATCTTTTGTAACATATATTTGAAAATGTAAAACATCAATAAAAAACATTCTTACAAAAATATTTATAGCAGTTCTTTTTGCTGTAGCAAAGAATTAGAAATTGAGGTGAGATCCATCAATTGCAAAATGGCTGAAGAAGTTATGATATATGATTGTGATAAAATAATATAATATAATATAAAATGATTGTGCTATAAGAAATGATGGTGGGAGGAGTAACTTCAGAAAAATCTGGAAAACCTTACATGAAGTAATTCAAGTGTAGTGAGCAGAAACAGGACAACTTTGTAACAAAAAAAACCAGTAATATTGTACAATGATGAACTGTGAATGACATAACTATTCTTGACAATGCAAAAATCTTAGATAATTCTGAAGGACTTATGATAAAAAAAAATTATCTACAGAGAAAGAACTGATTAAATCCAAATATAGATCAAAGTATATTATTTTTTACTTTTTTCATGACTTTTTTTGGGGAGATCTCTTTCACAAAATGACTGATAAATACGTTTTATAAGACCATATGAGGAATAGAATCTGAATTCAAAATTTTAAAAAGTTTAAATTTTTTATATGTACTTGGAAAAAGGCAATATTAAAAACACAGAAAAAAATTAAAGTTAAAAAAATACAAGCTGAGGGGGCAGAGCCAAGATGGCGGCATGAAGGCAGCATTCCCCGACAGCTCTGATCCCCCAAACCCCCAAAAAACAAACAAATGAGGGCTCTAGCCAAAATTTAGAGGGGCAGAACCCACAGAAAGACTGAGTGATACATTTTCCGGGTCCAAGATAACTTAGAACCTCCACAGGAAAGTTGTGCTTCACCAGGACCTGGGGTGGGAAAAAAAAGCCACTGCTCAGCCCAGCCCAGAGATCACCAGCAAGAGCTTGAAAGGGAGAGAAGAAAACTCTGCTGCACCTGGGTGAGTGTGGAGTGAGGAGCACTGACCACAAAACCTGCAGCAAGACTCCAGAGGAAAGCATCCTGCATCCCCAGAGTAGGTAAGGGAAGTCTGCAGAGATCTCTCTGCTCTTCCTGGGGCAGGACTCTGCTGTTTGCCTACACTCAGACTCAGGGTGCAGTTTAGGCTTCCTTACTAAGATAGCTGGATCCTGCCCTATAGCCTCAGGACAGAGGGCAGTGCTGTGACATCTACATATCAAAGCACAGGCTAGAGAGCTTAAGACCTTGGAAGAATAAAGGTCCCAGTGGGGTGTTGCACCCCCCCCCCAAAAAAAACCAAGCCTAAAGCCTTGGAAGTGCTGTAAATTAGCTTTGGGTTTGAGGAAATGAGTAAACAACAGAAAAAGAAGAGAGAATTACTTCAATCCTATGGAAGATCAAAACACATACTCTGATGATGACAAAATTGAAGCTTCTGTATCCAAAACCTCCAAGAGAAATAGAAAATGGGCTCAGATTGTGGATGAACTCAAAAAAAGACTTTGAAAAGCAATTCATGGAGGCAGGGGAAAAACTGGGAGAAGAAATGAGAGCAATGCAGAAAAATCAGGAAAACCAAATCAAAAGTTTGGTGAAAAAAATACAAAAAAATACTGAAGAAAATAATATGTTAAAAAACCAGTTTAGGCCTAATGGAAAAAGCAAAACAAAAGGCAAATGAGGAGAAGAATGCCTTACAAAGCAGAATTGGCCAGCTGGAAAAGGAGATAAAAAAAGCTCTCTGAAGAAAATAACCCCTTCAAATGCAAAATGAAACTACAGGAAGTTGATGACTTTGCAAGAAATCAGGAAGAAATAAAACTCTTCCAAAAAGGCCAAAAATTAGAAGAAAATGTGAAATATCTCATTGAAAAAAACAACTGACCTTGAAAATAGATCCAGAAGAAATAATTTGAAAATTATTGGACTATCTGAAAGCCACAACCAGGAAAAGAGCTTAAACTTCATTTTTCAAGAACTAATACAGTAAAATTGCCCTGAGATCCTAGAAGCTAAGGGTAAAATAGAAATTGAGAGAATTCACCAGTCACCATCTGAAAGGGATCCCAAAAGAAAAACTTCTAGGAATATTATAGCCAAATTCCAAAACTCCCAAATCAAAGAGAAAATTCTAAAAGCTGCCAGAAACAGACAATTCAACTACCGAGGATTGTCAGGATTACACAGGATCTGGCAACATCTACATTAAGGGCTTGTAAGGCATTGGAATATGATATTCTGGAAGGCAAAAGATCTTGGTTTACAACCAAGAATCAATTACCTAGAAAAACTGGACATCCTCTTTCAGGGGAAAAGATGGATTTTCAATGAAACAGGGGACTTTCAAACTTTCCTAAGGAGACGACCAGAGCTGAACAGAAAGTTTGATCTCCAAGTACAGGACTCTGGCGAACCATAAAGGGAATAGAAGAGAAGGACTAACTATGAGGAACCTGATGATATTAAACTGTATTCCTGCACGGGAAGAAGCTATTGATAACTTATATGAACTTTCTCATTTATAAGAGTGGTTAGAAGGAGCATATATAGATAGGACATAGGAAGGAGTGGAATATAATGGTATGATGTGGAAAAGAGATGGAGTCAATGGGCGATGGGGGAAAGTAATGGAAGGAAGGAAAAGGAGATGAAGAAGAAGCTGAGAGATTTCACATAAGAGTCAAAAAAAAGCTTTTTCAATGGAGGGGAGGGGGGAAGGCAAGGGGGAATGAGTGAGCCTTCATTCTCATTGGAAATAGCTCAGGGAGGAAATGGCATACACACTTAATAGGGTGAGGAAATCTGTCTTGCCCTGGAGAAGGATGGGAGGAAAGGGACAGGATGAGGGGAAATGGCGGGGAGGGAAGGGGGGAAGAGGTGACAGAAGAGAGGAAAGATCAAGGGAAAGGGTAATCAGATGCAACATGCTTTTGGACAGGGCCAGGATGAAAGGAGAGGAAGAATAAAATAAATGAGAGTGGGGAGGAATAGAGTGGAGGTACAGCTAGTGATAGCAACTGTGGGGAAAATATAGAAGCAACTTTTCTGGTGGACTTATGATAAAGAAAGGAACTCACCCCAGAGACAGAGCCATTGAAATCTGAACACAGACTGAAGTACAATTTTTTTTTCTCTCTCTCTATTCTTGAGGTTTCCCCATCTTCTTGGGTGGGAGGGGGTTTATGTTTATTCTTATGTTTACACTTATAACATTCAATTTATATCAATGTATGGCATGGAAACAATGTAGAGACTGTCAGACAGCCATGGGGCGGGGAAGGGAGGAAGGGGGAAAATTGTAGAATTCAGAGCCTTGAAAAAAATGATGGGTATAATTTAAAATTGTATATAATTGGAAAACAAATAAAATGTTTAAAAATATATAAGCTGAGATCAGGGCAAGTTAACAAAGGAGCTGAATGATAACAGGTACACTATTCATAGCACATTTTTTCAAATGGCAATTTCAGGCACAAAGGCAAATCCAAACATTCACACAAGTATACATACACACACATACCACACACACACACACACACACACACACACACACACACACATATTAATATATCTTCCTACATATAAGTTTTGCTATTTTTTATTTAATGCTACAAAGCCTCCCTAGATCAAACAATAAAAATTTATTAAACCTTAAAGTCTGTCACAAAAGAAAGACAAAACCAAGATTGCTGGCCTCAAAGAATTCACATTTCTAAGAGAGAGAGAGACAGAGAGAGAGAGAGAGAGACAGAGATAGAGAGAGAGACAGAGAGAGAGAGAGAGAAATGCAAAAAATAAAAATAGCAAATAATTCCTCCAAAAACAAACATTATATATACACAATGTAAATGGAGGGTAACTTTAGAGTGAAATCACTAATGGTAAATATAATCAGGATCTGTCTTCCATAGAAAGCAAGATTTGAGCAGAAGATTTAAGGAAATCGGTAATCTAGGGGAAAAAGTGAAAAGAGAAAGTATTGCACACATTGGGGTTAACAAGCTATGGAGTTGGAAGATGGAGTGGCATGTAAAGTTAGGCATAATATTAAATCTATATATTGATTTAAATATTATCTCTTTGGGTTTTTTATTCTTTTATTTGGTATTTTATTTCCCCCCTGGTTACAGGCAAAAATATTTTTTTCTAAGTTACAACATTTACTTCCAAAACCTTGAGTTCCAAATTCTCTCCCTTCCTTCCACCGCAGTCCCCCTCATTGAGAAAACAACTTAATTGGTGTAGGTTAAAAGTGTCTGGCCATGAAAAACATTACTACATTAGCATATTGTAAAAGTAAACATAACCTGCCCCCCTATTTTAAAAAAGAGGAACCTGAAGAAAAATAAATTGAAAAATAAAAATTCATGTTCAGGGCAAGCTATGTGGTGCAGTCATTCCTGTCATCTGTAGGACCTGAGTTCAAATATAACCTAAGACATTTAATAATTGCCTAGCTGTGTGACCTTAGGCAAGTCACTTAACCCCATTACCTTAAATAAGTAAAAGAAAATATTTAAGTATGTTCAGTCTGTATTCAGACACCATCAGCTCTGTTTCTGGGATGGATAGCATTCTTTATCATAAGTTCTTCAAAATTCTCTTGGGTCAGAGTACTTCTGAGAAAAGGTAGGTCATTCACAGCTGGTCATCCAGCAATATTACTGTTACTTTATACAAGATACTTTTCCCATTTCATCTGCTCATGTAAATTTTTTTCCTGAGAGCATCCTGTTCATCATTTCCCATAACAGAGTAGTAATTCATCTCACTCACACACCACAATATATTCACTCATTCCCCAATTGCTGGGCATCCCCTCAATCCACAGATCCCTACCACCAAAAGAGCTGCTATAAATATATAGATTTATTTATTTATAAATATATAAATTTATATTTGTGTGTGTGTGTATGTGTATGAATAGATTCTTTTCTTCTTGTATTTCACCTCTTCTGGAATATGGACCTAGCAGTGGTACAGCTAGGCCAAAGGATAAACATGGTTTTTATATATAGTCCTTTGGGCATAATTTTAAATTGTTCTACATAATTGTTGAATTATTTCACATTTCCTCCAACAGTGCATCAATGTCTCAATTTCCCTACATCCCTTCCAACATTTATCATTTTCAAATTCTGTCCTATAGGTTTTAGGTAGTACCTCAGAATTGTTCCAATCTACATTTTTCCCATCAATACTGAGGTAGTATATTTTTAAAATATTTTAAAACATTGTATTGATAATCTCATCTGAAAACTGTCCATATCTTTTGATCATCCATCAATTGGGGAATGGCTCTTATTTTTTGCTTTCCAATTATATAATGGTGTTAAAGATATTAATCAACACTGTTTGGTTAATGAATGCTTCATATATGCTTGCTGATTGATCAGTATT
Organism: Macrotis lagotis; assembly: GCF_037893015.1. NCBI lineage: Eukaryota > Metazoa > Chordata > Mammalia > Peramelemorphia > Peramelidae > Macrotis > Macrotis lagotis. The sequence continues at coordinate 122,698,435 of NC_133659.1, forward strand.
GGCAGCTAGGTGATACTATAATTCACAGAGGACAGTCCTGACTACAAATCCTGTTTCAGATACCTAACTAGTAAGGGTAAACCACCTTCTTTTGTACTTTTTATCATTAACTTCCTTGATATTCTTATCAATGGTTCTTATTTTTATAAACTTGCCTCAGTTCTCTATGTTTGAGAAATGAGGTCTTTATCATAGAAACTTGTTTTAATATTTTTTTCCTCCATATGCCATTGCTAACTTCATTTCCCCCCAACCTATTACCCCCACCTCCATTTATTCTATTCTCTCTCTTCTTTTACCCTGTCCCTCGTTGAAAGTGTTTTGATAGGATTATGCTCTCCCATGATTTTCCCTCCATTCTATCACCCATACCCCCCTGTTCCCTTTATCCTATCCTTTTCCTCTCCTATTTTCCTCTAGCTAAGATAGATTTCTGTACCCAATTGAATGTGCATGTTATTTCCTATTTCAGTAAATTCTGATGAGAGTTAAGGTCACTCACTCCCCCCTTCCATTCCACTGCAAAAATTTTTTCTTGCCTCTTTTATGTGAAATAATTTTCATTCTATCTCTCCTTTCCCTTTCTCCCAGTACATTCCTTTCTTCTCCATTAATTCCAATCTTTTTAAATTCAGTATATCTGCATATTCATATTTCTCCTGTCCCTTGTCCATATATACTCCTTCTAACTGCCCTAATAAATGCATTATCAGTATCCTCTTTCCATGCAAGGATACATGCTGTTCAGCATCATTAAATCCCTCATGATTTTCCCTTCCTATCTACCCTCTCTCTCTATGCTTCAGCTGAGTACTTGAAGATCAAACTTTCTGTTCAGCTCTGGTCATTTCACAAGGAACATTTGAAATTCCCCCAATTTCATTGAATTATATCTTTTCTCCTGAAAGAGGATGCTCAGTTTTGCTGAGTAGTTGATTCTCAGTTGTAATCCAAGTTCTTTTGCCTTCAAAAATATCATATTCCAAATCCTACAAGCCTTAATGCAGACATTGCTAAATTCTGTCTTATCCTAACTGTAGCTCCATGATGTTTTGATTGTTTCTTTCTGGCTGCTTATAATATTTTCTTTTTGATTTGAGACTATAATATTCCTGGCAGTTTTCATTTGGGGATCACTTTCAGGAGGTGATTGATGGATTCTTTAAATTTATATTTTACCCTCTACTTCTAGCATACCAGGGCAATTTTACTGGATAATTTCTTGAAAAATGAAGCTTAGGCTCTTTTTTGATCTGACTTTTAAGTAGTTCGATAATTTTAAAATGACTTCTCCTGGATCTGTTTTCCAATCAGTTGTTTTTCCAATGAGATATTTCCTATTTTCTTCTACTTTTGCATTTTTCAAAATTTTTTCTTGATTTCTCACAGAGTCTTCATCTTCCCTTAGCTACAATCTAATATAATATAAGGAATTATTTTCTTCAGAGAGCTTTTGTACCTCCTTTTCCATTTGTCCAAATCTGATTTTTAAGCCATTCTTCTCATTGGTCTTTTGGTCTATTTTTTCCATTTGACCAAAACTAGTTTTTAATATATTTTCTGCAGTATTTTTTATATCTCATTCACCAAGCTGACTCAGTTTTCATGATTTTCCTGCATCATTTTCATTTCTCTTCCCAATTTTTCCTCTACCTCTCTTACTTTATTTTCAAAATCTTTTTGAGCTCTTCCCTAGCCTTTCACTGCAGAAGTTTTGACTTTGTTATCTTCAGAGTTTATTTTGATCCTCTGTAGAACCAAAGAAATTGTCTATGGTCAGATATTTTTTTCTTCTGTTGTTTTCTCATTTCCCCAGCCTATGGTTTGATTTTTATCTCTTTGTTAATGTGGGGTCCAAGGTGGAGGATGCACTATCCCTAGCTTTTAAGGGTTTTTGAAGCTGTTTTCAGAGATTACCCCCCCCCCCCCCAGGGACCTACAAATGCTCAATTCCTCCAAAGTCTTAGGAGAGGTTCTGACTGCTCTCCTGGTCCATGCTCTGGTCTTATGGTGACCACAGGTACTCCCCTCTGCCCTGGAACCATGATGCAGGGTCCCAGCTCTGCTGTGGGTAATGAGTTCTGTTGTGGTTCTGCTCTTTTTCCTAAGACATGGGGTGAAGACTGTGACCTGGATCTCAGTATGAGCGAAACTGCAGAGTCCTTCCTCAGGTACAGCAAAAAATGTCCTGTGACCCCTCTTATCATTGATGAGCTAAGCACTCTGGAAGCAGTTGCTGGGTGGCTCCCCAAGTCTGTTCTTGGTCCCCTGGGGTTGGGTCTATGTTAAGGCTTTCTCTGAACTTAGTTGTCCTTCCAAGTTGTTTTTGATAATCCCTGGACTGAGAGATCTGGAAACCACCACTGCTGTCGTGGGCCCAGATGCATCCAGGGACCCAGTCTGTTCCTGGATGGCTTGAGCCAGTTTGCTCTGGTATAACCCTATCTGCACTATGGGCCCTTTCCAACCTCTATGTATCAGACCCTTCCTGCAGATTTTCCAAGTTGTCTTGGACTGGAAAATTATTTCGCTCAGTCTTTTTGTGGATTCCGTCACTCTAGAATTTGGTTAGAAAAATTATTTATAGGTATTTGGAGTGTTTGGGGAAGAGTTCAGGAGAGTCCCTGGCTTTACTCTATCATCTTGGTTCCTCCCCCCCACCATGATTGAGGATTTAATTCATTTTGTTATTATTTTATATGACATTTCTTTTTTCCTTAGTCATATTGAAAATGTTAAGAAACATCAATGATTCTAAAATTTTATTTTGCATCTTGCTATTTTGATTATGTTATTTCTCTTGACTTTATTCATTCTTTGAGATTTTATAATAGCAACCTTAAAAATAACAATGGATAGATTTATACACAACTTAAAGTTTGGAAAGTGTGTTACAAATATTAGGTAGGTGCTACTATCCCCATTTTACAATGGAAAACTGAGACAGGTTGAATGACTTGTCCAGGGTAATACAGATAGTAAAAGTCTGAGGAATTGTTTAAACTCTTCTTCCTTAATTCTATGTCCACTGTACCATGTACCTTTCTATATTCAACATAAACAATTTACAGATAGACACTTTTTCTGTTTCCTCTATTATCATAGAATAATAATAAAAATAGCAGGTAGTCCTGTTTCACCTTTCTATACTCCACTGGTTTTCCATTTAAATAATGTTAGACAATGTTAATAATATCTTTAATTCCTATGTTTTTAAATGTTTTTTAATATTCAGCATCTATTATTATTTTCTTATTTTGGGAAATTTTAAAGGTATGCTAATTTTAATTTAGTGGTATAATAGACGTGCATGTAACTTGGCAGTAGTGAATCACTTATAAATCACTGTCTTTCTATGCTGAGTCTTGTCATAAAATCTGAATCATCAGCATGTTGGTCATCTTGATTCCAATTTTCTGATATAGTTCTTTTTTATTGATATTTTATTTTTACAAATACATATCATGAAAGTTTTTCAACATTCATATACATATGTATATTTTTAAGTTACAAAATTATCTTCCTCCCTCACTTCCCAAATCCCTCCCCTCAATGATGAACATTCAGTTTAACATTGTATATATATATTTGTGATAAACATGTTTACAGATTAGTCATTTTGGGTATGAGGAATTAGGATTAAGGGAAAGAGATACATAAGAGATATTTTTTATAAAGAGTCCAATCAGATTCTTCAGGGTTTTTTATTTTGTTTTATTTTGTTTTGTTTCATTTTTCTTCCTCTGGATGGGAATCACATTTGTTCATAGTTGGTCTAATACAGCTGTCCTAGCTCTCTGATCTACTGAGAGGAGCTGCTTCCATCAAGATTGATCATTTCACAATGTTGTTGCAGATATGCACATTGTTTTCTTGGTTCTACTCCCTTTGCTCAGCATCAGATCCTGTAACTCTTTCTGTGCTTTTCTAGAGTCTGACCCTTTATGAATTCTTATAGAACAATAATATTCCAAAGTATTTATGTATCATAACTTGTTTAGCCATTCCCTAATTCATAGACATCCCCTCAATTTCCAGTTTTTGACCACCAGAGAAGAAGCTGCTATAAAAATATTTTGAAATGTGAGATTTTTTCTATTTTTTTATGATTTCTTATCCTATAATTGGAATCTCTGGGTCAAAGGGAATGCAGAATGTATCATTTTACAACTCAACCAGAAATTCATTAATGTACCAAACCTCCCACAATCTCTCCAGCATTGATCATTTTCCTTTTTTTTTCTTATATTAGCAATCTTGTATGTGTGAGGTCAGATACCTCATAGTAGTTTTAATTTGTATTTCTCTAATCAATAATGATTTGTAGCATTTTACATATGTATATATATATATATATATCTGTAATTTCTTTATTTGAAAACTTTCTATTTAAATCTTCTGAACATTCATCAATTGGGAATGACTCATAACCATATAATTATTATACAATTCTCTATTAGTTGTGAATATTGTTTCCCAGCTTTTTGCTTTCCTTCTGATTTTGGCAGCATTAATTTTATCAGTGCAAAACAATTTTAATTTAATTTAGTCAAAATCATTCATTTTGTAATTTATAATGTACTCTATTTCTTGTTTGGTCATAAATTTTTCCCCTTTCCATAGAGTTGATAGATAGAGTACTTCTTGTTCTATTAATTTATTTATGGTGTTGCCCTTTGTGTCTAAATCCTGTATCTATTTTGACCTTATTTTGAATATAGGGTGTGAGATGTGGGTCTGTGCCTAGTTTTTGCTATACTATTTTATGGTTTTTCTGAAAATTTTGGTCAAATAGTGAGTTCTTATCCCAGAAGTTAATGTCTTTGGGTTTGTAAAACAGTAAATTACTATAGTCATTTACTACTGTTTCTTTTGACCCTATCCTCATCCACTGATCCATTGCTCTATTTCTTAACCAGTACCAGGCAGTTTTGATGACGGCCATTTTATAGGATATTTTAGATCTGGTAGAGCTAGGCCATCTTCCTTTACATTATCTTCATAAATTCCCTTGCTATTCTTGATCTTTTGTTGCTCCAGATCAGTTTTGTTACTATTTTTCTAGTTCAGTAAAGTAGTTATTTGGTAGTTTGATTGGTATGCCACTGAATAAGTAATTTAATTTGGTTAGAGTAGTCATTTTTATTATATTAGCTCAACCTAACCATAAGCAATTGAAATTTTCCCAATTATTTAGATCTTACTTACTTGGGTGAGAAATGCTTTATTATTGTGTTCACACAGTTTCTGGGTTTGTCTTGGGAGGTAGATTTCCAAGTATTCAATGTTGTCTATAATTACTTTAAATGGAATTTCTCTTTCCTCTTTCTATCTCTTGCTCTTGAGCTTTGTGGTATATATATATATATATATATATATATATATATATATATACACATATATGATAAATGTTGATGATTTGTGTGGGTTTATTTTATATACTGTTATTTTGCTAAATTTATTAATAGTTTCAAGGAGTTTTTAAGATGATTTTCTTGGGTTCCCTAAGTATATCATCATATTATCTGCAAAGAGTGAAAGTTTTGCCTCCTCATTGCCAATATGATTCCTTCCATTTCTTTTTCTTCCCTTATTACTAAAGTTAGAATTTTTAAAACTCTATTGAATAGTAATGATGATATTGGGCATCTTGTTTCACCCCTAATTTTATTGGAAATGCTTCAAGTTTATCCCCATTACATAAAATATTTGTTGATGGTTTTAGATAGATACTATTTATTATTTTAAGGAAAATTCCATGTATTCTTAAACTTTCTAGGGTTTTTTTATAGGAGTAGTTGTTGTATTTTATCAAAGGAGTTTTCAGAACCTCTTGAGGTAATCATACAATTTTTGTTGGTTTTGCTATTAATATGTTCAATTAAGTTGAGTGTTTTTCTAATATTGAGCCATCCCTGACTACTAAATCCTACCTGATCATGGTGTATTATCCTAATAATAATAATAACTTGTAGTCTCCTTGCTAAAATTTTATTTAAATTTATTTATTTAAATATTCATTGGGGGATTGGTCTATAATATTTTTTGTCTGTTTTGATTCTTGGTTTAAGGGGTAAGCACCATGTTGGTGTCATAAAAGGAATTTAGCAGAACTCCTATTTTTTAAATAGTTTAATGTAGAATAGGAATTAATTGTTACTTAAATGTTTGGTAGAGTTTACTTGTAAATCCATCTGGACTGAAAATTTTTTCTTAGGGAGTTTATTGATAGTTCCTTCAATTTCTCTTTCTGAAATTTAAGTATTTTATTTCCTCTTCTGTTAATCTGGGCAGTTTATATTTTTATAAATATTCATCCATTTCACTCAGATTACCCAATTTATTAGCATACAGTTTGGTGAAGTAGCTCTTAATTATCTCTTTAATTTTCTTCTCATTGCTAGTTAGTTCATCCTTTTCATTTATGATAATGGTAATTTGGTTAAATTCTTTCTTTTTTAAAAACAGATTAACACAAAGGGTTATCTCTTTTAATGGATTTTACATAAAACCAACCTGGAGTTTTATTTATTGGATCAATAGTTTTCTTGCCTTCAAATTTATTTAATCTCTCCCTTGATTTTTCAAACTTTCTAATTTGGTATTTAATTGAGGATCTTTGATTTGTTCTTTTTCTAGCTTTTTTAGTTGCGTAACCAATTCATTGATCTCCTCTTTCTCTATTTCATTTGTATAGGCATTTATGGATAGAAAGTTTCCCTTCAAAGCTACCTTGGCTACATCCCATAAATTTTAGTATGATGTCTCATTAGTATCGTTTTCTTGGATATAATTATTGATTATTTCTATTATTTGTTGTTTGATCCACCCAGAATTTTAAAAAAAAAGTTATTTAGTTTACAATTAGTTTTTTATTTCTTTCCATGACCCTGTATTACATGTAATTTTTATTGCAGCATGGTCTGAGAAGTGTGTATCTATTATTTTTGCTTTTCTGCATTTGATAATAAGGTTTTTATGCCATAGTATATGGTCAATTTTGGTATGGGTGCCATGTACTACCAAGAAAAAGGTATATTTTATTCTATCCCCATTAAGTTTTCTCCATAGGTCTATCATATTTAAGTATTCTAAGATTTCATTCACTTTCTTAACTTTCTTCTTGTTTATTTTGTGGTTAGACTTATCTAATTCCGAAAGAGGGAGGTTGAGATCCTCCATTATTAAAGTTTTCCTGTATATGACTCCTTGTAATTCACTCAGTTTTTCTCTAGGAATTTGGATGCTATGCCCCTAGGTGCATACATGTTTAGTAATGATATAGCTTCATTATCAATGATGCCTTTTAAAAAGATGTAGTTTCCTTTTAAAAATGATGTAGTTTCCTTCCTTATCCCTTCTAATGAGATAATTTTTTGTTTTTACTGTATCTGAGATAAGGATCACTACCCCTGATTTTTTTTAACTTCAGCTGAAGCATAATATATTTTGCTCCATCCTTTTATGTTTACCCTGTGTGTATCTATCCTTCAAATGTGTTTCTTGTAAACAACATATTGTTGGATTCTGGCTTTTAATCCATTCTGCTATCTGCTTCCATTTTATGGGACAGTTCATTCCCTTTACATTTACAGTTAAGATTACTAATTCTATATCTCCCTCCATGCTATCTTTCTCCATTTATATTTTTTTCTCTCCTTTCCTCTTATTCCTCCTCACTAAAGTTTTACTCTCTATCTCCTTTAACTTTTCTTTTAAAATATAACATTGTTTATTAAGATAGATTTTTAAACCCAAGTGGGAATGTATTTTATTCCCTCTCTGGGCCAAATCTATTGAATAGAATTTACTTGGGGTTCCCACCCTCCCTTCTTTCCCTCTAAAATTATAAATCTTTGTGCCTCTTCACTTGGTAGTATTTATCACTCAAGTACTATTAATCAGGTATCATCAATCAGAGTTTGACTATTGATTGCTTGATAAATTCCAAGTGCTATCAAAATACCAACACAGATTGGTTACTTGATTGCTTGATTGCTTGATTGCTTGATTGTTTGATAAACAGCACTATCTCAAAGTCACTAAGTACTCCCCCTCTTCTGTCTCATTAGAAGTACACTTTTCATGAGTCTTGGATTGCATTAAATAATAATCATATTTTTATCTTATCCCCTTTTCAAGTACCATCCAAGGACACATAATCCTCATGAGCCAAAGTATCATTCAAAGTCAAATCATTTCATGAACTATTTGCAACCCTTCTCCAAGCCTATTTTCTCCCACACTTTACTCCCCCCCCATATTTAACCCTTTGTTAAATAAAGTAAGGATTAAGTCCAACCCTGATTTAATTAACTATAGGAATCTCAAAGGGCTCTAAGTACTGGGAGACTCTGATGGTCTCACTTGAGAATTTTACAAATGATTGTAAGTTATGTGAGACACTGACTCAGGACTGCCCAGTTTATGACGCTCTCTTCAGAGAAAGTGTTAAGCTTTGTCAACACAGCAGAATTAAAATGGGTCAAAGGATACTGAGACACTTAAATTTTTGTCTTAAACATAGTGATGTCATCTTGGAACTCTTAGATGGCAAGACAAGAAGCAACTACACCCATATCCTCTAAATCCAATCTCTTCGATTACATTCAACCCTTTAATTATCCTAAGAGAAGTAAAATTCTCCTGTAAAATTAGAAATATTATATATCTTCCCTTTTTGGGTTGTATAAAATTTGATGGTCTTGACTATCATTTGTTTTGTTTTGTTTTGTTTTTCCTTCCCCTTTTCATTTAACTTGTTATGCATCTCTTGAGTTGTGTATTTGGTGATTGGATTCTCTGTTCAGTTCTGGTCTCAGTGTCAGGAAATTCTGTAAGTCCTCTAATTCATTGAACACCCATCTTTTCTCTTGAGAGTATATGTTGAATTTTACAGCAATTTTGTAGTAAATTCTTGGTTGTAATCCCAGGTCCTTTGACCTAGGATTTGATAAAAATTTGACAAATTTATGCTATTTATGGTATATCATGTCCTCTAGTCTTTTAATGTTGAGACTGATAGGTCCTGTGTGAGTCTGAATGTGTTTCCTTTCCTATTTAAATTGTTTCACTTTTTCACAATGGGTTTGCTGCCAGAACACAGGTGTTATGAAAACTATCAATAAACCTCCACAAAAATAGGCAAGGAAAAGACTCACATTATATTGTCGTCATTGGACACATAGACTCTGACAAGTCCACTACTACTGGCCACCTCATTTACAAATGTGGTGAACTAGATAAGAGAACCATTGAGAAGTTTGAGAAGGAGGCTGCTGATATGGGAAAGGGCACCTTCAAATATGCCTGGGTCTTGGATAAGCTGAAGGCTGAATGTGAGCGTGGTATTACTAATGATATCTCCCTGTGGAAATTTGAGAATGGCAAGTATTATGTGACTATTATTGATGCTCCAGGACACAGAGACTTTATCAAGAACACAATTGCAGGTACATCTTAGGCTGACTGTGCTATCCTGATTGTTGCTGCTGGGGTTGGTGAATTTGAAGCTGGTATCTCAAAGAATGGGCAGACCCATGAGCAGGCCCTTCTGGCCTACACACTAGATATAAAACAACTGATTGTTGGTGTAAACAAAATGGATTCCACTGAACCTATAGACAGAAGAGATATGAGGAAATTGTCAAGGAAATCAGGACCTGTTTTAAGAAAATTGGCTACAGGGGCAGCTAGGTGGTACAGTGGATAGAGCACCAGCCCTAGAGTCAGTAATACCTGAGTTCAAAACCAGCCTCAGACACTTAATAATTACCTAGCTTTGTGGGCTTGGGCAAGCCACTTAACCCCACTTGCCTTGCAAAAACCCTTAAAAAAAATTGGCTACAACCCTGACACAGTTGCTTTTGTGCCAATTTCAGGTTAGAATGGTGATAATATGCTGGAACCAAGCTCTAATATGCCTTGGTTCAGGGATGAAAAGTCACTTGTAAGGATGGCAATGCTAATGGAACTACACTGCTTGAAGCCTTGGATTGCATCCTGCCTCCAACTCATCCAGTTGACAACCCCCTTCATCTACCCCTCCAAGATGTATACAAGATTGGCGGTATTGGTTGAGTGGAAACTAGTGTTCTAAAACCAGGAATGGTGGTCACCTTTGCCCCAGTCAATGTTGAAATACAGCATGAAGCTTTATCCCCTGCCTGGGGATAACATTGGTTTCAATGTCAGGAATATGTCTGTCAAAGATGTACACCATGGTAATGTGGCTGGTGGTAAAAAGAATGACCCACCTATGGAAGCTGCTGACTTCACTGCACAGGTCATTATCCTGAGCCATCCAGGCCAAATCAGTGCTGGCTACGCATCTGTTCTGGATTGTTACACTGCTCACATTGCTTGCAAGTTTGCTGAACTGAAGTAGAAGTTTGATCATCATTCTGGTAAGAAGCTGGAAGATGACCCTAAATTCCTGAAATCTAATGATGCTGCCATCGTTGACATGGTTCTAGGCAAACCTATATGTGTGGAGAGCTTCTCTGATTATCTTCCTCTGGGTTGTTTTGCCATCTGTGATATGAGGCAGACTGCTGCAGTTGGTGTCATCAAGGCAGTTGACAAGAAGGCTGCTGGAGCTGGCAAGGTAACAAAATCTGCCCAGAAGGCCCAGAAGGCTAAATGGATATTCTGTACAACACCTGCCACCACAGTCTTTATCAATGGTGGAAGAACAGTCTCAGAACTGTTTGTCTCAATTGGTCATTTAAGTTTAATAGTAAAAAGAAGACTGATTAATGATTACAATGCATCATAAAAGCTTGAGGAAGAAAGGAATGCTTTTGCAGACCATTTGTTTCATGGCAGTTTTAAGTTATTAGTTTTTAAAATCAGTATTTTTTAAGTGGAAACAACTTGACCAAAAATCTGTCACATAATTTTGAGACCATTAGAACAGTTTAATGCAAAAAAAAAATGTTTCCTTTTTTCTACTTGCAGTAATTTCTCCTTTATTTGAGAATTTTGGAATTTGTCTATAACAGCACTTGGAGTTTTTATCCCGGAGTCTCTTTCTGCAAGGGTTCTGTGTATTCTTTCAATGGTTATATTGTCTTCTTGTTCTAGCAGATTTGGACAGTTTCCCCCCTGCCAAATTTCCTGCATGATGTTTCTAGGTTCTTTGTTTTCCATCTAGGCTTTCTAGTAGATCTATGATTCATAGATTATCTCTCCTGGATTTATTATCCAGGTTACTTGTTTTTCCTGAAAGGTACTTTAAGTTTTCTTCAATTTTTTTCAACCTTTTTATCTTGTTTGATGGAATCTTGTAATCTTGTAGATTCTTTGGTTTCTCTTTGTTCAATTCTAATTTTTAGGGTTTTGTTTTCTTCAATTACCTTTTGTGTTTCCTTTTTAAAGGTGATGAATTCTCTGGTCAATGTTTCATAATTTTCCTGCATGATTCTGATTTCTTTTTCATATTTTTCTTCTTCCCCTCTTTGTTTTTTAAATTGTTTTTAAGCTCTTCTATGAGTTTTTGAATTTTAGTCCTATTCATAGACTCTTTTGAGACATCCCCTGTGATTTTTCACTGATTTCTTCTCATGACATGGCAATTATATCATCTTTATCTGTAAAGTAGTTTTCCAATAGGGGTGACTAGGTGGCATAGTGGATAAAGCACCGGCCTTGGAATCAGAAGTACCTGTGTTCAAATCCAGTCTCAGACACTTGATAATTACCTAGCTGTGTGGCCTTGGGCAAGCCACTTAACTCCATTTGCCTTGTAAAAACCTAAAAAAGTAGTTTTCTATAGTGATAACTCTTAGTTTTTTTATTCATCTTTGTTGTTTTAACTCTACTCCTGGGGTATAGGGAATATAGATCCTAGCTTTTTTATGCTGGACTGGGATCTTATCCCTGGTTTGTTGTTGGCCTTTGCAGTTGTATGCAGTCCAGGCCGTAACCTTGCAGAGATTCATTTCCTGCTCTGTGTCCAGGTTCTGTCTTAGCAGTGGTTTGCTCCCAACCCAGCTCTGTCTTTTGCCCTGTGTTCCCAGGGTTCAGATTTTGTTTGGCATTGGGACCCTCCCTGTTGGCTTTCTAACTAGCTGCTGCGTCCTCTGCTGTTGTCAAGCAGTTGGAATCTGGACTGCACTGTGGCTAAAAGTCTTCCCACTGGCTTTCCCACTCTCCCACCTCCTGGGCTTTACTTGCCCTTTTCCCTCCAAAGAAACAAATCTTCCTGAAGATCCTCCATGATGTTTACCTTTGAAAACTTTGGATTTTCTCTTTTTCATGGTGGCATCTGTTGCCTGAATGTTAGTGCAGAGGTTTCATTTATCTTTGGTAGGGAAAAGTTCTGGGAGCATGTTGGCTTCATGGTGCTATATTGGCTCCAACCTGACAAAGACAGTTCAAGAAAGATGAATTTTATATATGTTAATAGAAGTGTCAGTTTTCTTTTATAAAAATATTATTTATTTATTTTAGCGTGATTCCTTTTTAAGTTTTGAGTTCCAAATTCTCTTCCTTGTTTTCCTTCTCTACCTTCACTTGCTGAGAATGTAAGCAATATATCAATTATATATATGAAATCATGAAAAACATAGCCATATTAGTCATATTTCAAAAAAGCAAGAAAAATGGAAAAAGAAAGAAAATTATACTTCAATTTCTGAGAGTTCATCAGTTCTCTCTAAAGATGGATAACATTTTTTTCATCATGAGTGCTTTGGAATTGTTTTGGATCATTTTACTGAGCAGAGGAGCCAAGCCTCCAATAGTTGACCATCATTACAAAATTGCTATTACTGTGTACTATAATCTCCTGGATCTGTTCATTTCATTTTGCATCTGTCCACAAAGTTTTTAGTATGGTTTTCTGAAACTAAGACCCTGGTCATTTATTATAGCACAATAGAATTCCTTTACAATTATATGACACAATTTGTTCTGTCATTCCACTATTAATGAGTGTCCCTTTAATTTCCAATTTTTTGCCACCACAGAAACAGCTGCTATAAATAAACAATTTTGTATGTAAGACTGATTTTTTCTTTTTTTCTTTGATCTCTTTGGGGTTGCTAGTAGCAATATTGCTGAATCAATTCCTCATTCCCTCCAGCATTTGTCATTCCTGATAGAGATGAGGTAGAATCTCAGAGCTGTTTTAATTTGGTTTTCTGTAATCAATAGTGATTTAGAACATTTTTATATGATTATGGCTAATTTTTGATTTCTTCTTCCGAAAACTATTTGATTATGTGGTCTGATATTTTATTTAGGGGAATCGCTCTTATTTTTATAAATTTGACCTCATTCCATTCTCAGTATATAGTTGAGAATTGAAATCTTTATCAGAGAAACACTAAAATTTTTTTTAAATTTTATTACATTATCTATGGTACTTTTTTAGCAAAATGTAGTTTTCATGATTATCTCTTTTAATTAGGTCTATTTTTGCTTTTGTTGTGTTGAAGCACATAGATTCTATTCCAGTCCTTTATTTTAAGTCTGTGTTTTTGTTTTAATTGAGTCTCTTGCAAACAACATACTGTTGGATTCTGGGTTCTAATCCAATCTGTTATATGCTTCTGTTTAATGAGTGAGCTCATGTCATTTATATTCACAGTTATGATTACTGTGTATTTTCTTCTATGACATTTTCTTCCATTTCTCCTGTCTTTCTCTCTTCACCTTCTCCCTTCTCAAAAGTCTAGTTTGCTTCTAACCACCAACTTCCTTGATCCACCTTACTTTTATCATCCCTCCTCTTTCTCTTAACTACTTTTTGCTCATATTTCCCTATATAGTAAATTATATTTCTATTCACAAGAGGGAGTACATATATTCTTCCTTCTTTAAATCCATTCTGATGAGGGTGAGGCTCCAGCATTGCCTGTCAGTCATTCAATTTTCACCTCTTATTTTATGTAAGAAAGTTTTCTCCATTCTAGTCTTCCATTCCCATTTCTTATAGTGCATCCATCTTTCTCATCCTTTTTTTTTTTTTTGGAACTCATTCCATTGTACTTGACTGAAACCCAAATTTAAACTGCCCTTAATAATGATAAAATTTTTAGGAGTTATATGTATCAGCTTCACATATAGGAATGTAAACATTTCAATTCTATCAAGTCCCTTATAATTACTCTTTAATAGCTTTAAATGTTTCTCTTGAGTCTTATAATCAAAGTTCAAATTTCCTCTTCAGCTTTGATCTTTTCAAGAGGAAGGCTTGAAACTCCTTTATTTCATTGAATGTCATTTTCACTCTGAGGGATTATATTTAGTTTTGCTGGGAAGGTTATTTTTGATTTAGAGCTTAACTTCTTTGTCTTCCAGAATATTTTATTCCCAGTCCTCTGTTTCTTTATGGTGGAAGCCACTAAATCTTGTGTAATCCTAACCCTTACTCCACAATAGTTGATCTGCTTCTTTTTGACTCTTTGAATTATTTTCTCTTTGATCAGGTTGCTCTAGAATTGGGTTATAGTGTTCCTGGGAGTTTTCATTTTGAGATCTCTTTCAGGAGATGATTGGTGAATTCTCTCAATTTCTACTCTCTGGATATAAAAGTTTTCCTTGAAAATTTCCTGAACTATTACATATATATATATATATATATATGTATATATATATATATATATATATATATATATATATATATTATACACACACACACACATATATGCACTCTTTGTTTTTCATGGTTTTTAGGTCATTCAGTAATTCTAACATTATCTCTCCCTAATCTATTTCCAGATCAATTATTTTTCCAATAGGATATTTCACAATTTATTCTATTGCTTTTTTTATTCTCTCAACTTGATTTTTTTGTTTCTTGGTGGCTCCTGAAGTCATTATCATTTACTTGCCTAATTTTATTTTTTTTGACAAGGCAATGGGGTTAAGTGACTTTCCCAAGGTCACACAGCTAGGTAATTTTTAAGTGTCTGAGGCTGGATTTGCACTTGGGTTCTCCTGCCTCCAGGACTGATGCTCTGTCCACTGCACCACCTAGATGCCCCCTAAATTTAATTTTTAAGGAATTTTGTTTTAAGGATATTTTGTACTTTTTTTTTTCCTATTTAGCCAGGTGTGGTTTTTTTGTTTCATTTTTTTAAGCAGTGTTTTTCTTCTGTGAAGTTTTACACCTCTCTTACCATTAGTCTAATTCTGTTTTTAAGGTGTTATTTTCTTCAGTGTTTTTGTGCTTTTTTAATGAAACAATTAGTTATCTTTCCATAATTTTCTTGCATCACTCTCTTTCCCTAATTTTTCTTTTACACTTTTATCTGTTGATTTAACTCTTTCAGGAATTCTTGCTTGTTTTGAATCTAATTAGCATTTTTTGTTTTGTTTGCAGCTGTTTCCACATTGATGTTTCCTTCTGAATTTATGCCTTTTCTTCCCTACCACCATAATAGCTTTTTATGATCAAATTTTTTGTCATTTTCCCAGATGATTTTTACTTTAAACATTATGTTAAATTTGGGCTCTGTTCATCTAGGGCTGGGAAGGTATTATCTGAAATTTCAGACTTTTTCATGTTTTCAAAGCTAGTTCTCAGGGTCTGAAAGATTTTGATACTTCCAAAATAATTTGATTCAGAGAGGTGTATGGTTGCAAATTTCCTGGTCTGTACCAAGATATGAGGAGTCATTTCACCTCAAATTTAAAAATTAATTCACCATATTCACATATTTTTGCATACTCAACATACTTAGAAGACATAATGAAAATTTAATTAATGAATTCTGATATTCATAATGTACAAAATAATTATATGTTTAGGAATTATGATGAAATTTGCCAAATGTAAATGGCTTGTAAACAGGTGAGAAAACTGGTTCATTATTGTATACAGATAAATATGTCCTAACTTAGCCTTTGACACTGCATTTAAGAACTAATCAATCAATGACATCTCATTGTCCCCTTCCTCCTTACTGCTCCAAAAAGCAAATAAGATTTCAAAGTGTCATATTAAATAATATGTAAAATTTTTGACACTCAGTGATGATGAGTGACAAAGAAATTATGATTTTATTTTTCTTATTCAAAATACCAACACTATATAAAACACCAAACAATTCATAATAAAAACTAATTATCAGACCCTGTGCTAAGAACTCTAGAATAATTATCTTGATTGATCTCTTCAAAAACTAGGTATTATTATTTTCCCTATTTTATAGATGAAGAAACTAATGCAAACAGAGGTTAGTTAGGTATCTTGCCTAGGATCACATAACTAATAAGTTTTGAAATTGGATTTGAACTCAAAATTTCTTTACTCTATTTCCACACTCTATACCTAGCTGCCCTAGGCAATCAAATTTGTGTTTACCAGAATATTTATTAATGACATTTTTAAAATTAGTGTTTATTTAAACTATCAATTTTTAGTCATCATTTGGTTCTTTTTTTATTGTTTATATTTCCTTGTTATTCCTTACTATTTTATTACATTATGGTCTTTAAAAGGGTTTCTTTTTCTAGAAATCTATCTGCTTTTCTTTATGAGTCCTAGATCATGATCAAAGATGATTAAATATGCATATTAACCTAAAAATTAATCATAATTACAAAGTTCCTATTTGGTATTCTTTTTTTCATATATTTATCAAAATTAGTTACTCTAATATACTGTTCAATTCTATAATTACATTTTTATTTACCTTACTGTTAGAGTTGTCAATTGTCAAAGAGAAAAATTAGACTCCTTTTTCTACTTCATTTAAACTTTTAGTTAAAATACTTAAATATTTAGCTCTCAAGTCATTTGCTGCAGATATGTTTTAAATTGCAACTGAGAGGCAACATGGCACAGTGTATAAGGAGCTGCCCTTAGAATCAGGAGGACCTGATTTCAAGTCCTGCTTGTAATGCTGTTGGATGACAGCACTTTTGAGCAACTCTCTAAAATCTTCAGTTGGAGAACAGTTGAAAATCTCAATTAGTAGAGGATCATATCTGGACAAACAAAAAAGACATTGTCTACATTTCCTTTAGTCATAATGGGGTTACCCACTTTGACTCTCGATAATATTTAAATTTTCACTCTCTTAAGTGAAATCATGAATACAACTCCTATTTTAGGTGATTAAGATGAACCACATTAAATTTTGTCCAGGCTTCAAACTTTAGATATGCATATATACCTAGATTTTAGGAGTGTCTCCTACAGGCAACATATTGTTAGTTTTTGCTTTCTAATCTATTCTGGAAGTTTAGTTTAGTTTATAGATAAATTTGATCCATTTACTCTTAAAACATAATGTTAAGTTTTGTGTTTGCTTAATAACATTTCACTCTAACACTTTTAAGTCAGTAGAGATTGCTTTGCTTATACCAATTCAACACTAATCTCTTTATATACATCTATATAATCATTTGGTTCAAGGAAAGAGAACTTAGAATAGTCCTAATAGAAAGTGACCATGGATGGATTTTTCTATGCTTTCCTTACCTTGTTCTTATGAAATTTTTATCTTGAACTGAAGTGTAAGTCTTTAAATTCCATGTTTAAAAGGTTCAATTTTTACTTATTAGAGAATTTGGAGTCACTGATGAACTTTTATTAGATATGATCAGACCAGTGGATAAGGTGGGAAATACAGTAATGTTTGAAGACTCTGGAGACTTGCAATTTGACACTGTACTCTCCTTATCTTTGACAATATCTGCCAAGGCTATCATTGATGACCCCGGCTCCAGGAATCTAGACAAATAGCTTGTATGATCTAAATCTTATTTCCATTTGGTCTAGGGGAGTAAAACTCTGGGATTTAGTGCCATTCACATTATTATTGTCTCTATTTTTCTACACAGATGAAAAAACCAACATAGATGTGAGGAATGAAGGGTATTGGTCTTCACAGGGTGTGGACGGGGGACCCCATTTGAAATCCATTACAAAGGGGGAATGGCCCCAGCCGTCACAAAACTGGGAGAGTTCTCCTAATCCCATTCCAAAAATGACAAACTAGATTAGAAGAAACTAGTCCTTAACTGGTCAAGAGTAACCTAGAGGCTTGATCTTCTCTTTTGCACATGCTCAAAGAGATCTATCTGTTCTTGCTCATTAGTATAATGAGCAGGGTGGGGAAATATATAGGAACCAATGTATCAATTAGATTTGTGACCCCAGTCTATGGTTGGCATGAAGGGGCAGGAAAAAAGTCTTTCAACATGTGTAAAAGAGCTTGTATGTTGGGATTTCCCCACGCTCTCTCCTGCCATGAGAGAGGTGTGTCATTTTGTTAAGATATCTTAATAAAAACCATTTTAATCACTCTGGACTAAGTATTCTCGAGCCATTTATAACAATAGAGAAGTCAAGAGTTTTGCCTGAGAAGATATAATTAGGGTTAGTTCTGCATACATTTTAGAATGGACTTTGAAAACCTGGATAGCACACAGAAGAAAATTAGAATAACAAAGAGTCTTGATTTTAGGTCTGAGGAATAGCTTAAGAAATTCAGAGTGTACAGCTTGGTAAAAAGAGGAATCAGAAGGTATATGAAAGTTTTCTTTTATTACTCTTTTTCCTCACTTTTCTCTCCTGTTTCTACACCCCTTATTGACAATTCAGATTAAAGTGATTTTCTAGTGATTCTCATTGCCCTAAACCTTTCCTCATATTTCTATAGATGTCTAATTGTGTCCCCCATTATGTGAGATAATTATCCTATTTTTCTCATTTCTCCACTATATCTCCCTCCTTTTTCCTTTTTATAGGATAAAAACATAACAAACCTACTTTCAGATGTCTCTCTCCTATTGACTCCCTCGACATTAGGGTTATATTTCCTTGTTATTCCTTACTATTTTATTACATTATGGTCTTTAAAAGGGTTTCTTTTTCTAGAAATCTATCTGCTTTTCTTTATGAGTCCTAGATAATGATCAAAGATGATTAAATATGCATATTAACCTAAAAAATTAATCATAGTAGGGTAAAGACTATAAAGTAGGTAAAGACTATAAAGTCCAATTGGATCTTTCACTAATATTTCTCTTTTTTAGTGTTTGTTTGTACTCTAATGTTTATGTTTCAAAGTTTATAATTGGCTCTGATTTTTTCATCAGGGAGACTTTAAAGTCCTTTATTTCATTAAACTTCCTTCCCCCCCACCCCACTGGAGGATACTGAAAAGATGATGAAATAGGTCAGAAGACTCCAGATTCTACAAATTTCCTCCCCCCACAAAAAAAAGATAGAAATTACCTCAGAGTGAATATAGAGTAACTGAAATGAACAAAAATCAGGGTAAAGCAGTAGTCTTCCTTTGCAACATAAGAGAACCTTAGGAAAAGGTTCTCATAGAATAAGATGGAAGAGAGGATTGATCTAACTCAACTGAAAGCATCTCCAGGCAGCAAAGGCAGAATCAACAAAGAGCAAGCCCTTGGGGCAGGTGGATTGAAAGGCAACCTCCTTTCCAGGAATTTTTATCTCTTAGACAAAGTAGGCCTCAAACAGCTTTGAAGGGAAGATTAAAACTCTTGCTGTTGTAGGCTCAGAGGTTCAGCTATGTTGCAGCTATGATGAGAAGAAGCTAACATATACCTGCTGAACACAGAAGCAAAGGGTAAGGATCACTCTGGCTGTGATCATTTGCAGGAGAGCAGTCTCTGATTTCAGTTCCAGGGCAGAGAGGAGAGCTGAAGTTTGTAGCCACTAGAGGAACTACAAGGGAGCAAAAACATTTGTGGGTCCAGTGTGGCTGGAGGCCCCTGCCATGGCTTAGAGATGAAGAGGAATGACCAAAGTTTGGTATTTAGACAAAACTCAGAAAATAACAGTAAAGAGGGCCTGAGACCTGGGGCAAGATTCCCCACACCTCAGGATTAGAACCTGATTATAATAACAAGCTGCTAAAAGTAAAATAAACAAAGGAGAAAGAAATCAACCACAGAGAGCAACAATGAGATTGAGAAGATATGAGTTTATATTTAAAAAAAAGATAATGAAGCAAAAAAAGTCACTTCTTTTTCATAGAGAAATGTTAAATCATCACAAGTTCAAAAAGAATTCCTAGAAGATTTTTTAAGACTTCAAAATCCAATAAGAAAGAGAAGAGGGGGAAAAATTGAAAAAAAAATTCAAGAAAATTATGTAAAGAAAATCAACCAACTGGAAAAAAGAGATTCAAAAACTTGAGGAAGAAAATAACTCCTTGATAACTAGAATTAGATGAAGAGAAGTTAATAATGTTACAAGACACCAAAAAATAATATGATAAAAGAATGAAGAAATTGAAGAGAATGCCAAACGTCTCATTAGAAAAACTAATGGGGGGCAGCTAGGCGGCACAGTGGATAAAGCACCAGCCCTGGAGTCAGGAGTACCTGAGTTCAAATCCAGTCTCATACACTTGAGAATTACCTAGCTGTGTGACCTTGGGCAAACCACTTAACCCCATCTGCCTTGCAAAAACCTAAACAAAAAACAAAACAAAAAAAGCTAATGATCTGAAGAATAGATCAAAGAGAAAGACTATAATAATTGTTGGACTACCTAAAAGTTACTATTAAATAAAAGAATCTTGACATAATTTGGCAAGAAATTATTAAGGAAAATTTCCCTGAAGTTCTGGAACAAGAAAATAAACCAGAAATATAGAAAAAATTTACCATTTACCATCTGAAAGAGATCCCAAGAGAAAAACTTACAGTAATGTCATAGCCAAGTTTTATAACTCCCAGGTTAAGAAGAAAATATTTCGAGTAAAAAGAAAAAATATTTTAAATCCTTTGTAGCAACAATCAGGATCACAAAAGAGCTAGCAACTCCTAGATCTTGGAACTCTATATTTTGAAGAGCAAAAGAGCTGGGGTTTTGACCAAGAGAGGAAAGTTAAGAATAATACTGAATGGGAAAAAAAATGGGCATTTAATATGTGAAAGCCTATCAAGTATCTGTGATTTAAAAAAACAAGAAAAGAAAAACAAACACCAGAACTTAATGGAAAAAATCAACATATAAGGTAACTATTAAAGATCAATTATAAAGGATTCAATAAGGTCAAATGTTGACTTTTTATATGTGAAAATGTTATAAGTACCCTTATTAGATAGTTTCAAAGAAAGACTTGGGCTGAACTGTGTATGATAGGTTAATTCTAAAAACTAAAACAGTAGGGAGATGTAAAAAGAAGAAATCTCATACAAATGAGATGTGAGGAAATTAAAAGGAAGAACTGATACAAAAGAAGCAAATCAGGGTGGAGGGTTGGTAGTGCTGGAAACTTGCTCTCAGTATTGGTTAAAGATGGAAAAACATATACATCTAGAATATATTTTAAACATCTAAAAGTTCTAAAGTCTTCTAAATTTAGGAGAAAATATGAACACAATGAGATAGGATAAGGGAGGGACCTTTAAAAGGGTGTCTAGATTGAGAATTAGTAGGGTGGGAGAGAGAGTGTAAGGGAGCGACTCAGAAATTGGTAAATTAAAAAATAGGATACAATGTAGTGCTTAATACTAAATTAGAGGCATGAGGAGGGATAGGGTAAGTAGATTGAGAAGAACAGTGAGGAAAAAGTAGGAAAGGCACAAATAATTATAATTTGAATGTCAATGGAATTAATTGACCTAGAAATTAAACATAATTTTGAAAATTGACAGTTATAGACAGATTAGGATTAGAGTAAAATTTATAATGTTTCATATGATGTTAAAAAAAGCAGGAGTAGCAAACACAATATGTTACAAAGTTAAAGCTAATAAGATAACCCTGGGAGAGCTGTTAAGTACAATGCCATTCAGATCCATGGTGGGAAGAATCACACGGTGGTGGTGGTTGGTGGGGAAATCATCTGTCCCGAGGTGGGGGGAGGAAACTCCAAAGCTAAGAACATCTAACAGAATCTGAAGGGATACGTTCACTTTTTAAAATTGCTCTTCTGTTTTTCCTTCCTATCCCATAGTTTTCTTTTTTTCCCATTAATCCTAGTACCTCATTCACAAAATGACTAATATTTAACATGGTAAACACAAAGGAGAGTGGTAGAAAAATGTCTAAGTGAATGCATAAGTGAATGAATATTGAAAAACTTTCATAATATGTAATTGGAAAAATAAAATTTTAAAGTTAAAATAGATTTAATTAAAAGAGATAAACTGGGAAACTGTACATCACAAATATTATTCCATATTTTAGACCACTTAAAATAATTATATATAGCATAAAATATCCGAGAGCATACCTAACAAAACAGACCCAGGAACTACATGAACATAATTATAAAATACTATACAAATAAATCAAAATTAAATGACTGGAAAAATATAAATTGTTCAGGATAGGCAAGCCAATATAGCAAAGATGACAATTTTACCTAACTTATCTATTCAATGTCATCCCAATTGAATTACTAAAAAAATTTAATGAGCTAGAAAAAATAACAATAATATTCATTTGGTCAAGAATTTCAAAGAAACTAATGAAAAAGAATTCAAAGGAAAGATATCCAGCAGAACTAGACTGGGATATAAAATAGTAAATATCAAAAAATATCTAGTACTGGCTGAGATTAGTATGGTAGAAACACAATATATAATAGTAAAGGTAATTAATGAGGTGAATCTTTAAAAATTCATAAATTCATATATATATATGTATATATATATATATATATATATATATATATATATACATGCAAAACCTCATTCATTCTCTTCCAAATATCCAAATCACTCATAGGAAAAAGGACACTAGTAGTACAACTCGCATTCCATTATCTTAATCGTGTACCAAGATAAGGACAAATGGATGTATGACTAGATATAAAGTGAGATAAGACAAGAAAATTAGTAGACCATAAAACAGAATATGGATAAGAGAATAATATGTGAAGAAAAGAGAATATGAGAGCACTGTAAAGTATAAAATGGAAAATTTCAATTATATTGAATTTTAAAAGTTCTTATACAAATAAAACACATTAGATTAGAAGGAAAGCAGAAAATTGGACGGAAACTTTCACAGATAAACTCAGATAAAAATTTCATTTCTCAAATATATAAAGAACTTGGTCAGATTTATAAGAATATAAGTCATTACTCAAGTGATAAATAATTGAAAGATATGAACGGGAAATTTTCAGATGAAAAAAGCCAAGTTTCACATAGTCATATAAAAATAACCTAACTCATTATTGACTAAAAAATTCAAATTAAAACAACTCACATCCATCAGATTGCCTAAAAATGATAGATGTCCCTCAATGGGAAATGGCTAAGCAAGCTATGGTATGCTACTATAATATAAAAAGATGAAAAGTTGATTTTATCCAATCAGAGGTTACAATAGTTATTTGCTACTGTGTCTGGTGTACCCAATCTATTCCACTGATTCCCTACTCTATTTTTTTTTAGGTTTTTGCTAGTCAACGGGGTTAAGTGACTTGCCCAAGCCACACAGCTAGGTAATTATAAAGTGTCTGAGGTCAGATTTGAACTCAGGAATACTCCTGACTCCAGGGCTAGTGCTCTATCCACTGTACCACCTAGCTGCCCCACTACTCTATTTCTTAACCATTATCAAATAACTTGGATGATTTCCACTTTAGAATATAGTTTAGATCTGGTATGGCTAGACCACCTTCCTTTGCATTTTTTTCCATTAATTCCTTTGATACTCTCAATCTTTTGGTCTTCCAGATTAATTTTGTTAATATTTTTCCTAGATCTATTAAATAATTTTGGTAATTTGATTGGTATGAATAAATAGATTAATTTAGGCAGATTTGTTATTTTATTATATTAGCTCGACTTACCATGAGCAATTGATAATTTTCTAGTTTTCTAGATATGATTTTATTTGTGTGAGAAGTTTTACAATTATATTCATTTTGGGCATCTAGGTGGCACAGTGGATAGAGCACCAGCCCTGGAGTCAGGAGGACCTAAATTCAAATCCAGCCTCAGATGCTTAATAAATGCCTGTGTGACCTTAGGCAAGTCACTTAACCCCATTCCCTTAAATAAATAAAAAACTTTTAAAATTATATTTATATAGTTCTTAGGTTTATCATAGCAGGTAGAGTCAAGTTGGTTGATTTTTTTTCTTTATTGAAATTTTATTTAATTTTTCCAAATACAAGGTAGTTTTCAACATTCATCTATTTGCAAGTTTAGAGATCCACATTTTTCTATCATCATCCCTTCTGTCCCTCCTCCCCATGGCAGTGAAGAAACTGGTAAAGTTGTATATATACATTCATGTTTAACATAATTTCATATTAAACATGTTGAGAAAGAGGAATTGGAATTAAGAAAGGAAAAAAACCATGATAAAGTAAACTGCAACAAGCTTTTTTTAAAAAAAGGGAAAATAGTATAATTTGCTCTGAATGCAGAATCTATAGATTGTTCTCTGGATGTGGATGACATTTTCCTTAACCTGTCTCTCAGGATTTTCCTTGATCACTGAACTTTTGAGAGTAATTGTATCTATCAAAGTTAATCTTATCACAGTGTTGTAGATAATGTATAGAATGTTCTCTTGCTTCTGCTCTCTTCACTTAGTATCAAGTTGGTTGATTTTAGAAAAATATGGGAAGACTTGGACCTATGAAGGAAGATGCTATACACACCCAGAGAAAGAACTGACAAATAGAAATATATATTTATGTATATGTGTATATATATATATATATATATATATAAATAACATGGTCTTACATATAGGTATATGTATGTATCTACTGTGTAACTACATACATGTTAAAAGTATATATTCATATTTAATTGTAGCTTTCTCTAGGGCAGATGAGGAGGAAGGGAGAAAAAATAAAAAGGGCATAGGAAAGAACAAAAAAACTTAGAAGGAAACACAGAAAAATTGGGTAGCTTAGAAAGCAATATATAATATTAAATAGGTTTTCAAAAAGTGAACAATTTGAAATGAGAATTATTTAATATTGAAGCATCTCCTATATTCTGCTGTGTACATAGGAGTTCTTGTTTTCCTTTTCTCATTTCTTATTTAAGCTTAAAAGGGAAAATATTAATTTCAAAAAAACTAATGCAAATATTGGAAAGGGAAAGAGAAGAGGAATGGAAGAAAAATCACTAGCACTTAACAGAGATAAGAGATGTGTGTGTTCTAATTCTCCCCATCAGGAAATTGAGCATAAAAGGGGATGAGTAGAAGACTTGCCCAGGGATACACAGTTAGCAAATGTCTTAAGCCAAATTTGAACTCAAGCTTTTTTGACACTATTCCAACCCTCTGTCCACTACTCCATCTGGTTGTGCAATAATATGAAGTAACTTAAGAACTCTGATCATAGCAACGACAAACTGCTATTCCAGAGGGCCAACGATGAAGCCTGCTACTTACTCTTGCGAGAGAGACAATGGCCTTAAAATGAAAAAAAGAGACATATTTTTGGACAGGGCCATTGTGGGAATTTGTTTTTCTTAACTGAAAATTTATTATAAACATTTTTTTTTGCTTTTTTTTTAAATTGTTCAATTTCAGCAGACAACAAAGTAATTTTTTTAGGAATCCAAAACAACAATAACAACAGTAACTCAGTGTCTGCAAGGCTTCACAAGCTATTAAGATGAAACCTGGATGTATTAGCAGAGTTCAATGGATCTAGTGTTGCACTTCATTTATATGGGAAGGTAGGTAACACAAAGGATAAAGTATTGAGCCTTGGAATCAGGAAGATCAGTTTGAATCCAGCCTCAGACACTTGCTAGCTGCGTGACCCTGGGCAGGACTTTTGATTTCTGTCTGCCTCACTTGTAAAAATGTGTATAATAATAGCACCCAGCTCCCAGCATTGCTGTCAAGATTGGATGAGATCATAACTAGATACGATTACTATGTGTAACAACTCATTCCCTTGAAGAAGAGAAGATTGAAGTAGATTGTAGCCATATTCATTAGCACAGAGTATGTGATTAAAACATTTTAGTATTATATTCAGCTTTGCTTGGTATGTCATTTTTGTAAACATATCCCTTTGACATTTAGGAATATCATTCCCAGGTCTCTACTCTTTCAAGGATATAACTGCTAGCTTTATGAGACTTCCCTAGTACTTGAACTCTTTCTTTATGAATATTTAACAACACTTTAAAGGGAAAAAAACCTGGAAACAAAATTTTGGCTACAACATTCCTAAGAGTTTTCAATTTAAAGTTTCTTTGAAGACATGACCGCTGAATTCTTTCTCTTTTTACTTTTCCCATTGGTTCTAATAGGTTTGGGTAATTTTCTTTTTAGATTTCTTATAATATCCAAAATCTTTTTTTGGTCAGAATTTTTAGATATTCAAATAATAGTTTAATGATCTCTTCTTGGTCTGCTTTCCAAGTTGAATGTTTTTATAGAAGATATCTTACATATTCTTCCTATTTTTCATTTTTTGACTGTTTTAATATTTCTTATCTCATAGGATCTTTACCTTCTATTTGCTGATTCTAATTTTCAAACAAATTAATTGGTAAACTTACTTACTAGGTTTTATAATTCTTATACAAAACTACTAAGTTGCTTTCCATGTCTTTCCTTTAAAGCTTATTTCATTTCTTGCCTCTAGAGCTCTCATTTCATTAGACTATTGTTTCATTTCTTCTTGGAATTCTAGTTGTCTTTTGACTAAACTATATTTTTCTTTGAAGTTTCACTTATAGATATTTTAGATTTATTCACTACTTCTCTGTTTGTGTCTTGGTTGTCCCAAATATCACAATAGTTTTGTATTATTGCAGTTTCAGTCTTGCTTCCCAAATTAGGACTTGTTTTTATGGCCATGCCCTGAATAATTTTGAGAGGAACAAGACCCTTAAATGATCCTTGTCAGTATTCTCTGTATTTCTGCTATTGATTTTGTAGTTGTTAAGTATGTTGTTCTTTAAGGATCTCAAAAGGATTCAGATCAAAGACTTAAAAAAAAAAAGTCTTTGTGGCTCCTAAGAAGTAACAAATAAAATCACACAAAAAATAAGATGAGAAATCACTGAATATTTTTGTTCCTGATAATCCTAAAATTAATTTAATTGCAAAAGAAACTCTAGTTGCTACGTTAGTAAACTCATGTCTGTTGAATGAACTGTGATAATAAAACCCAGATGAATTTACTTTGTTTAAAAACCTGTCTCCTCTAAATACAGGACAGCATTTTACTAGTGCTTAAATAGAAAGTGATGATTTTTTAGCATCTGGCCTTTCTGCGTGAGCATAATTATTACATGATAGACATCAGTGATGGAGAGAAAGTCACATTTCTTTATCAGGGACAAATATTACACAACTTTAAAGAGTGCCTAATTATGTAATTATATTATGGCCTGGCAGTGGTTGACAATATTAGAAAAATAGTATTTGAAGGGTTTGAAAAAAGCTTGTTGTTCTCATACCTGTGATTTCATAGCTCATTTGGTTGTTAGGCAAAGTACATTATTCTCCTTTTCTTCTTTTCATTTTTAGTTTCCTATAATTAGTTCCATGCCTTGACTCTAAAACACAATTTAAAAATGTGAATAAATTCAGTTTTCTTATATTGATTACAAATAGGAACATTAAAAACATCATTTTGTTAACTCTTTCTTTAGTTTTCAAAGAAAATGAAATGAAATTGGATTGCATCCTTCCTTAAAATTGACAAAACATGAAAATCTTATGCTTGTTAGGGTTCTTAATCTAATGACTTTAAAGGGACTTCATTGCCATTGTTTTATTTCTTTAGCAATCAAATACGGTGCATAAGTAAGAAGATCATGAAATCCTCACTTTTAAATTTAGAAAATCAAGGCTCCCATCAAGGTTCCACAGTAGTCAAATGGCAAAGTTAGAGGTGAGCCCTCTACTTAATTTCTGCCCTAGATTTAACCATAATCAATGAATCAACATATTTTTATTAAGTACATTCTATGTTCTAATCACTACTAGTGTTGAGAACACAAATATAAGCAATGAAAAAATATCCAATCTAAAGAAGCTTAAATTATAATGGCTAAAGGGAGTATATATAAAAAGAAGTATCAAATTAATATTGCCATTACTACTGGAAAGGATATGATAATCTACTCTCCTGTGAATTTACTAATGGAATGTGATTTGCCAAATGAAAACACACCTCCCTCCCTACTATTGCCCTGAATGTGATGTCTTTCCCAATTAAAATATAAACTCCATGAAGCTAGAGATTTTCTCTTTTTTTTTTTTGTTTCTACAATACTTGGCAAAGTGCTGTCTTTGATTTTCATTCATTGATTCATTCTTTTTCTCCATGGTTTATTTTGCCTACAAACTCAACACAAAGTTTTACCTCTTCTCTAGTCACACTTCCCCAAACTTTCTCATCCTCATTCATCCTGATATTTTTAAACTTATTGTACTTTTGTTTGTGATACCATATGAGCCTATACCGCCATAGAACACACTTTTGTAACCAAAATAACAATTAAGTAAATCGAGTGATTTCAACTGATAGCTTTTGTAGTATTCAGAGTTTGCTATAGTTCTACTGGGAGGAGGGAAGTATATTTCATGATTCGTTTTCTGGAACCAAGATTAATCACTTCATTTAATCTGAGTGCAGATGCATTTTACTGTTTTTTAAATTTTTCATTATTGAAATTATTTTGTATATATATATATATATATTTTTTTTTCAGATCTTACCATGCTTCTTGAAATTCTTCATAATTTCTTATGGCACACTAGTATCACATTATATTAATATGCCATACTTAGTTCAGCCATTCTCAGAGTTGTGGATTCTTATAACTAGGTCTTGAATAAAGAATCTCATGAAGTGGAAGTCACACTACTCAAAGTTATGATTAAGTTAAAATTTGTTCTTGGTTCCAGTCAAATAGACTGAATTTGAATAATACTAGCATTTCTCAGATCTTTTATGCACTAATTGAAATCAAGCTACTTTTTTCTTTAGCCATAAAAGTGTTCTTATTCATATTTTGATATACATTGAACCTTTCATTTTGTCTGTGAGCTTATTGGGAAAAATGTGAGTAATGAGATCACATAGATTTAATCACACAATTACAAATTAATGTAATTGACACATTGAATAATATTTCTCAATTATCATTCCTTTTTGACTGTTCTTTGGCACTGTTGATCATTCTCTTCTCCTGGGTATTCTCTTCTAAACTTTTTATGGAACTGTTCTTTCTTGGCCACCTTTGCTGTATCTTCTTTTAGGTCATGCCCACTCACTGTAAATGATTTCTAAGGGTTTGCACTTAGCCCTCTTCTCTTCTTTTTATATATTGCCTCATTTGATGATCTCATCAACTCCCATGGGTTCCATTATTATTTCTAAACGGATGTTCTCAGATGCATTTATCTATCTTCAACCTCTCTCCTCATCTATAGTCAGCCATATCATAAAATACATTTTGACCTGGATGTCCTATAGACATTTCAAACTCAAAATGTCCAAAACAAATATTTTCTTTCCCCTTAAACTTCATCATATTTTCTTTTCCCTTAAACTTCCTCAACACTCTTTTTCTATTAGAAACCAGAAGGAGTGGGAATTAAGGGAAGCCTAGAAGGATTTGCATGAACTGATGCTGAACAAGATGAGCAGAACCAGGAAAACATTGTACACCCTAACAGCAAAATGGGAGTAATGATTAACACTGATGGACTTGTTCATTCCATCAGTACAACAATTAGGGACAATTTTGGGGTATCTGTGATGGAGAATACTATCTGCATTGAGAAAGAATTGTGGAGTTTAAACAAAGATAAAAGACTATTACCTTAAATTTAGAAAAAAAAATAAAATATTTCTAAAAAAAAATCATAGGATCAGGTACAGCTAGGTGGCAAAGTGGATAGAGCACTGGTCCTGGAGTCAGGAGTGCTTGAGTTCAAATCCAGCCTCAGACCCTTAATAATTGCCTAGCTGTGTGACCTTGGGCAAGTCATTTAATCCCATTGCCTTAAATAACAAATAAAAAAAAAACATAGGATCATAGACCTCAATCTCTAAGACACATTTATAGATGACAATACTGAGGCCTATGGAGGCTAAATGTTTTGATGAAGTCAACCTGGGTAGCAAAGATCATAGTAAGGATTTGAACTCAGATCTTTTCCTCCCAGAGCTAGTAATCAGGTACTTAACTTATTTGCTTTTGGAAACAATAAACAAAAAGAAAAAGTTGTTTCTCCCCCAAACTCCAATAGATAATAGAAACTAATGCATTTGTGAGATCTAGTTTCACTATGTCATCATTATTGCTGCAGGAAAGGCAAAAAAAAATTATTTCAAGAAGCCTGCTGAGTCTATTG